>NW_024609846.1:17414887-17785863 GCF_016920785.2 Ixodes scapularis
TTGTTCCACCTCGGCCATGATGGCGTCGTCGGAAGTCGAGGGGGACGGAGGGGGCTGGTGGGCGACACTGGCGCGATGGCTTGGGCCGGAAGAGGGGATGGCGGCCGTTGTTGGGGGGGGGGGGGGGGGGGGGGGGGGCGTCGTAGTTGCGGGTTCGACGGCGGCGGTTGCGGCAGCCGGTGTGGCGTCCCGGTTTTCGGGAGGCCGGGCTGGCTGGACGGAGGCCAAGGCAGCGTGAGCCAGGAGGTCCCGGTGGCTTGCCCTCAGGGTCTGGACCGCTTCCGCCACGTTGTCCGGGAGGGGCTGTGCCTTCAGCAGGTAGATATACAGTCGACCTGCTTCGTCGGTCTCCAGGTGTATTATCGGGACTCCGCACAGCCAGCAGGTGTCAGGCGCTCTCAAAACCCGAGCCGCCGCAAGCTGCGTGTGGCCACGGAACGGGAGGGGGACTTGGTGGTCGGGCTTGCCAGGCGTTGGTCTGGGTTGCTGTTTCCACCCTATTGAAAATTTCATCAAGGTACGTAATTTGGGACACTGACTGCCAGTCAGCAGCCTTGGTGGAACGTGATGGACCATCTGACGTCATCTGATGGTCCATCAGATGCCGTCTGACTGCCACTGCCAAGGGAATTTCATCGACAAGGGCAGCATTTATATAAGAGTAAAGCTTTACGCACTTATAAATATCGCCAAATGCCTCGATAAAACAAAATGTTCGAGAAAAAAAAAAAAGCACCGCGGATCGAACCCGCAACCACCAATCGGACACCTTAACCCCTATGCTAAGCCACCGCTTAGGAAACTCGATTTGACCATCCGTTTTATACGACATGCTTCGGCTGCAAATGCAGTTCAGCCTTCAGCATGTTATACAAAGCACTCGTACATCACTGGCCGTACTTCAGTTCTAGCCACCTTCCATGTAGAGTACTTTCGCGCCGTAGAACGATCCTTTTGTTCGCGCGTCTCCGGCCCAGTAGACCTGGTACACCTTGTCGTCTTCAACTACACCGGTAAAGTCCCTTACATCGTCGGAACTCACAACAGGCTGGGTCTTGTCGAGTAGAAATTCTACTAAAACATAAGGCATTGTAGAGCCCGGGCAGGATCGACAGGTTGGAGCAAGCGGGCAAACAAAACGAGTCGAGAGCGATCGTTCATGAAAGCTCGGCATAGCCTCTGTGGGCGAAGCGAAGTCAGCGAAGTGGCGTCAGTGGCGTGTTCGGCGGGCTTCTGATCAAGGTTGTCGGTCGGCTGCGTGTCATATCTCTAACATCAGAGGTTTTATGGGCTCACGTCCTGAAATCGTTTTCTTGTGCATAGATTATTTTTCGTATTCATAAATTTGACGAAATAGTGGTATCCGAACGAACTTTACGTCCTTTGACCGTACGTCTGTCTGCACGTCAAAGCTTTTTGACGTATAGTCAAAGCCAATCGATGTACAATCAGAATCGCCATCAAGACATCTTGATGGACTCTTGATGGCATTTCGCGGCGGCCGACTGCCACCAGGAAACCATCAGAAAGCCGACAAGTGGAGTCTGACTGTAGTTTGACTGTCGGTCAGAGTAACTTGTTGGCCAATCAGATATGCTTGACGTACAGTGAGGCACAGTCAGCGGTCCACTAGAAAGCATTGACTGCCAAACAGGGTTACATTGATGGATTTTTCCTTCGGGCTACGCCGGCGGGGGATGAAATCGACAGCCCCTTCTTCCTCCCACTCCGTCCACGTGGCCACGGTGTGGGAGGGGTGTCGAGTCCAGGCAGGTACCCTCTGTAGACGGACCCGCTCCGTTGTGAGGGGGTGCCGTCGCGGATGGCCCTGCCTGGTGCCGCGATGTTGCTCCGGACGACCCCTCCTCGTGCCGCGATGTTGCTGCGGATGGCCTTGCCCCGTGCCGTGCAAGCCTGGCTGCTGCTGGGCTCGTGGTACCTGCGGAGCCCAGGCAGCTTTGCCTCGCTCTGCCGTTCGGCTACACTAGGTGCTGACGCCCCACTGGGCGGCCACCCCGAGGGTTTGGTCGACCGGACCAGTGGGGTCCAGCCGCACCGGGGCCTGGAACGTCCGGTCACACTGATGTACCGGATCTTTTGGGCGGCATGATGCTACGTATTCCAGCTAAACTCACGCCACATTGCGGAGGGTTTTATTCCCACAAGCAATTTGAAGGATCCCCATTACATCAAACTAAGATTTTTTGCAACAACCATATGTTCATCACAATTTATTTGCTATGACTTATTTCCCCTTTGAATAGCCGAATGTACTTATATATGTGTTAATATGACTGAGGCTCCCTTTATATGACAAGAAACTTCTGCTGTGCACCAATGTCAAGATCTTTATAGTATTTTTGAGTACGTAATCACCGTCAACATCAAAGCGGGGTATGCTCGAGATACCGGGATGAAGACAAATGAGGACAGCATGCAATGCTGTCCTCATTTTGAATCGAATCGATATGCTGCCCTTTTTATTCTAATGAAAACGAATATTTCGTATACTTTCAACCTACTCATTCCCTGTGGCCCTTTTCGAAGCAACCCTAATGTGGTCAGCCACCTTTTCCGAAGAGAAGAACAAAGCAGATAAAACTTGTTTATTTCGAAGGTTCTTTGTTAGCGCAGTAGCTTGGAATTTCTGGCACTAGAACGCTTATACACCAAAACAATATTTACAGGAATTTCAATCACTGAGCCAACAAACGATGGCACCCGGCAAATCGACTGTGGACGGCGTCAGCAACAAGATATTGTATCAGAACGAATCGTTAATGGTACCGCGGCACATCCTGGCCACTGGCCGTGGGTGGTGGGGCTGTATACTGCTAATGACACATTCTATTGTGGTGGCGTTTCAATAAGCAGCCAGTATGTGTTGACTGCTGCTCATTGTTATAAGTACGGATATATTTATTTGTGTTTAACAACAAAAATATTATGCATCTAGGATCCCCATTTCTTTCGGGGATTTCACGACGGTGGTTCACACACCTCGGGCTGTTGCCGAGGTGCAGAGATGATCCACGAAAGTTTTGGGGGCTGCAAATACGTATACGTGTATGGAGCACTTCTCGGCCGTAGGTGATAACTGTAAAACATTTTAAATAACCATTATGCGTGTGATTTTCTCGGTGAAACCTACACACCGAGTGCGCGCTCACGTTCCTGCAAGAAGTGAAGTGACCTAAAATACGTAATGCAGGAGTTTCCCGTCTCCTCCTCTACAATGCTTTTAGTTATAAGAATCAGTACGGATGTAACTAGAAAAGCCACGTTTTTACCAAAATCGCTGTTTAAAAAAGACTTCTCACATTGCGCACTTTTCTTTTTTTGTGGCAAGAATAGGGATTCTGTGTGATATTTTAGGGCCTTACAAAGCCCGCAGCACTCGAGGTAAAGGCAAACGTGGCCCCATTGGCAAGCGTTTGGGTATATTGGCTTTAATTTGCCATAAAAGGGCCAAAGTTAGGCTTCGCTGCTGGTAATTTGCCTGCCATCTGGCACGTTTTGGCATGAATAGCAAATCAAGTGCCCGTGTTATGCTCCATATAATTTTTTTTTTTTATTTCTATACTGTAACTTAAGGCCTACATTGACAAAGAGCCAGGATTAGGCTTCACTACTTGATGTAACCAGCTTATACGTGACATCTTTGGTTCAAGCCTGGCACCTTGGCAATAATGTTGCGAGCGAAAGAAAAGCATTAGAAACGCCAAAAAGAAGCTCTGTGAAACTAACTAACGCCTTGGAGAAAGATCTTCTTATGGCGCAAGTTAGGCGCGTATCATTGCCAATTTGTGCCGTGTAAGGTATTTGTCTGGCATCCTACCAGGGTTGACTCTCGTCCGCGCCTACGGCGGTTATTAAGACGCTGTCGGAGCTGAATATTTCATCTGGTAGCATTTCTTGCACAATCTAGATGGAACATTGGTAACTGCGCCTACGTTGATCTACACCCGCAGATCAGCAAGCTTATTTTAGCCATAAAAGTAAACAAGACAGCTTGGAGTTTTGATAAAAATAATCTCTAACGCCTAAGCTTCCCTCTACGAATACTGGTGCGTCTACATTCATGTACAGCACTTGGGAGAACCGATCGCTGCAAGCACGTGAAACTTCGTGCTCAGTGTCTCAGTGCAGACATATTAAAAACAAAATAATTTTCTCTTGCTGTTTGCTTTCCGTACATTGCAGTTATTGGCTCTTTCAGGTGCTGTGGAAGAAAGTATATGTTTTAGGAGGTTATGATATGTTTTTTTTTAAGGATTAGGAAGGGAAACAGCTTGAGTTGCAGGGTCCCGTTTCATCTCGGTGCGTTGGCTCTGTTTCCTCGAAAAATATCCACTTATTCTGGAGGTAGTCTGAGTTTACTGATATTTGCACTGTGCGACTTCTAAGTCTCATGTTGGTGGCTCCAAAACTAAAACACAAATCTCCCACACAGGTGTCTTTGGTAGTTTTGTGTCGTAATATGCGTAATATGCCAACCTCATCAGAGATTGAAAAGTTAGATCACGTTGCCTCCCATTATACAGCCCCCTTAAAGCGCATATTCCCGTTCCAAAGGTGATGCTGTGAAATATAAAAGTACAGATGACTGCTTTATTTATTGAAAGGTTTTTGAACGCACGTACAGAAAAATGACGAACAAGTAGGGACACGAGAGATACCTCCCCACGTTCGGCTCACGGCAACTTTACATCCACGAGTTCGGCATGGTCTTCCCAACTTTTCTTCCCCGAGGGCTATATGGCTCCCGTCTCTTCGACATATTTCTCCAGTTCTGCTGCCAGGATTCTTTCTTCTTCGCCTTTCAAGTGCAGCAATTTTTGGCTTACGTTGTTGTCGCCACTTCTCTGATAGGGAAAGGCTCCAATTACCTCTTGGTTCAGCCTTTCACTGTCTCTTTTTACTACTACCGTGCCTTCAAAGATTGGCTGACACCACCCCCTCCCCTCAGTAATAGACGTGTGCTTTTCACGGACGCTCCCCGGTGATCGTTAGTTTGTATTTATGTTCTTTTAAGCGTTCATTTAAACAGTGTCAGTGTCTTGTTTGTTCTATATACGTTTTTTCACCTGAAAGTGGGATGGAATATACTGCGTCATTCTCACATTTCACAAATTTTATCTTGTCCTTGCGCTGATATTGTTTTAGTAGGCTTGCTTTTCCGTTCCCCTAAGATAATGAGGTAGAAGAAAACAGAATGAACTAAAGATTTACTGGTGACGAACTTGTGCCAGAAACGAAAAAGAACAACACACGTCGAAGCAGCGGCAGCTGGCGTTAAACGTTAACTGCGGCAAGCGACGTTACGTCGGCCTAACAGCTGAATATCGCTAGGAAATCAGTGAGTGAAGCGGCAATACGGCCCTTGGCTCTTTGTCTACTATGCTCGTCGTATCGAATATTCTACCTAGAATGTTCGGAAAAGCTCAAGGCCGACACTGACTAGGCAAGGTCATTCTGTCCTCCTTATCGTATACGCTCGGGGAAAGAGTGGACGCAAATCTCCTAGATGAACGGAGAATTGTATCTTCTCGATCATGCACGCAGCGATATGTCGGAGAAAGGGCTGTGGTCTAGTCTTCGGGGAAGACGAACTGGGAGAACCCAAGCCGAAGTGGTGGAAGTAAAGTTGTAAGTCGAATGACGGCCGTGTCTGTCGTGTTTCTCCTTGTTTGTTCTATGTATATACTTGCGTTTAAAACCGTTTCAATATGTTCAACCAATACGCTATCCTATTACTTTCTGTGGTTTATTTAAGTGTTCCGAATTGTGGGCAAAATTAATCGGTTGGCCAAACCATTTAGGTACATAATTTTGTTTTGTAGGGTCTGCAAATGAACGTATTTGGAAGTTTGTTAATGGAGCAGAGCCACCACCGCGAAGCTCTCAGATTGTTGTTTCTTCGCTAAAGACGTAATTATGCGTGAATCGCGACATTGAAATACACATGTATATACGTCATCATGAGTCTTAACACGCGGAGTTAAACTCAGTCATCTTTAACGATTCTGAAGCACTGTATGTTATAACATAAATTCCTAGAGACATTTTCGTCACAAAATTCTTATTATTCAGAGCTGGGTTTTCATGTACGAGTTTCTCTAAGCTGAGCCGCTATATTTCGCTAACTTTAGCGGAGTTAAGTGCGACAATATGGGGTTTTCGTAGACAGCGTTCCCCCCTCCACTACGCCCTCCGCAACGAAGAAACCACTACTGGGCCTGCGCGCCGATGGCCTTGGCTGTAGAGTTCCGCGTATAGTAGCGAGTTGCAGATCGTGTTGCAGGACGGCAGAACCGATCTACGAAAACTCCTTAATGCTGGTGTTCCGATAATGTTCCGGGAAACCAATTTCCGCTAATTTTCATGGGCTGTAAGTCCGCTATATTTAGTGCCCTAATATTTCTTGTGTTAGAATTGTTAAGGACATATAAACTAAAACTCTACCCCTAAATAAATTTTATGTAAAATGGCACCGTATGGTTGCTTTAAATAAAGAGTTGTTGGGCTCTTAAAACACCGACTCAGAGAGACCCACATTTCAATAACGGCGTGTGTCACAATCTCTACGTGGTGGATAACGTTAGACTGAATATTTTTGTGTACTTTTCACTAATCAAATTTTGATATTACTGTTGGCAATAAAAAGTGCTTTGCACTACCTGACGAAATGGCTCTCATGCAGCAGCTACTGATTCTTTCCTCCGTAATTCCTCAAATTTTATTACAGGGTTTAGTATGGCTTCATAGTTGTGCCCAATGTGTCTATAATTATTCATTGATAAACATGCGCCTTATCTTGGGTAATGTCGCTAGCGGGTACTAAAGTAAAATAAATGATGATGTTGATGGTTTAGCGTGGATAACGTGGCAAAAACGTATGACCTGTAAGCGAGACGGAAAAGCTATACGACCTAGATTACCATAATAGTTTCACCGCTACTGCAGGGATTTCTCGCAGATGCCTCACTCCTATTAAGTGGAGTAAGCGATCATGTGCCCACGGCGAAACCAATTCTTATCGAAAATCGGAATTTTAATTTCTGTTTTTCATTGATTGCACCTAGACTACGGGACCCAAAACGTCTTTATTTTACGTACGATAACATTGTCACGTATAACCTAAGCACAGCCGCACTATTGCGTCGAGCTTCAGCTCTCGGTGCCACGCTGGGTAATCGAATTATAAATATTTTGGTTGGGTTTCATAGATAACATGGCACAAATATGAGGCATCGTGGAACTGCTAAGATTTATCTTCCCCGAGTAATTATAATTGGGTTAACCGTTTGTGCTCTGACGTAAACTTTACCAATTTAAGCCCAAATGCAAATTTTTCCTCCTTCCCTTTAATGCTTCCAGAGACAAGAGCACTAAGGGCTTTCTTTCAGTTCGCCTGGGTAGTACGAACCGAACGAATTTCACTGTAGATTGTCACCGAAACGCAGACAAGAGTCAGAATCTAGGAAGAAGAGACACAGAAGCCAGGCATGAGGAGCTGGAAAGACCACGTCATTTGCATGGAGGTTGATGACATCTGTATCCCCGTCCAAAGCAACAACTGTGCGGATTTTATGGTACGTAAACACTTTTTATTTAAAACGCTTAAAGCAAGTCTTGTTTAAACTACCGTATTTCGTTACAGATAGACCTTGCACTATTGAAATTAAAAAGACCTGTCAATTTTACAAAGCACATTCAGCCGATCTGCCTTCCGTCAAACTGCCAAGAACCGCCTTCAGATGTTAGCATGTATAGTGTGGGCTGGGGCAGAGCCTATGGTAATTTGTTTCCTCACCTCATCTTTTTCCCCCTATCATTATCCTAAGCAAATTACGGATGTGGGTAAAGATAAAAAAAGAAAAACCCATGAAACTGAAGCCACTCAAAGAAGCAAACTCTATGGCGCTGTAACTTAACGTCAATCAGCGACAAACTGTGGAAGCCCTGAAGCGAAGAAGAGCCGGGTGCTACTGCCACTGCCTATTTCCTGAAACCATTTCTCGCAGACGACGTACATACACTTGCTACTTCCCCAAACATTCAATAAAAAAGAATGTTTTCAATATGTTTGTACATAATCATCGACGATGATCCGAAATGTCGAATTTCAAAGAATACTCAAGAGAGACGTGATTGCAATTATTTTCACAGTTAATGAATTTGACATTTTCTGTATATGTTTAATTTGTATCAACTGTTCTAATATTATGTTTGTACACCGCAGCAAAATTACAAAATACACGCAAAACCAATATACGCGAAACACGCAGGTATATTTGTAGATTTAAGACCTGAGCCCGCGAAATTATTTGTATTATCCTACCGAATAACTCACAATTCGTTGACAGATTTAAAAAAAAATAACTATATAGTTTGATAATAGTTAAACATTGCTTTGAGATTGTCAATGACATTATCATCGTCGATACGAAAATTATTAAGAGTTTATCAGTGAATCGTTGTTAAGAATGCCCTGCATGTTCCAAACGTAAATAATTGCCTTGTGCAGTTGGAGCAAAAAAGCGCACGCAAATTGCCCCAAAACATATTATGCCGTGCTTTTATGTTGTGTTTCTTACTATAACCGTGAGGTCAAAGTAAACAACTGTAGTAAATAGTGAGCACAAAGCTTTAACACTATGTTAAGTATTTATCAAGTTAATATCACTAAGTAATAAATTAATAATATGTGTTCCACCGCTAGTAGCCGTATATCTTAATGCACGTAAAACAACCAACAATCAAATTTTGCTAAGTCCATTGTTCCTGTACGGCTAAAGAGAAATCAATCACAGCAACTGTGCTCTACAAAAGTATTGTCTGATTAGTATGATTCACAATAATTTAAATTTTGACAGCTTCACATCTGATCCAAGTAACCAATCACTGATCAACTAAATGCCACCATATAACATGTAAAATCTCTGAATAATGTGTATACCTAATAATAACCAAAATGTATTAAAATATTTCTAGAATACAATACCTTTTCCAACGAGACTTCTGATGAAACAACAGACGAACTTGGTGGATATCCGTACGAATATCCAGACCGTCAAACAGAGGAAGACACTTACGACACCTCAGCGTCGGAAGCAGAGGGCTTTTTGTCATATTATGACTCAGATATGTTGATGGAAAGAAATATACCCATTATTACTAATGAGAATTGCGCCCGTCAGCTTGACAAAAGTGTTCCAAATTACACCATTTGCTCTGCTTATGGAATATGTTATGTGAGTACTAATCATTTTGGGACATAATCTCTCGCTAACATGAACAGATACCAGTTTTTCTTGCCTTTTTTGGTCTATAACAAGATATAACAAATGTACGCGATGTACGATAAAAAAATATTAGTCATTTGTAACTGAAATATTGCTAGAGTAATTTGGATTTTGAAAAGTTGAGCATATAAAACAATTTTATCATGCATATCATGTGCAATTTAAATCAAAATCCAAACTCCACTAAGACGAGAAATTGTCTAAATGTTCTGCAGGAAGCAAGCTTGTTTATGAGAACTCGGCATTGAAAAGCAGATATCAAAACTTCTATTGAACACTTTTGAAAGCAGATGACACACCTAAAACTCGCGCTACTTCACTTTTCGGTTCCTAGAAAAAAAAAGAGAACTACCTTTTTAGTTTTTCCCATTAACTGTGGCCTTTCTTGGTTTCTTGTAATATAGGCGGGTTAGGGGGACGCTGTTTCGTGGATCCTTTCATAAACAATCTGACAGCTAGTTTATGTATTCTTAGTTGTATAAGGAAGACGTTCCCACATAAACGAAGAAGAGAATTTCAATTGGACGATCCTGGCAACATTTACATGCATTATTTAAATGTAACTTTTGCAACAAAACGTTACGAAATAGGGGAAGGCAGTTGCTATGGCATGCACCAGCAACTTTTTCTGTGATTCAGTTCGACTGCATCTGCGAAAGTCTTCAATATGTTTATTCATCGTTCCCGGGAATGGCAAAACAAAATAATTTTTTGCTCGTTTTCAGGGAGACAGCGGGGGACCCTTGATGTACCAAAAAGAAAGGCAGTGGTTTCTTGCTGCGATTAATTCCGCTCGACGCAATAGTTGCTATTATCCTGTTGAGCCTACGATACATGTTAGGGTATCACACTTTGTCGACAGCTTCATTTTGAAGATGATTAATCACCAGGAGGAGTCTCAAGAAGGACGGACAAATGGCTTATGTGCCAAGGATGTGGACCGTAAAAACTGTGTAGAGCAGTTTTTTAGGTCCTACAACAGATCAATAAACGAAGAAATCAGTGAATAAAGCTTCATTTAAGTCATTGCAAATACATGTCATCAATCTTAACTTCAGTTGCAATTAGTGACTATTTTCTGAATTTGTGCGCAATAATTTGAAACCGAACTCCAATATGACACCTCTGTCAGCGTTAAATCGAGGGCGGCGGAAAAGGGGGTGGGGGTGGGGGGAGAGGGTTTTTGCAGCCAGTCTTCCGACTCACTTTGGCTTAGTCTTTGTGAGCGTGTTTTTTCGCCCAGTTCTGAGTTTACATACAAACGCCAGATTGGAAACGTCCCATTGACTTATTTCTGTTTCACCATGCGCCAGATTTCGCTACGGACATGTATGTATGTATGTATCTTTTATTTTAGACACAAAAAAGGGTCTGGGGGGCTGGGGCAAAAGAAGACGAGTTGTCTTCTGACGAGGCTCCAGCCCCTTTTTTACAGCACTCGGAGGAGACACAGGAAAATAAACAGAATAAATATACAAAGATACAGCAATTTTAAAATCCACAACAAACACAACACACACAACTGTCAACTTCGTCCTAACTGCAGATCATGAGTGATTTAGTACATATTCTACAATCCTTTTTTTAAAATAGAAAAACGAAATGTGTGCTTGGGCCATTTCTGCTATGTTTGGGTGTTTGCTTAGTAGATCTGGTACGAGATATGTAAGGTGCTGTGTACCTTAATTAGTTCGAACCCTGGGTTTCGTATACTGTGCATTTCTAAGACTAATTTGCCGAGGTTTGATTGAAGATATAAAGAAAGGGCGCTTCGTTTTGTCTAGTTTTATTAAAAATAAATATAGATAATTTTGGAAGCAGGATTTGATCTATATTTAATATTTTATACTTTTGAAATGCTGGGAATGAGTGTTCGTACCTTTTAAGGTTCTCAATAAATCGAACAGCCTTCTTTTGCAAAATAAATAGTTTTTCCTTATTCGTTTGTGTAGTGGTTCCCCATACTAACATACAGTACTGTAAGCGTGAGTAGATCAGCGAATAATATAATTGCAGTTTCACCCTTTTTGGTAGTAATTCTCGGAATTTGTTTAATATTCCTATTGCTCTTGAAATATCAACCCTCATTTTTTCTATGTGTACAGTCCAACTGAGTGTTTCTTCAAACCATACACCAAGAAACTTGTGATATTTAACGCCTTAAATTTTTTCCCCGTCAAAAAAAGATAGTAAGCATAGTAACAGAAACGTGTTTTTGTTATAGTTTGCAGATGTACTCTCTACCGTACCAGTTTTTTTTTATGCACAGTGATCTTTTGTGCGAGGCTTAATACGTGGATATCTGCAGACGGGCGCTTCCTGTGTTTTAGATCGGCACCTTGTCGAAGGGTATAGAGAGTGCAATGTGTTCTTTCTTATTTTGGGTATAGGGCGGTTTGCGGTACCCGCCAGAGGCTTGTGTCTGCCATCAGCTGACTCGAACTCGCTGTTCATGAGAAAGCTTTTTCCTGTACGGTTATTGGCGAGGAAATGGGCTCAACTCAACAGGGACTGATCGAATGGAAGGCTCATGTCGTTAAAGAAGCAACAACAACAGACATCTCTCTTTCATTAGGCGTCCTGTTTTTTTTTTGTTTTTTTTTTTTTTTGCTTTACCGGACTATATATCGGTTTTGCACGACTGGATTTTGCGAGAAAGAAAATGCTTTCTGTGAAGGGGAGATTTGGTGTCGCGGTCTTGCCCAATATCTAAACTTCACCGCCATTGCCATGCGCCTAAGCTAAAATCTCAAACGAGGCTTAGTTTTCAGTTTAGAAGATGTTCTTCCCCGTATTTTTATCCAGAGAACAAAACTAACCTAATAACACCTGCATTAGTGTTGCCAAATTGATTTAAAAGAAAATTACGGCAAATCGCTTGGCACTTGAGGTGCATACGTAAAGGGTCCTATACTTGGCGACTATTTATCTTGGCATTTCCAGGAAGAGAAGGTGAGCCCGCGCAAAGCTTCATTCAGCGCTCGAATTGGGAGGGGGAACCAGTGCCTGTACCTTTTACTGCATTGCCAAGAGAAGTAGTGTCGAGTATAGCATCACAAACGTTTAGCGATACTCTGAGTTTTCATACGGTTGACGCCGAGATTCGCGGCTCTTTTCATCAGATTAACACTTAGAATGTGTACACTTGATAGTTGTTCCTAGAATGAAGCGATATTACCGATAATCGGGCTAACAAACCTGGTGATTTTCCAGAGGCTTCCGTGTTCTCGAGCTACTTTCCGTCACTGTGCACAAGTGGTCGATCCCCTCCTTGCCTACGCCTCTGGCAATATGACCTCCCCGTTAAGCGACTAACGTCGAGCCCCTCACTCCTCGTCACCCACCCGTCGACCAATCAGTGTCGAGCCTCGCGGCCACGCCTTTACCATGGTGTTTACGAAATTCCCAACACCTAGCCAAAGGACGTTCCAAGTTAATAAGTAATTACAACATCCACATATTAAAATATTTTCCCGGGAACCCCGATTGAGAAAGTTGTTACCACGCGCGAGGTTATGCACTTTAAATAAATTTAAATCAGATCTCATTATGTTTCTTCAACCATACATTGTTCATCTGTTGCAGCGTGGTCGCTTTAATTATCGCTTCTCCTCCACGCATCGGTGCCGCCTTTTTCTAGATGCGTGGGTAGATATACTATTCTTTTTTGTAATACTTCAAAAGCGGCTGGCGTCTGTGCTGTTTTCCTAGGAGGGACACACTTTTGAACATATCTATGTGTTTTTCAAGTGCTGTTTCTTACATGGTGAGTCTTACACCGTGGTTCAAAAGCAGCAGTGCCGCTTTTGAACCACGGTGCAAACACGCATTTAGGCGATGCCACTCCTTGATATTCGGGAGAAAACTCAGCCAGATGACAGGGACTTTTAACAAACCGTTACCGAGTTGCGCGTACCGCACTACCGAACGCTTCGGATAATTCTTTTCAGAGCGCGCGCCCGGGTGATAGTGTCACCGCGGGGCGCTCGCTTCAAAGCTTACTTCAAGGGCTCTGGTAGTGCGCTACGCGGAACACGGTAACAGTTTGCTAAAAGTTCCAAATGTTCGAAGCTGTATAGGTAGACATGGTTGCTGAGAAGGAAAGTAGAGGGCGCAGGGACGCCAGAACACCGAGCTCTGGATGTAAGGATTAGTGGGCGGACGCATAGCTTGCCTGTCCTTTCTCTCTACTAGCGTTCCGAACGCCCAACGCTCGTATACGGCATTCGGTGTCCGCGTTCGAATGTGTTCGAACAGCGAGTAAAAAAAAGAAAGCAATTATATGAAATAGGGGACCAGAACAAGCTATTTTAAATAGTTTTAGAAACGAGAAACGAAAGAGACCTTCGAATATTTAGGAAGATATGTAATACAATTGACGGTAACATTGAAACGAAAAGTGTAAAAATGACAGGAACGAACTCTCGGGAGTTATGGGAAATCCCCGCAAGATGTGGGAAACAGGCAAAGAGACACCATCAAATATTATCTCGGCACAGAAATATCCTTATGAAAACGAGGCGCTTATGGCCGATTCGTACACGACGGACTGATGCGAGGACGGATTGATCAGGTGACGGCTTGTCCACGGTTCGTCCGTCTCCCAAGCGCATCCACACGAGGGAGACGACGAGCGGACGCCAGCGAGGACGAACCGAACCTGCTGGCCTCCCTACACTGCCACGAAACTCTGACGTCGCACCGTCGCAACGCTGTTTGATCTACGCTTGCTGCCTCGATCAAGAATCGGGAGCCGCTTTCATCTAGAATCAGACTTGTACACGTTAGTGAAAAAAGTAACCGGTTACAATTACCATTACTTCACCATAAAAAGTAACCGATTGTAATTACAATCAGAACCTAAAAAGTAATCGACAAATTACTTTAAGCTAATCAACTACTTCCCACGTTACTTTTTATTTAATTTTTTTTTATTGCGATAGCATAATCCATGGGGTCTCGCGCTCAGTTGTTCTGAAGAAAAAAAGAAAGAATTGACCGTTTGTGCTTAGAGCTGAGTGAGTGACGCGAACACCTCCCTCTTAAAAAATAAATAAAAATAAAATGAATTCCGCTGCTTAAATAAATTACTCACAAGAGGCTGAATAAGGTTATTTTTCATATCCGGACGTTGTCTCCGGTGTACCAAAAAATAAATGTACCCAGGAAAGGAAGCATAGTGAAGTGGCCTACTAATCCTCGAGGTCCTGTGCTTAAGTGTGTCGAAAAAGAACAAAACAAAAAGACCGTTGACCAGAGCTGAGTGACTCCAGCACATCTGACCCCTCCCCCCCCCCCCTCCCCCCCCCCCTAAAAAATTAAAAAAACAAACTGAGAAAATTTGTAATGAGTAATTTTGTTATCGATTACACCAAAAAAGTAATTCAATTACAAGGATCGTTACTCTTTAAGGAAGTAATTGAAGCGTTACAAAATTACACTAAAATGTCATCGATTACAAGTAATCCACTACTTGTAACGGGTTACGTACAAGTCTGGCCTAGAGTGCATGTCGAGACAGAACACGATGATAGGCTTCGCGCGAAGCGCCACTAGTTTTGCTAACCCAAGGCATGACGGTGACAGAGACATGGTCCGTGTCGCCAAGGCTTCGGCGTAGAAGGGACGAAGTTCTGGGCTTGCGGAATTGGGCGTTTGGAGATTCCTTCACGCATTCCGCGCTCGTGCACAACACTCACGCACACCACAGCCAGAAGAAACGGCTTGCTCGATGAAATGTTGATTGGACCTGCAAGGATTATCGCGGCGAGCCTGGTGAGTTTTGACTGAAGCTTTTTGTCACGGACCCGTAGGAGTGCCGGAAGCTTCGTCGCGTCAGCCCGACAAAGTTTCTGGAGTTTCTCCCACGCGTGGAACCAAGTATCGCGAGACAAAATGAACCAGCGAGCGCACAAAACACAATGATGCGCCATTTTTGTTCTTATCGTCCGAAAAAGCAACAAGAAAACATTGTATTGTTGCCATTTCCAAGTCAATCTCCCGTCAAAAAAATCCGGGAATGAAAAGGCGCTCGACTTCATCAGTCCGCACGTCCGCGGACAAGGCGCGGATCGCAAGAAGTGGCGACGTGTCGGTCACGTGGTACACGATCCGCCGACGAAAATCGCGATTCGGTCGGTCATCTGAACTGGAGATATCGGATGCACAGATAACAAACCCATTTAATGCACACTTTGTTGCTGTCGGTGCTCCTTTTAAAGACTGCGTCGAAATACCTTTCGAAGAGCTCATTACAACGAGTTGTTTAAATTCCTTCTTTCTTTATCCGACTGACCAGTATAAAATCATTAAATTAATTCTATTTAAAAAATATATATCTGTACGTCTGGAGCGGATAATATTAAAGGGGCGGTGCAAAGATTTTCAGACTTTGGTCAATTAACTGCGTAAATTAATCAGCGTCACATATGAAACGAAAAACAAAAAACCGTATTTTCCTGCAAACGCTAGTTCTTCAAAAAAAAAATTGAAGAAATCGAAGCTCAATGTGCCTCTCAACTCTCCACGTCGACTTTCGAGTGACGTACTCTGGGGGTTCCCGTGGTTTCCCCTTGAACCCTCTCTTCAGAGCCCCCAGCCGCTTTAGAGGATGCTAAACCTCTAAAGGATTAGCATCCTCGAAGTTTGCGGCGAGCGATCAACACCAAGGACGGTTCGCCACGGGGCTGACGGCGATTGTAGCAGCGGAGAGGGACAGGTTCTGTGAACTTCCGTGAATCCCCCTGAGAAGCTGTCTTTTTAATTCCTGCAACCGCCCAAGGCGGCTGCAGATCGGCAAATAATTCGTTTTTGCTTTGCGATTACGCAGCAGAATAGCAGTTTTTCGGGGAAAGGTGACGCGTTTATGGCCCCTTGGGCTTGCATAAACAATATAAAAAATGCAAACTGCCGATTCTTTCAACATTAAAATCGTTGCACTGCCCTTTCAATGATATTAAGCCTATGCCGATAAAGGCCATCTGTGAGACAATGTGTACTCCACTGGCACATGTGTTAACCTTGTGCTAACCACAGGCGTTTTCCCGAACAAAATGAAACATGCACGTGTGGCCGTTATACGTAAAGGTGGCCCTGTTGACGATGCAAACAAATACAGACCTATTTCTGTGCTTTCAGTCCTCGCGAAGGTCGCTGTGCATATTATACATAAAAGACTTCCCAGTTTTAATAATTACAATACAATTAAAGTAAACGTAGAATTCGGTTTTCAAAAGAATAAGTCCCCAGGAGTTGCATTGTTTGGTCTAAAACACCAGAATACTTGAGAACCTATAACCTATGAAGTTGGCATATTTCTTCACTTTAAAAATGCATTCCATTGCGGTCAACATGGTGTAATTCTAAGAAAGCTTCCCTGTTTCCCGAGTACGTGGAGTTACACTAACGTTGATGAAAAAACTATCTTACTTCTAGAACAGAGCATGCAGTAATAAATTGTTTAAACTCAGAACTTCAGTACTACAAATATGCGGTCCCCCGCGGATCCGTTCTCGGTTCTTTTTTATTTTTCTAATATACACATGACATCGCAAACGTAAAGGGTAGATCAAATATTGTCAATTATGCCGACAATACAAATATTTTATTTTCTAGCGTGAACATGATAGAACTCTCCGGAAGCGCTAAAAAAGTTGGTTGTTGCGTTCAGACTCGTGGCTTAAATCAAATAAACTTCCTTTAAACATCGGTAATACAAAGTACTTACTTTTTAGACCAAAGTGATTTATCTCATCCTCAAGTTTGAAATTATAACTTCGTGACTCTTTTCTTGAACTCCCATCAACAATTCGATTCTGAAGAGTTTCATTTAACTAAGGTTGAGGCTGGGGCTAGTTGATGCGTCATTTGTGAAACGTTAAAACAGCGCAAACGACGGGAAACCAGAAACAGAAGGACACATACACTGCGCTGTGTATGTGTCCTGTTTCTCGTCCGTCGTCGTTTGCTCTGTTTTAATCTTTTAAGAGTTTTATTTCCTGAATATTTAATATGAACACCGCTTATTGACTTCATGAGAAAGAACCTGTGGGGGATTGTTTTGTTTCGAACGCGCAAAACTATTGTGCCACAACGAAAGTGAAACGGCGAATCTCTTTTGCCCCCGTACAGTCTCGCTTGAGTCACTGTCTTTTAGTTTGCTGAACCCCATCCCAAGCAAACTTAGATTGCCTTCTTTAGATACAAAAGCGAGCATTGCGAGCAATCAGTAACGTGCAGTTTTTTGAAAGTGAAATGCGTTATTTTAAAAAGACACGATATATTAAACGTAAGAAATCTAGACGAAATACAAACTTCCCCTGGAAGTTTGGCATAAATTTTGATGAGACAAAAAAATGTTTACAGCACAGTACCACACAGTACTTTACAGCACAGTACCACGCAGTACAAAGTTCGCCCCATTAAAAGTTTAGTTTCGTTCATTTTTCGTCGCCTCATCAATTGCCATTCGTGACAGTATTACCTTGGCAAATATTAAAACACGTTTTCAACTGATTCAGGCGTTAATATATTAATTCGTTTGCTTAAGCCTGCCAGATTACACGGGTACAGTGAACGCACGCGCAAAAGTTGAGAAGTAGAGGGTTCCAAACTTTAGGACTGGTACGTTATTGCAAGTTCCAAGCAACGCCAAACGTTTCACATACCTCTACTGGAGGATAGAACAATTCGAAAACCACGTGAATTTAGTTTCCGAAGCTGTAAATTGCTATCAGATACTTGAGAAAACTATGGGAACTATAAAGATGCACGTCAGAAGGCTTGGCTAGACACGACAGCTGGTTACATATTGTAAAAGTGAGATCATGCAGTAGGCATAGTTTTGTGCATGCAAATACTCTGAGTCAAACAGAGAAGCGCATCCTTTCAAGGGGAATTTTTGTTCAGTATGCTCTATTTAGACTAACAACACCAGTCAATATAATTAATGCCTTCCGCATTTTAGTCCCTTCGCAATTTCCCCCCTCTCCCTCAGATTTCGGAATTTGACTCCGCTCATACTCGCTCGCACCGAAGGGGTTAAGCGTATCAGGAGAGAGCATGACGTTAGCGCCTTTTGTTCGGCAAGCAGTTGTCTCGTTGAGGAGTGTCCTCTCATAATATACACAACTTCCTGGTTTTTGCTGAACGTGCGAGAAGTATCAAGAGTTTGAAATGCTGCGAGAAAACCGCCCCCGGTGCAATGAGAGCGATGCGTCTTGTGCTCGCGTTTCTGGTGAGAGGTGACTATTCCTTCCAGTATTTTGTCATATTTCACAAAGCAAGATATTGTGAAATAAATTTAAATAAACAATATTTGGGTAATGTAATTTAGATTCGGGAGTTTTACTTTCCCCGGAAAGTACCACAAAAGTAGCTTACGTTAATTACCATTGCATTCTGGGAAAATGTACAGTGCTAATCACACTTGTCCATAAAACGCGTGAGCGTGCGACTTTTTCTGGGGAGCGCTAGACTGCTGGCATTCGCGAAAACTAAGCTAGTCACGTGGCGCAATATGAAATCAGCAGCTATCAGCTGGCGGCGAACGCGAAAGGCTGCTCATACGCCTTTTACAAACAACATTTCTCGAACAATAAACGAACTAAAGCATAAAGGCGTATCAACCATGTCGTCATCAAAAAACAAAATATATATCATAAAGCACTTTCCTTTTATCGCTTATCAAGCTGATAGAGCGGGCATGACACCCCTCGAGTGGGCCGTTCCATGTTGCGCCACGTGACTAGCTTAGCTTCCGCGAATGCCACCAGTCTAGCGCTCCCCAGAAAAAGCCGCACGCTCGCGCGTAATGACCAAGTAAAATTAGCACTGTACTTCAAGTAAAGTAAATTTTTTTAGGGGCAAAGTTCCTTAGGGTCTAGCCTTGTCCGTCCGGCGTCCGTGCTCACATCGATTGCCATCCTATCTGTCTTCTTAAAAAAAGAAAAAAAAATGTTTGCTCACTCGACAGGATTCCAACTTGTGCGGAGAGACCACAATGGATTTATAGTCCATCGCTTTAACCACTCGGCCACGACTGCGCGACGAGTAGAGGGCTCTGAGTTATGGTAGTAACTCAAGAGCTGGGGATGTCATGGATGATACGTTGCAAGTAGCCGCTAAAAAAAAAAATCAGCACCATCAGCACTACCTATGAACAAAATCAGTATCCTTAACGCCATCAGAGCTTCGCTCCAATCAACATCATTCACCACGTGGAGATGCGGTAATTTTTTTTGTAACTTCCATGAAGTAGCGCATTAGATACAGCGTACCATAAATTCTTTCCCCCAACTGAGTAATACCAACTCTATGAAAACCCGTGATTAATCGAAGGGCTAAATTCGAACCAAAAGTTGAAGAAATAATCTGTTAGGCTCTACAATCTTTACTTAAAGCTCGTCTTTAGGACACCATGATATGGGGTCTGCTAAAACGATTGTTTGAGGCAACGGGTTCATTCAACTGTGTTGCAGCTGCGTAGCTAGGAAACAACATGCGTCACAATGTACAGCCATGAAGACACTAAAAAGCTCCACGCTAGTAGGCGATTTTTTTTTTTTTTTTTTTGTGGTTTTTGAGGAGCGCTGAAGTCGTAGTTTATGTTCGAACCAGCGCTGACGTCAGGACTCTTCCATTTGGGGAAGATAGGGGAGAGCCCCATCTGCTCCACATGCGCCGCTTCGAGAATCGCCTCGCCTTTTCAATCATGCCGTGGTGACTCTGGCACAGATGATAACGGCAGTTCGCGTTGATGGGCTCCCCACTATCTGCTCCAGATGGACTCGTCCTGACGTCAGCGCTTTTTCAAACGTAAGCCACCCGTCAAGAGCTCCTCATAAAAAAATTGAGAAGCCCGCTCGCGAGGTGCTTTTTAGGACCTACATAACTGCACCTAACTACAGCTGGAGGTTTCTCCTAATCATCGATAGCTGAGATACAGGCAATAACCTAGTTTAAACGCTTAAAACCGAAAGCGGCGTGTTATTGCCTTATAAGTAGGAAATATGAGCTCACGCCACCTCGGTTTCTTGCTTATTGTCAGCACATATTTCGGTAAGTAAATATTCCCTCTCACGATCAGGGACCAAAACACTGTTATTCCCCGGAAATACAAACGCAATCTAGGATCGAGAGAGAAAGAAGATTACCTGGGGTATTAGCGCCTAGACTTCGAGCAAAATTTACGTAGAATTATTTTTGAGTGGTTTAACCTCCCCGCACGTCTGAAAGATTCAGAATGTTCCGAAAAAAGTACAAAGGTCTTTTTCGATGAGTCACTATCTAGTATCGACGAAATACAAAGTAAAATGGGTATCCGCTAATCTGAACGTCGTACCACTAAAAAAATTGCCCTTTGCTACATTTCACATTCAGCCCGAACCCGACCAACGCTACAACCCGATGGAGCCAGGCGTGCAGTGCCAAAAGTTCATGGTCATGACTCTCGTCGTTTTTGCGAGTTTGAAATCACCGGGTCAATCAAATCACACACAGAAATAAGCGCAGGATCGCGCCTTATTCACCGTACGTGATTCATTTAGAAGGTGAAGAGCGAAGCACTGCGTTGCGAAATGAAAAATCGCATTTCGACCAGGACTAATGTTCTGGGAGACGGGGTTTGCAGAAAATCTGCCATATAAAAAAAAACGAAAAAAAAAAACGTGATGCGTAGTTTTAGCACAAAGCTGAGATTAAAGCGAAAAGGTCTAAGGGTTGATCCTTTGTTATTTGTGCTTGCCCCTCGACGTTTGAGTTCCCAACAAGCTTCTGCGTTGTTCAATAAACTGTGTTGCCTCAACGCCCGAAGTCGGCTGCCTGGAAAATACCTGGCTGGTAAATTTTAAGATCCAATGTACTTTCGCCTGCAGTGCAGAGTAACCGAAAACGCGTAGAAATGTAAAAACAAAATGCTTCTGACATTCATGTACAAAAGCAGAAATACAGAATTCATAACATATCTTCGTTATGAGTTTCCCCTTCTTCGTTTTAACTACTATATAAGGTGGTTCAAGTCACCGGGTTCGATCGAAAATGAACCGTAAAAATTGACGCCTGCACGTAGCCATCTAAACTTTTCATCAATGGTGCATTTTACAAGTCGTTTTTTTTTCTTGTAAAATTAGAAAACGTAGTTCTCTTTTAGTAAAACATAGGGCCAAGAAACTTGCCAGGGTCTACGGCGGCCGGCGACCCACACGACAAAGTCCAGTAGCGGGGTGTGTTTGGCGTTCTTAGCGATAGATGGCGTCGGGAGCAGCGTCTGAAGGTGCAGCCGACCAGCGACAGATAACAGACGACACGCAGACGAAATCCCTTGGCAGCAAAAGCGCCGCCGTTACCCAGGCGCGTTTTTTCTTTTACTTTGAGTTTTGCTTTTATTGTTCGCATTTATTTTAACCGAAGGTACATTTAAAAAATATTATATGCATTTTAATAAACTATGGTGGTCGCGAGCCGTCGCGACAAGTAGGTAGCGCCATCTATCAATACGAACGCCAAACACATCCCACTACTGGACCCTTGTCGTCTGCTTCACTGCCCGCCGTAGACCTTGGCAAGTTTCTTGGCCTTTTTTTTACAGAAAGATAGCTACGCTTTGTAATTTTACAAGAAAAAACCGACCTGTGAGTTATACCGTTGACGAAAGGTTTAAATTTCTACGTGCAGGCGTCGATTTTAACTGTCCATTTTAGATCGAGGCTGGTGAGTTAAACCACCCTATATTCTGCATGTTGCTCATTATGTGAACCTGCAGCTTGAATATCAGTTGCCAAACATTAATACCTTAGTGTTAAAAATCTGACTTCAAGTTCTCGGACAACAGTTAGCGTTAATTTTAGTGCTAAGTTCCTTAGCGTATACCTATACTACGCTGAACAATACGACTGAATTGCTACAGATACTAAAAATTCGTTAGGAATGTCAGATATAAAAAGTATATTTGTAGTGTTTCCCTCATCAATACAGTTAACCACTGAAATCCTGGAATGGCAAGCAGTGTTATTATTATAATCATTAAGGGATCTTAAATTCAAAAACTTTGGGCAAACACGATTTCGTGCTTTAAGTGGGACACCCCGTCCCCTTAAAACACAAAAATATGTTTGCCCAATGTCGTTTAATTAATTAAAATGTCAACCAAATTGATCGTTATCATTTTATCGATTGCTCATTTCATTACTAGGTTGCGTTGACGTCCATGCATATAATATCTAAAAAAGCGTAAAAACTTATTTTTCTACGGAAACAAAATTGGCGGTTTTACGTGCCAAGCCGGGCATCTAGCACGCCCCAGCGGAGGACGGAGGATTAATTTGGACCACTTGGGGATCTTTTAACGTCGGTTACACAGCGCCTCCTCCGCAATAAGCCTCCGTCAGATTGCGGGCACCTCGACCGGGATTCGAACCCGCAACATGGGGATTCGTAGGCCAGCGCTCTCGCCTCGCCGCCACCGAGGCGGCACGCACAATTCTACGAAATTACTGCGAGAGACCACGCTAGCTTGGGTATATTCACCATTTGGCTGATTTCACCCCCCCCCCCCCCAAGAAAAAAAAAAGAGTCGTTAGTTGTTTATGTACCATTAGTTTAGTCAGCCCGACCATGGTGGCAGTGTTACCCACAATAGATGAGCAACTCAGCCAGTGCAGTACGACTGATAGCCTGGGGGTCTTTAACGTGCACCACGCACCACACAAACACAGGCTGGTTCGATGCTCATTCAGATCAAACCGGGCGGGGCTGAACTTGAATATTGAACTCTAATTGCCCAAAACCGAGGCGACAAACCTAAAGAAACATCAATCCGCGAAAGACAAAGCAAAAGGTGGCAGAAGGACAAAGGTTCAACTTCAAATTCTTCTTACTATTTATGGCTATGCTATTCTTAATGGAATATGTACCCCTCAAAAAAGGCAAACCCTTAAAATGGTTCATATATTTATAACATGTTAACGTTGATAATCACGCTGGAGTACGACCACGGGAACTTCTAAAGTGCCTAACCGTGGAACGCAACGGTGGAACCTCCTAAAGTTCATAAATATGGACCAAGTTGTAAAGGAAGCATTTTTTTTAGTTCTCCCCAAACTTCCTAACTTTAAACGCAATCGATTAATTCGTTAAAAACTACTAATCACAACTAAAGCATTTATCACTTAATCGGGAAATTAGCTCATCAATTACGCCGCCCTCGTTTTAACTCTTACCGCGTACTGCAAACATTCGGGAGGTTTTATTTGGAGTCAGGCAGTGGAATATATTAGAATCTTTTTCACTTTATTAATTTTGTATTTATATTTTGTGACGTATATAGCGCGAAATTACACTTTATATTGAAACCTATCTAATTATAAAGGATTAAAATTCCAAAGCAACGCGCGGATGCACGGCAGGGTTTTAGAGATCGTCGACTGTGACATTTTGACTCGCCCTCAATCCCAAACTATGGCCGACGAATCCTCAATACGATTTACGGTAATCTATGTATATTGTATTTTCCAGCTAATAGGTAGTTTTAGTATATAGTTCAAATAACCTCGATAACGATACCCGATACTCCGTTGATGCCTTAGCAAAGGCATCTTATCATTATCGGATATCGTTATTGGAGGTAATGGAACGATCTACCGGATGTGTCAAGTAGCGGCCAGGCGCTTTAAACCAAACACAAAATTCACTTTCTGAACCTATTGCGCTACACTTTTGTGCAGCGTTCGGCAACAGTTGTTCATTTTTTCTGTAAAATATTCAAAGGGCAAATTTAAATGAGAAAAAATAAAAAAAATAGCTTAACTCTTATGAAAAATGCAGCGAAGCCATTGGCCTTTAAACAGTAGGGCGCCCTATTGGTTGAAGACCGGTGGTTTCGCTGGGTTATCATAGGAGGTAAGATTTTTCTTTCTTTACTTTTCCTCGCGTAAGTTCGCTCTTTGCAATTTTTATAGGAAAAATGCACCACCTGTGGGCAACGCTGCACAAAACCGTAGCGCGATAGGTTAAGAAACCGAATTTCGCGGTCGATATAAAGAACCTGGCCGCTATTTGAGACAGCCGATACTAAAACTCATTTATAAGTCGCCCAATTGCGTAAGCAGAACCCACCAATAAACATCCGTTTCCAGAAAATGTGGCCAAATAAGTAGCTATATAGGAGCCCACTTTGTATGGTGGCAGGGGTCGCTGCAGCCACGGGCCTAAACCTCCAGACATCTGTCTGTGGACCGACAAAAGAACATGCTACCGGAGGGAGATCTGCCCTTCCTCCTGTGCTGAAAATATGTATACGGCCTATAGTCAAGGTTCAAATTTATATTAAAAAAAGCACATATAATTATCGTCGTTTTGTGAGACGTACCGACAAAAAAAAACAGCGACATATTGTTATTTTATCACCACCAGCACCACCACTACCGTCATCATCAGCTTCATGCTTCTCATTATTTATGTTATGTATTTATATATTTGCAATATTGTGGACCTTCCGCTCTACAGAGGGGTGAAAACATACACCGGGAATATTCATCCTGCACTCAAAACAGTTCAACTAAACAAAAGGATGCATTAGCAATATTGGAACATGCACTTAAGGAGTTAACTAAGCAGATGATTCATATGAATGATTCAGAAGAGCGTTACAAACAGCAATGTACTTCACAAATATTGATTTACGCACCGAAGCGATTTAACTATATAAATCGTTTAACCGGATTTCATATAAATCAAGATTACAACATTTGACAACTTGATCGGATAGATCAATCTAGTCAGTTATAGTAAAACACATGCACTAACGAGTATTTAAAGAAATCATTCCTGTACTGGAATGGAGCAATATTTCCTCGTATTTCGGGAGCGTGACGTGTACGATGGCAGATGCCGTTCAGGATCAATCTTTGTGTGGCCATTTGCTATAAAATATACTTTTATTAATCTCAAAAACGAACATCATTTTTCATTGCTGTGACCTTTCACTGCAATGTTTCTCCCTGGTAACAAAACCCGAAACTCAGGAACACAGAAGGGGATGAACACAACTCAACGTCGCTGTGTTGTGTTCGTCCCCTTCTGTGTTTCTGAGTCTCGTGTTTTGGTACCATAAATCATCACCAGCTCGCTTGTTTTTTAAGTATTATTGATGTTTCTCCCTGTTCTGTTTATTATATCTTTATTTCTTAGCTCATAAATATCAGTATTATGTAATGAGTCGCAACGTAATATAATGTAAAACGTACTGAAACATATAAAATACACATACTTCACGAAAATGAAAAGCAGAAGCTACCAGAATAACAAATTCTGAGCTAAGCAATAAGCATCGCATTCAACTTAATTTTTAACTTAATATAATAACAAAAGTATATTCAAGCCTTTCACGCTCTAAATTATTTACACATATCTCTACTCTTGTCTTTGGTGATGACATATGTTGATAGTGATGACAAAAAGAACGCTCCTAATCAGACTAGACGGTACATTAATATTTACTGAGCACAGAAGCTCAGAGCATAAATATCACTGAGCATTTTTTTTTTAATTTAACCTTCACCTTTGGTTAGCTCTTCATATATAGAACTTAAAGATTGTATAATTAAATAGTCATTCACAATTATGAAAAAAAAATGTCTTCGGCCAATATTTGCCATACACTATACGCACAGGACGTCGCTGCATAGACTGCATTTTTGTTGCATCGGGTTCGCTGAGCTAACTCCATACAATCGAAACTTCATATTCTAGATATATGATAGACAAGAATAACATAAACATGCATGCGACACGCATAAAAAAGTTTAGTTATACGAGTGATGAGTCCCAGCACTATAACTGCAGAGCTGCCAATGTGAGTGGCATGGTGGATCAATCAATCAATCAATCAGGGTTTTACTGTGTTTCCCAAACAGCTTTAGGGGCCTTTTTAGGGTTACACTTCACATTATAAAACAGTACTGAACTAAACAAACTACACGGCAGTCCTAACAACGACACTATGCTTGAACGTTTTAAAAGGTATAAAAAAGTCCACGTGAGGGTTAAAATACTTGCTGTACATGAGCATCATCCATATCAGCGGGGGACTGGAGTCTAGATAAGAGGGGTAAAAAAAAAGGAGTAGACCTATTTTGTCGCTGGGGGACATCAATTGAGATTCTACTCAATAACATTGGGGAATCAAAAACAGAAGTGAACAACTTATATAAACACACCATGTCGCGAACTAGTCGCCTAGTTGAAAGAGGCAAAAGACCAAGAGTGCCCAAAAGAAGCACATAATCATAAAACAAACACTCCGTCCAATGTGGCGATAGTAGACGATTCTCACAAGTCGTCTCTGTATGCACTCCAAACTGAGCGCCTCACTAACACCCAAAAACTTCCACACCGTAGAACAAAAGTCTAACCGTAATAGAACCAAAGCCTGAAAAAGGTTCAGTATACAGTTGTAATTCGCGTTCGACAGGGTTTCGCATCGCAAGTTACTGCACAAATTGAAGCAAGTGTTGGGCAATGATCGCCTACTGAGGTGGATAGACTCGTACCTTACAAATCGTAAACAGTTTGTGTGCGTAGGCAATGCTGAATCAATAGAGTTACCTGTTCTTTCTGGAGTGCCCCAGGGCTCGGTACTCGGACCATTGCTCTTTTTGGTTTTTATCAATGACCTGCGCGTTGATAAGCCCTCGGTACAGTGCCGTTTTTTTTTTTGCTGATGATTGTGTATTGTTTTCAAATATATCTTGCGAAGCTAACCAAAAATGCTTAGAGGAGAGTATTCAAATGATTTCATTATGGTGTCAAAAATGGCAAACGATTTTGAATGTCAAGAAATGTGTGCAGGTGTCGATTACACTGAAGAAGATGCCTATCTTTTTTTCTTATTCTATTCATTCAAATGCCTTAGAAGTAGGTAATAAATACAAGTATCTAGGAGTTACTATCACGTCCAACTTAATCTGGGCTAGTCATATTGAGCAGACTGTCGCAAAAGCGTCAAGTAAATTGTGGTCCCTACGTAGGAAAATGTGTCACTGTACTCCTGCGACAAAGCTGACGGCCTATAAATCGCTGATTCGTCCTTTGCTGGAATATGCTGACATTGTGTGGGACCCGCACTCGCAATCGCTTATTGACCAATCGGAAGGCCTTAAAAAAAATCGCTTAGGTTTATTTACAACTCACACGGCAAAGATTCACACGTGTCACCATTGTATACCGCGTCCAGAGTGTCTATATTATCATGTCGAAGGAAAGTAAGGCGTTTGACATTTTTGCATAACATAATTCATAATAGCGCTGGTTTAAATTTTGATGATTATTTGCAGTATAACGCGAATAGCGCTACAAGGCAGAAGCACGAGAATTTGCTCCTTGAGTTCCGCTGCAGAAAAGATGTTTTTAAAAACTCATTTCTTCCTCGTTCTGTTAGTGAGTGGAATGAGTTGCCACCAAGTGTGACGGCGATTGCTTCTACCGCTTTATTTGCGAGTGCAGTTGATGAATTGTTTTTTGTCACCAATGACTAAGCTATACTTGTTTATTGCTGTTTGTTCATTGGACTCATTGATGGTTTCTGATGTTTGTCTATCATGCCTTGGCCCTCAAAAGTTGGCCGGCAGTGTTCTCAAATAATTCCGGAAGTCACGGGTGATGCCTGCAATTATCCCCAGGATTCGCAAAGAATCACCAATAACCATTGAAACATGAAAGTTGAAGTTCAGGCGTGAATTGAACAAAATACCGAGGTCAAGCACAACAGAAGATCTTGAAATTTCCGAGCTGTCTAATGTGTAAGGATGTACAACATTTGTTTTATGAGAAAGAGTAACGATCTTAGTTTTGGTGGGGTTTAAAACCAGCGAGTTCGCACAGCACCACAAATGAATTGCATCAATATCTTTTTGTAACAATTCGCAGTCCACAGGCGTGGGGATATTACGATAAATGTTCACGTCATCAGCATACTGGTGTATCATTGAGCCACTCACACTAGTTACAAGATCATTTACGAAAATATTAAAAAGCAAAAGTCCGAGGTTCGACCCTTGGGGTACCAGGGTTCAACAGATAAGGGAATAATTTGCATCCTAAGTAGGAAACCATGGTTGAGCGTTCGCCAAGATAACTAGCAAACCAGTCGCAGAAACCCGAAGAAAGACCCATATGCAACAGCTTCGACAGCTATAATTTGTGATCTACGAGGTCAAACGCCTTCGGACATTTAAAATAAATAGCATCAACTTGACCACCGGGACCAAGCTATAGGTTTCGCGAACTACAAAAAGGTTAAAAGATTTGTTTCAACAGATCGTCCATGACAAAAACCGTGCTGATTTGGACTGAGCGTCTGTTGAAAATGAAAACTCAGACGCTTAAAACTGACTTTTTCAAAAACCTTCGGAACAACAGAAAGCAATGTAATTGGTCTGTAGTTATCAATACACGTGTAGCTTCCAGATTTGTGTGCTGGCACAACCAAAGCAGTTTTCCAGGCTGACAGAAATGTACTTGTTATTAAGGACATGTTAAAAATGGGATGCAGTACAGGAGCAATGATATCAGAGCACCCTTTGACAATAAAAGCCGGGATCCCATCTTCCCCACATGACTTTTTTGGGGCAAGTTCTTTTATGGCCGAGACCACGTCATCAATAGTCAGTACGGGCCCTATTGGAAAAACCAGCATGAAAATCAAACTGGCCAAGCTGGTAACTAAGCTGGTCAATCTGGTCAATGTGGTAGTCAAACTGGTTTAACTAGCAATCAAGCTGGTTTAAGCTGGGCAAGCTAGAATTTAAGCTGGTCAGTCTGGTTTAAGTAAAAACCATCATGGTCTCTCTAGAACCTGGTTTTAGATTCAATCTGGTGTAGCTGGGAGCCAGTCTGGTCTTAACTGGTCAAACTGGTTTTCCATGGAGCCAATGTGGTCAAGCTGGGAGACAAGCTGGTTTTGCTGGGAGACAAGCTCGTGAATCTGGTCTGACTAATGATCGTGGTGGTCAAGCTGGTCATGCTGGGAGCGCGCGCGCCAAGGTCGGCTTAGGCCGGAGCGAGGCCACGTCCTGTTCTTTGTCCTCTCGTTTTTGGTAGACGACCGGGCGCGTCAGGCGCGCTGCAAGGTACCTTTGTGTGCGAAAAAAGAGAGAGAGAGAGAGAGTGGCGGGAACGGAGAATTTGCGACGCGTTTGGCTATCTTGGACAGATTTTCGAAGGGACGGCTGTGCGCGTTGTTTGGAGACTAGTTGAGTGACGGTGCAAGCGAAGCGGGTTTCGAGGAGACAGCGAGCGGCAGTCCGTTCAGTGCGGGAAGATGTCGGACGTCCCGACCGAAGCGTCGCTTCATGTCTTCGAACGTGTGTGTGCTCAAGAATGACGGCGGTGCCGAGGAGTATCGCCAATGCCATCCAAGCCACACGGATTTCCTCGCCTAAGCCGACCACGCAAGTTGCCGCTTCGCTCCCATCACTGGCGGGACCCAGGTTCGCTTCTCTCATCCGTGTGGTATTTTCGTTTGCTATTGCCTGTTTTTGGAGTGTGTCTAGTATTTTTCGTGTTGAAAGGTAAGCAATCTGGTTTTATTAACATTGTAGGCTTTGCACCGAGAACCACTGTCTGTGCGTCGGTTAGTACTGTGTCAGCGCCGAGGATGTGTAGGATCTGAGTTCATGTGAGGGGGCCGCAAGTACGAAAATAATAAATTGAATGCCGAGTTGGATTTTCTGAAGAGCTTGGCTTGTTTATCCTGTGTATTAATTTAAACAGGTTAAACTGGTTGGGAAGTTCACCAGCATGACCCGTTTAACCAGCATGACCAGCATGCCAAACTGGGCATGCTGGGCAATAACCCAGCTTGAAGCTGGGCCCAGATCAACCAACATGACCAGCATGCGAAACTGGGCATGCTGGGGCAATAACCCAGCTTGAAGCTGGGACCAGATCAACCATCATGACCAGCATGCCAAGCTGGGCATGCTGGGGCAATAACCCAGCTTGAAGCTGGGACCAGCTTAAGCTGGTTTTTCCAATAGGGGGGGATTGGCATCAGAAGGAATTTTCAGAACACAGGGTTGCGTTGTTGGACTGGAGGACATTGGGGTTTCGTATTGATGAGAAGTGTTTTTTGCAAAGAGATTCCACAGACTGAATGAGTCAGAGACATGACCTGTTTGAGTCTTGAGACTTATATCATCAGCCCTACTGGATGGCCTATTATATCTAACATATCCCCAGAGGCGGTCGGGACAGCGCTTAAGGTCAGGCTCAACAAAGACAGGCAGTTGGCCATTCGTCTCTTTTAATTAAACATTTCACGGTAGAGCGATACTCCTTAAATAAAGAGTGCCATTTTCCAAGACAGACTACTTACATCTTTTGTGATAACGCGATTTCAAAGTTAGTGCGCGCCGGAGATCACTTCAGAACCACCGAGGAAATTTTCCCCGGCTACCACGTTTCATCGGTACACTCCCAGAAGTATAATCTTACACCCCTTGTCCCATAAATGGGACATCCCAAAATTTCAGTTCGACGTACATCGTGGTGACGTCAAACCGACGTTCCCAACATTCACAGGAGGCTCGATAGCCGAGTGGTACAACTTATTAAAATAGCAAAGGTATGTGTTATTCACTACAAAAAAAAAAAAAAAAAGATTAATCGGGATTTTCTTAGCCTCAGTGCAAAACCTCAGTGTTTTTCTTCTGCTGTCTTTTATACGTATTTTAGCGATTTAATCAAGCATATCTCACCGTTCCCAAGCACCACGTAAACGTTGAGGCCGTCTGTTCGACGGCAGCGCTTTGTACGTTGAAATTAACTTCTGGGGTGTCGAATATGGGACAAGTGGTGTAAGAATATACCTTTCTTTTTTCCGAGATTGTATAAAGCAGACTTTAAAAGATCTGTCAGCCGAGAGACGGCACTGTGAACATCAGCACACTTGTAAATAGTGTCCCGTTAATATTGCTCAAATGCGCATACAATCCGAGGTAGTCACCATGAGCGTAGTAAAACATCGGAGCCCGCGCATCCAATCTGACTGTAAAGGGAAATGAAACCACCGCTGAAAAAGATAGGCACCACTTGTCAACCGGAACGACTAGAAAGGCAACAACGCGGTGCGAGACCGCTCTGACGTTCGTTATGCGCAGGTCCAGGACGTTACCGGTAGCATTTACAGCACGACTGATTTGTTAAAAACCATTATAATTCAAGAAATTGAGTAGCTCCTGCTCACATCCAGTGCTTAAATCTGGACTGGACATGTTTAAATCCCAGTTAACTGCAGGTACGTTAAGGTTCCCTAACACTGAAACGTTCATGATGTAGAAAACCCGAGACTGCTTTAAAAGCAGAGAAACTTGGTCGACCAAGTTTCTCTGCTTTTACCGCAGTCTCAGGTTTTCTACGCCATTATCAATGTCCACCAGCTCGCCTGCGCACTCACTGTTTTTTTCATTAAAACGCTGTAATTACAAAAATCGGCCGAATTAGAGATGTGGCTGAGAGCATGACCAGATAAACCAGAAAAAAAAAGAACACTTGAAATAGATTCCGATATCACGAATCATTGGGTCAAGAGCAATAATCCTTCTGTAAGGTGAATAGTGTCCCAGGATGAAAAGTATTAGACGCACGTAAAACTTAAAGTAAATGTTCTATGAGGCAATGTTGTGCTTCTAAAACGTTAAAAACGTACTACGGAGCTTGATTCCACGCACTAAAGGTTGGACAACTTTGCCCAAGCAGGCAGCGACCGCTCTTATTTTACAAGAGGCAACTTCAGGAATGTTCTACACCAAAACACACCCTGACAGCCGAGAATGAGAATTATAACACCAGCCTGTTCTTGGAACTCCTCGTGTGCGCTGTACAGAATAAGGTAATAACTATGAAGTACAAAATCATATAATTGAACCGGGTGCTGGAACTGCCTTCCTCCGCATGGTAACTGAATGTATCGCCATTTTCGCCACGATCAGCGATAGGAAATAAAATTTCAGGTTTTTGCAGAACGACAAACATTTTGTATTAAATGACTCCTGAAATTGCGGCAATTTAGAAGAACGCCAGTTAAATTAAATAAAAAAAACTTTTTTTATGTGGCAAAAACGAAAAAACAAACGGCATAACTGCATTATCAAGCTGCACAGCAAAGCGGCGGCGCATCTCTTGAAGATGGCATCGAAGCCATCCTTCAAATTTATTGTCACGACTCATTTCGCTCATCCTAAGACGTGTCCAGAGCAGGAAGTAAACTATGTTCTGCACCGAATGCAGTGTATCTCAATCAAACACAAGCGTTTAGTGACTTTGTGATTACGGTGCTAGTCCAGGGCAAGAACCGTGATGAAATCGATGTTCACAGGCAGACTGGCTAAATAAGTACCTGTGACAACTTGTGATGCTTTCCAGCCTGATTTGCATTCATGTTTTTGCCTGGAACATTCTAAATGCGTGGGTCGACCAGATTTTTGTAACTGGTGCGAGTTGCAACAATAAAAAATTCTCTAGCTAGTGCTGCGCGTCTTGGTCGTCTCAGTTCTTTGTTGGTCTATACCAAAATGTAATCGACAAAAAAAAACTACTAGGAGCTCTGTACTGTTTTCACCTATTACGTCCAAGCTGAATACATGTTTTGTGATTATATTCTTATTACGTTACTAGAGCCTCGCACACTAACACTCGAGTTTGCGATGCAAAATTAAAATGAGATACCCAGAAACCCGTTGCAGGTGCCTTGAAGTCGCTGACGCAAATCTTCAGGAATGTATTTGGAAAAGTATTTGGAGGAGACCAAATACATTTCGTTGTATTTGTATCTTGTACTTAAATGCTTTTTTGGAAATGTAATTAGATTTGTAATTAAATACATATTTGACAAAGTATTTTGTATTTGTATTTCAATACATATTTCCACGTATTTTGCCCATCCCTGTATATAGATATGTATGAGTTTATCGACGATGGTTCCGGAAGTTTATCGGATTCTTGCATATGACTTGTGTTCCAAACAAATTCCCTCTTGAAGGTGTCTGCATGAACGATGCTCAGGTCTTCGCCGCATACTTTGAACAACATATGACTGATGACTTTTGATGAGTTAAAAATTTCCACCTTCCTTTCTATATGGGTAGTCGCTCAAGAGATAACTGCATTGCATTTACACAGAAACGTCATGTCTTGATTTTCCAGCCTGTTAGTGCAAACGTGATTGTATCTGCCAACTGCAAGCTGAAGAGAGGTGTCTTTTCGAGATCGTATTTGCTGACCTCTAATGAAGTCCAGAACACTCCTGCTTTCTGCCTCTATTGGCAGAATAAAACAAAATTAAAACGCTATAGTACGGTCGCCACTTTGGCATTCTTACGCATCTGAAGACATTTGAGCACAGTCGGCACTCAGATTATCTAAAGCAGAAAATCTAAAATAAAAATGACTGAATCTAATAACAGTAAAAAAGATACGTACTGGAGATGCCAACAAAACCATGACAACAAAACCAAAACCATGATGCCCCCGTCACACGCAACTGAAGCCTTAAATCATATCGCACAATTGTTGTCTTACCAAACGTAAAAGTTGCGCGCCAATTAAAAGAATAGTAATATATCGTGTTTTTTTATTACTTTGACTTCGGCGTGCCCTCCCGCTGGTGTAAGATCAGTAACACACCCGCAATATTCAGTAACGTGTGCGGGATCGGTGGCCGAGCTGAATTTGGCCACCGATTCCCCTTGTTTCTAGCATTGTGGGAGTGCTCTTTTTTCCGAACATGCCCTTTAACAAAGCTGTACTTGAAAGTGTATCCAAACGCATTTGAGACCTACACTGGAAACTCCCTCTGCGCGCGGCCGAAAACTGATCGCAGTGCCCCTGGTGAGCCCGGAGTCTCTGCTAGCAGACAAACTCCTCGAAATGCATTGGCTTTGCCTATCTCCGCCCGCACGAGGGAAACAAAAAAATAACACCACGACAGTTTTTTTCTTCTTATTGCGAAAGCATTAACTTCTCCATGGAGCGGAGCCAACAACGCGTGTAACCAAAAAAAAAAAAAAATCCGCGCAAGAAACGACGATTTTTTTATTGGCTGAGCAAAACGGCTCCTAGATAGCCATTGGCGGCCTCTGCACGAAAGCGCGCGCTCGGTCGCCGCTCGCTCTCGCGTCAGGCGTTACCGGAGGGGGCTGCGGCCTCTTCGCGAGAGCGTTCACTCGGCCGCCTGCCGCAACCTCGGCAGTAGCGCAACGTGGCCGTCCACACCAGTACAGCGCAAACAAACTAAGGTAGCGGAAGAACGACATTTATGCGTTCGCATTCACAACTTATAAGAAGCGTTTGGGTGTCCTCGGAATATTTGTTTTACTGGCATTGTTTGTTAAAAGGTATTTACGATTTTGTGAGCGAAGGATCACGTACTTTTTGCGAAAAAAAATGTTTTTCTTGGCTCTTAAGTAGATTTTTTTAGCCAATAAATCATTCTAATATCAAAATTTATTCAAGAAATGCGAACCAAAAATGTATCTTTGCTTATTTATTTTTGTTAATTATAATTTAAACATTTAAAGCTCACAAAATTTAGCTATGGCTCAAATCTAGTGTTCGGATCATTGAATACGCCCTACCCTTGATGTTGGCATTACCGCTTTTATGAATAGCTTGGTCATATCTGTTTTACCGAAAACAAAATCGGCTAATCCTGCCGACACCCATCGCCAGCTATAAAAATAAAACGCCGCATAAACCCTATGACAACGTATTCACTACCACGATGTCAATATGCTGCGTGGAGGAGAGCGTGCATATAAAATTTGAGGTTAATACAGAAATGAACGTACACGTAGACTTAAATGAAAAACAAACGGAGTGTGAAATATTTGCCACTTTCACACATGCGAAAAAAGAGAGCGTTATAACGGAAATGAAAAGGAAACTCGTTTGCAATAATACACTGCCCACCTTAAGTAGATGTCTAACTTTCCTCGCGCGTGATAAAGGCAAGCAATTGGAGGACGGTCTCACTCTGAGTTCGTTTTTCTGACTTTATTTTACTTTTTTTCTTTTTTTTTATGAAACGCCGCGGCGCCCTGGCGACTTTTCTGCGCCTGATTTTCTGTGTTTTTCTTTTTCTGTGTTGTTATGGTGTGGGCCCCGTGTTAGAGCCATCGGGCAGTTTATTTTTATGATTGTTTTGTTTTGTATGCTTCTACGCTTTTTCAACCACTTTGTTGCTTATGGCCGGTTCACACGACGGAGTGATCCACGGACGGATTGATCACGTGACGACATGTCCGCGGTTCGCCCGTCTCCCAGGCGCATCCACACGAGCAAGACGACGATCAAACGCTAGCGGGGACGAACCGAACCTGCTCGCCCCCCCCCCCCCCCCCCCCCCCCCCATAGTGCTGCGAAACTTGAACCTCCCAGCGTGGCACCTTTATCCAAAAGAGAAATCAACGTTTGCTTCGGCGATAAAGATTCGTAGCCACCGTTACGCACAGATCGAGACAAACACCATGATAGGCTTCGCGCGAAGTGCCACTAGCTTGACTAACCCAAGTCATGACCGTGACACAGCCATGGTACTAATCGAGAAGAGTTCGGCATAGTAGCGACGAAGTTCTGGACTCGCGGAAAGGCGTTCGGAGATTCCTTCTCGCACTCTGCGCTTCTGCATAACGCTTCAGTACACCACAGCCACAAGTAAAGGGCTTGTTCGGTGAAAAGTTCATTGGACGCGAAAGAATTATCGCGGCGTGCTAGACGAGTATTGGCTTAAGCTTCTTTCACTGACCCGTAGGAGTACCGAACCAACGTTGCCCCAGCCGGGCAAGGTTTCTGCAGCTCCTTTCACGTGTGGAGACAATAATCGTGCGACAAAATAACCCACCGGGAACGCACGATATGCAACGTGACTACCCCTTTCTACATAGGACTGGTGCTTTGTCCGTGGACGGTGCATCCAAACAGGGATGAATGGACGTATTGTGACGTTAAGTTTTGGTCACTGCAAATATGTAAATTAATATTTTTTTTGTCAGATTGATATGCTGTTCTTAATTTCAATCAATGATCTGGGGAACTCAGCGCTGGTCCTGCATATGCTAACATCTTCACTTTGAACGTTTCATTGCAATAAAGACTTGTTCTCTCTCTCATCCTGTTCCATCGTCTCACTGCCCTAGACTACTTAAATGATCCGTCACTCGGGAGGGTCATGCCGCACTCTTGAGTTGTAGAAATGTAGCCTGGAAGGGACGGTATATGGGACGCGGCCCGCCGTACTCGTTCTCCTCGCTAACTCTAGGCATGTTCATACAGCCGTTGTAGGTTTGTGTTTCAACGAAGGCTGTCACGAAGGTGAATAAGGGCTATCAGGGAGCGTTGCCTTTATTTTTCTACAGTGCTGAGAAGACGGGGCGATCGAAACGAATCCACGCTACTCCCCTCCATGGCTGGGGTAAGGTACTGTCTGGGACAAAATCCTCCAGGACAAGCGAGCTGCGACTGAAACGCATTGCTCTGCCATCTGCCGGCGGGTCGCCTGGTTTCGAGATTACTGAAAAGCGCATGCGCGTCCTACTGTGCCTGCCAACACGTGCGCTTTCCCGCTCTTCTGCGGCGCGGCGCCTAACTCGGAATCGGGCGCCTGGTACCGCTTCGGAGATAGCGCTTACTGACATGGAACCTATAAAGCAAGAAGTCACGGCAGTTCAACTGGGCGATACGCTGTACTGGTTACAAAGCAAGGTCCACTGAACTTGCTTTATAACCAGTACAGCTTATCGCATTTCGGAGCAACGCCTGGGGCGTTGCTCCGAAATGCAGAGCAACGCCCCAGGCGGTATCTCGAGTTTCGGAATGTGTAGCAGGCGCTCGTCAGCCGCCAGCGCTATCTCCGAAGTGGTATCACGTGCCCAATTCCTAGTTAGGTGATGTGCCGCAGAAGAGCAGAAAAACACAGATGCTTGCAGGCAGAGTAGGAAGCGCATGCGCTTTTGTGAAATCTCGAAACCAGGCGACTCACCGGCAGATGGCAAAGCAATGCGTTTCAGTCGCAGCACGCACGTCCTGGGGACTTTTGTCCCCGACTGTACACCCTACCACGTCCAAAGATGCCCCATAATGCAGCACACGCAGTGTTGCTTGTGAGGAATTTCGGAAGTAGCCTATTCCTCTTCCAAAATTTCGCTACTCTTTTTTTTTCTTCTTTGAACTGAAACTAAACGGGAACTCATTGGTTCCACAAATAAATTTTCTTATTATTATGAAAACCGAATTAAATAAAGATGCGCACTGTCCACGCATGAAAGATGTGGGAAGAAACAATATGGCGGATGCGAATATCATGATGATGACAGCTGGCAAGAGCTTTGCATGCGGCATATAGAGGGAAAGCTATGTGACTGTTTCTATTACTTTGGTGTCACTAACCGCCTCAACGGGAAAAGTGGCGTTAGGCGTTATTTCGTTCCCATTTGAACCGTTTGTTGAAATTTCAAGTAGAAGAAAAGTGCAAGACGTCCCCACAACCACATCAAAAGGACAGCTTTAAATGAAATAACATTCAGTAACCACAGAAAGAAGAAACTGCAATGTCCATCACAAACACCGAGAAATTCCGCGGAAACGCACTCTGCGTTCATTGACTTTATCCGTAGTGTCAAGATCAATCAAGCATTTTTTCTTCTGCCAATAATACGCATCTAGACTGAGCACTTAGACAATTAAAGGGAGGGGCGGCACTGAGAAAAATTGACGAGCTTCTCGGTTTATGGAAGCCACACCTCTGTGCACTCTCCCCGAACGGTTTATGAAGCAAGCCTGCAAGCAGACGATGTAACAGCAAGTGCCATGCCTAAAAGAAGTTAACCCCGTATGCGCCATAATTATTCTACGACTTTCTCGCCTACATTCCCCAATTCTGTTTTATGATGAAGATCCCTGTGAAGTCAACTAAACTTATGGCAACTAGGTTTCCTAGGGGAAGTCATTTGTGTAGGTGGTGAAGGGCCATTAAAGAGATCACCGCGATTTTTACTGAGAAAGATCTAAGCGAGGGGACTACATTTCTATTATTTCTTAAGAAAATATAACTTCATCACTTGCTTCTCAGATTGTCATATATCTGACAAAATAGTTAGTTTACGTCTCGAAATGTGTTGCTTTCTATTCAGGTTCATGTATATTGAAAGTAATTTGAGTGCTGCTCAAAATGCGTTACAAGGTTTTGTCCTATGGAATTGTGTTTTAGTGCACGGGTCCCATTAAAGGGACAAACGGAAATAGAGGACAGCGACAAGCCTCATACTAGAGTCTTTCGCAATTCGGCCGGCTTTGTGGAATAAAGGACGGCTATGCTGAAACACGAGCATCATGCATGCGAGGGTGTCTCTGGCAGGCTTGCAATCACTCGTGCTTACTTCACCAGCACAGAATCACTAAACGCCTGCCAAAGGTATCATCGCGAGCACCGTGCATGTGTTTTAGCATAGCCTCCTCTATACTCACAATGCCTGGGAGCTCGACGATGGAGCCATAAAGTGCCCGGTCGCAGATTTGGAGCGCGAGGATCTTGTATCACAGAGCATCGAAGAGCCTTTTCTCGGGGAACCTGGACGTCAGCGCACAGCCTGCAGCAGCGGCGAGGACCCGAAACACACTTGTTAGCTCCGGACAAGTGTGTTTCGGCGTCTCGCAGCAGTCACGTGGCTCACATTTCACCCGTTGTCCGCCGCTCCCCCTTACCCCTTTCGACGGCCGCTTCTCGCGGCGATCGGCCAGGCTTTGTGAGTATATTGGAGGATATGGCTTGATGCTTGTCGCTATCGTTTGTTTCTCTTTTATTGCTCTAGTGGGACTCGCGCATAAATTACTCATGCAACGCACTAACGTTCATGTGAGCACAATCAGAGCTCGCAGATGGTGAGCTCATTATTAACACATCTATATATATACCGTCAATTATGGGCTCAAAAAAAAGCTGAAACGGAAAAACAAATAAATGTTAAGAGTGCCTAGATGGGCACGTATTGCAAAGTAATGTTTCTCCGAAGAAAATGTAGTACTTAGAAGGGTCGAGGGAATAAAATATGCATTAGATTACAACGCGTGACCAAACTTATTTTGTTCACTTCTACACTGCCTTAAAATAATCTTATATGAGATGCCCGCTACTAGGACAACGCAACAGAAATATTTCTCTACTGAGATATGCTCTTCGTTCATCTCAAAAAAATTTAACTTGCCTATATAATTTCCTGCAGAAATTATTCTCATTAACGGAATATAGCGTTTATCTTTGTTTATTTATTATATGCTATATCGCCGGAAAGCCCACTAATATACGTGAAATTTATAACATAAATGAATGCAAGTAGAAGGATTTAATCAAGACATGACTATAGTTCGTAAGAAAACGATGCAATTCTTCTCAGTGAGTCTCGATGATATTCTCTGGACTTATTATTTATTTTTTAGTCGGCAATCATTTGAGTATTCTAGCGCAGCTGAATTTCTTTGAAAGCTATGAAAGTGAACTCATCAACCTCAGCCCAATAAACTTTTCCAAACTATTTATTTTGCTTAAAAAGTAGTTGATAATAATTATTATTACCGCCTAGATCTCCTCATATGAAAACGGTTATTTCCTGTTTTTCATTTACAGCGGGGGCATGCTCGAGATACACAAACGGGGAGAAAGATAATTTAATGAAGATATGTGGACGACGCGGAATACAGGATACAGTTTCTGAACGAATTATTAACGGCACAAATGCAACTCCGGGCCACTGGCCGTGGATGGTGGGGCTGTACACTAAGGAAGATCAATTCCATTGTGGTGGCGTTTTACTTAGCAACCAGTATGTCTTAACTGCTGCTCATTGCTATGGGTATGTATACACTCAATCCATCTGCTTTTTTTTTTTCAGGACAAAAATAAAGTTGCGAGACCCTCCGTTACGTTTTGGGATTTCACATTGGTTAAATTGGGTTTATAAGAGTCGAGCTCTTGACGAGGTACTATCTTGATCACTATTAGCGAGAACGTCAGTGTGCGTGCTCTTAAGTACTACGAGAGCACTCTACCAGCCCGGCAGATAACTAAAGAGCATCCGAATCGCTATACTGCAATCCTGCCATGCCGAATGCTCTGATAGCGTGTGATGCCAAACGCTCACCTGTTCCCGCTAACTGTGATTAGGACCGTACGCAGACGGGGCAGACAACTTTTGGGGCTGCGTTTACTTAATCCTCTACGGAACACTTCCCAATTTTAGTTAATGTTTTCATAAACTGGAAAATAACCACTGCTTCAAGTCGTTACAACAATTGACTGATACAGTGGTTTTCGATTTTGCAGACCCTGTTTCTATATTAAAACATATGAATATTTTTACTAATTCAAAAGCTAAAGAAGCAAGTTTAGTTAATTATACGACCAACTCATCGCAAAGATTAGCTACCCACATTATGCAACCCTGACCGTATAACTCGCCTGCGCAAGCCGCATTAGCGCATCTTATACGAATGTTTTGAATAAATCTGAATTAAAATGGAACATGTATCGCCGAAGTGTCGAAACGGCATTGAAAAGTCCGCATGTGCGTAATATGAACGCAGTATTAGCGTATGCGTGGATAAGTTTAAATACTTTTATCCTCACTTCGAACGAGAAATATAACCCCCTCACAAGATTTCGCAGTTTAAGCTCCATTCTTATAGAAAATCTGCGTGAGTCGCACCATTGTCTAAGGCTCACGGGCGAAATTTTTTTTTGAAAACAGAATCGCAAAAAGTATTCGGGAAAATACGAACAAATGTATTCCAATAATTAGTAAAGTCGTGATTGTAGCCGAATCACTGTCTAAAGTAAGTTTACCCCCCCCCCCCCCCCCCCAATTCGTGGGTTTGGTGGCTATTAAGATGATATTTCGGTTAATTGTTTACTTTGATAAATATTTTGTTTTGGATAACACGCAACGCTTGAACTCCCAAAAGCACGGTCCTTGAGGAAGCCACATTTGAATAGCTCACGATAAGTGTAGTAATTAACTGAAATGTCAAATGAATTCGTAATTAGTGAAAAAAAACATATGGTTCCAATTAGGAGCTTGCTGAGCGGCATAAAAAAAGCGAAGTCAGTGAAATTTAGCATGATTTAGAGCGCCTGAGAAACGCGGTGGTGCGTTAAAGTTATAACTCGTGCAAGAGGTGCAACGCTATCCGCGACTAAAAGCACGTGTTTTCAGGCCCTCACGGAACAGCTTCGTGCTTCCACCACCACGCGACCGAAAATCCCGTTGCATAAACTTTAATTAGTGCGAAACCGTTCCTGGAAAAGTTCGAATATGAAACGCTAGGTGGCCGTTTGTTTAGTTGAAGCCGGAAATTGTGGTGCGAAAGCGCGGATGTATAAAATAACACCGTCGTGCACCTAGTTTAGTACTGCGCTTTCCACGGACTCCAGAATCTTCTAACATTTGATGAAGAAATGGTTTTCGACGACGCTCAGCAAGCTTATAATGGAAACCATGCTTATTCTTACTAATTGTCAAGTGCATTCGCATATTGTACTTAATTTACTTTTTTACTTGTATGTCTCCCTGGTCGCATGACTCACGTGCGTAGACTGCATTAGTGTGGTTTTCGCTGCTTGTTTTAAGCAAAACTCTAAATACTAAACACAATAACAGTTCACATATATGATGTGACCGCGACTTTGATTAGCGATAAGCAATGACGCTTTCGTTGGAAGTTGCTGAATCAATCTCTATAGATTAATTATTTCTCCAAAATAACTACACACCTCAAAAAAAAATACGTGCGAGGAGTTTAGTTGTGATCAAATTACTGCAGCAGCTTTTGTTTCTGTCTTAGCTGGAACGCTCGGTATATGCATAGAATACGTTTCTTATATTCCATAGTTATCAGGCCTTAAGTAGTGATATCACTAACCGTTTTTTTTTTGTTTGTTTTCCTCCATCATTTGAAGTGGTGGAAGCGATTCATCTTTTGACGTAGACTTCAGTAATTCAACAACAAATAGTTATTTTTGCCATTTTTCTTCCATTCCCCTAATGCTTCAAGATCCGAGAACACTACAGACTTCCTTTCTGTTCGCCTGGGAAGTACGAAAAAAAACAATTATACCGTACATTGTCAACAAAACACAGAGAACTATCTAGAAAGAAGTGATACAAGAGCCGTCCATGAGGATCTGGAAGGCCAGGTCATTTGCATGGAAGTCGATCACGTCTGTGTACCCCTTCAGGACAACTGTACCCTTTTCATGGTATGTATTGTTGTTTTAAAAAAAAAAAGCTTTGAACCGGTTCTTGTTTAAACTACAGTATTATCTTACAGAGGGACCTTGCAATATTGAAGTTAAGAAAACCTGTCAATTTTACAAAGTACATTCAGCCAATCTGCCTTCCTCAACACTGCGAGGAACCACCTTCAAGTGTCGACGTGTATGCTGTTGGCTGGGGCAGAGTTTATGGTAAATAGTTTTCCCGCCTCATTTTGTTCCACATATCAATTATCGTAAACAAATAAGAGGGACAAAGATTTTAGAAAGAATATAAAAGTCAAGCCTTTGAGTGATACAGAGTTTGCTGCAGTATACGAAAAAGGCAGGTCAGTGGCAGGAGTGGATTCTGAAATGCTAAAAGAATGCGGGTGATTTTATATATTTCCTTAAATTATTTCTTAAGGACGGCGTGCGGGCACTCCCTCGTTTCTGAAATATCTGATACAAATCAGATTTTTTTGTCACGGTAGTGATTATCGATCGGGGACATGGATAGATCTACTTTGAGATACAGAAACAAGCAATAAAAACAAGAGTGCCCTCATTGGTACAGTCACTGTATTAGTATAACTTACCTTCATGTCTGTAATTTTCACTGAATATTTTATATAATGTATTTGCGAAACCAATAATAGCAAATGCTTATATACACACAAAAAAGTTCCGGAGACACGGCGGCACAATGGTGTATTTAATAATTGAAGCTATGAATCGTATCCACTGACCTAACTGTTAACGCAGATTTCCCCGACAGAATGTTTAAACGGATAATTGACTAAAATTGAACTCTTTTGTATGCTTTTATGGGCATGATAATATAGTGGCTGCGAAAATGAGCATCAAAGAATCTTAACACTGACGCGACTCTGATTCTCCAGGTACAGGGCGTTTACCACAACACAACACGCTGCTTCAAAAGTGTTCCCAACATGTTCGATACGCAGCTAAATTATATTGTGCACCTATAACAATCAAATCGACGGGAATTGTTAAAAAAGTAATCACGAGCCTTTGTGATATTTAGTATATTATTGATTAAAAACCGTGATGCATAATTAAGAATGACAATGAAGCTTCTTCCAGTAACAAGCTCAGCTTGCGGGGTTGTCTTTGAAGTGCAAATGAAACGAAGCCAGACTTGCCTTTGTCCGTCAAAATATATTGTAATCGTGCAGTTGTATTGATCTTCGTTGCATTTCATGGCCCCAAGTTAGCATATAGTCAAACAAGAATCGCCAAGAAAACGAAATATGCGTAAAGATAGCTGCTGAATATGTTGGTCGAACGGAACTTTGGTCTGCGAAAATGGTGACAGCCGAAAGCAGGGCCAGGAGAGGAGAAGGAGGAGGGGGGGGGGTACGCATGCACGCAATATTACATTTAAAAATGTCCACTCTGTGAAACCGCGTTCCGTAGCTTCGGTTGTCATCACTTTAATTGCATACTAAGTAGCTGGCAGCTGGACATCCGGAAAACATAAATTGTTTGAAGGCAGTAAGTAGTCTTATAGTCCCAACAACGCTGAAGGTCACGTAATGAGTGTGGCTGAAGCGATGGCGGCTGAAGCGTAAACTCCAGTCGCCTAAACACCGCTCATGTTAACTCCGGTCGCTTAAGCTCGTAAGCGCAGGTGCGTACGCGCCGATCGCGTAAGTGCGGGTCGCGTAAGCTCGTAGGCGCCGGCAGCTGAAGCTGACCTGACGTCCTTGACGTCATCCTAGACGTTGTCATTGAGGTGGTCCTAGCAGTTTTCCTAGACGTCTGTTATACCAAAACTGCAAAGGCAATTAGCGCTCTGACTATGCACTTTTGGTACTGCTTGACTGGCTCCGTCGGTGGCTGCGGTGGGACTTAATGTGAAACGGAGTCCACAGGCCACCTTTGGCAGCGAGTGATTCCTAGCCCACCATACTTAGTCCCTTGGGTGACCGTCGGCGCCCGCAGCTGATTCCTGTATGAAGGCCATTCCTCCTCATGTTTACTCATCACACCACGGGCAAAACATAAATGAAAGAAAGGGGAAGGTGGAAGGTAGCTGGTGTAAGTTCACAATTGTAAAATTACCCGAGACTGCGGTGTCGAGGCAAAACGACAGGAAGGAGAGAATACTTGAACGCAGCTCGAATTTTCATTGCCATGCAATTCATTTTTATATGGGCTGAACAAGAAAGTGGGAGAAAGAAAACCGGGGTATAGGGAAAAAAAGCGTAAATAATATAATCTAAGGGGTAAAACACACGATATGAATATTATCTATATCAGTCAGTTTGAGGTCCAAACGATGTTGAAGCTCGATTATCCAAAAGATAGTTCACAGTTTGAACAAACACATACAAAAGAGATGACCTCAAAGCCGTGCATCTTAAAGAACACGCATGTACGAAGAAAACATAAAATAAAAAAACGACAAAAAAGACAACTTTTACGACAAATATTTCCCCCTCCACCCCCACAGAAGCTAGAGGTCAAGAAATATTTTCCACTCGGCCTCCAAATATTCTACCGGCTTATTTACTAACTTTCTATGGTTTCCTATTAAAATTCACTTTAAAAAAAAAAATGTTTGTAGTCATTATTGTCTGTTGAAATCACAGAAGACGTCAAATTACACTACGGTACACAATTGTTACTTTCTTCGGCGTGCTTTGAAACTACCGAATACGGATTCTTATTATGTACACACCGTCTATGTTCGCTCAAACGGTCATTGATACAGCGCTTGGGTTCACCAATATAGCGCAAACCACAGTCAAATGTGGTTTTGTAGAGACTCGCTGAAACACACGCGAGACTTCTTGCTGTAAGGTAATTTTTTATAGCTGGAGTGAAGGTAATCAACCTTTTAAAGCTGTAGTCTATGCTTATTGCTGTATGGGACCCAAATTTAGCGATAGATATGGGGTTATGGTGTATTAAAAGAAAAAAAAAACGGTAAGACAGCATCGTTCTCCTCCCCTCCTCCCCAGAACTTTTCTTAGCATTCCTTTTGGAAGAAACGACTTAGTGCAGCTACTTGTACAAAAGCTCCTGAGGGTATTTTGCCTCGTTGAGACGGCTGAACAGTTTTGGTAATGACTCCACTATAGAGTGAGCGCTGGGCTTTTGGACTGCGTTACTTAGGAGATGGCTCACTAGACCCGACTTCAAAGTTTTTTAATGGCAGCTGGTGTACAAAAGAATTGCTTTTGCCGTCGCCTTGCCATACGGTCTGTATACAAACGCGGATGTAGTCCTAACTGGATGTCTAAATTGTGGAAAATGTTTTTCTCCGGCCTCTTTGTTGAAAACCGCAACTTTGGTGCCTCCCTGCACACTGTGTTTACAATTGAGCTTGTTATAATTACAATCCATGGTTTTGAGGCGACCTCTTTTGTATGTGTTTGTTCAGACTGTGAACTATTGATTGAACAATTCAGCTTCAGCATATTTTTGACATCAATATGTATGATACAGTTCGTGTTCGTACCAACTATTTTGTCCTTGGGAGCGTGCCACTGGAGAGTTTTCCCCTTTCCATGTTTTCCCCTTTCTTCTTTTTTTTTGTCCAGGTCAGATATAAATGTATTTCGTGGCAATATAATTTATGCTGCGTTAAAAAAATTTTTCCTTCTTCCTGTCGTTTCTCTGCCTTCACGCAGTCTCGGGAAATTCTAGAATTATGAACCATAGCGTATCGAAGAGATAGCACAGCTTGCGATGGATGACAGAGTTTCGAAAAAAAATAGCAATTGATAGAGTAAATTGCACAATAAACCTTCTCTGTCGCGATTAACTTCCTTTACCACAAGAGAATTCTGATAATTCAAAAGTACTAAAGATTCATGGCCCTACACACGCCCATTAAAAAGCAAAACCAAAAAACATTATCATTGAAACCTGCACTTAAAACACTCTACGCCTGAGGAAGCTTAAACTTGTGTTAATAATTCTGATGAATCCGAAGATCACAGGTGTGTGTTGAGTGTGCAGCGCATCCAAAACCACCCAAAGGTCAAAGCAACTAGCAGAAAAATTCACAACGAACGGGCGACACACGTGCGATACATATTGTGTTTCCCTGTTTTTTCCAGAATTGTCAATGCAAGATTAATTCTGTTTAAAAAAAACATAACATTGATAAAACTAAACAAAACCTGAAAGTATTTTTTTATTATCTTTTATTACGGAGCGCGTTGGTATTGTCTCATCTTTCTGTACGTAACTGTAGCTCTCCCTTAAAAATGTATTATTTTTGCATGGCTGAACCTATATACTAATCTCAAAATTCTATTTTATTTACAAATGCATAGTTTTGCATTTTCAATTTGGTTAAACATATTCAGTTATATGAAGCTCCACGTTATAAATATGAAACAATTACTGATCGGCTATGGGCCGCCCAATGATAGTTTAAAAATTCTTAATGGGGGCGCATTCCTAATAAGAATCAAATGTTTTACAAATCTATTCAGATTATGAAAGTTTTTCTGACGAGACGGATGAACGATTAAACGAAGGAGATGAAAACGTGAAAGATTCCGCGGGTTATGAGAGTTCAGCAGAAGAAACGAACGATCCGTCAACGTCGGAAGCAGAGGGCGTTTTGGTATATTCGGACCCAGAAACCTTAATGGAAAGAAATATATCCTTAATTACTCACGAACAATGCGAACGACTACTTGCCACAACTGTTCCAAAATACGCCCTATGCTCCCATGGGGGAATATGTTATGTAAGTATGAAATATTGCATAATTCCCTAAGAATAAAATTCATTTCGTCGGCAACTGCACGAAGAACTAAATGACTCCTCGTGTTGTAGGAAAGGTGCATGCATTTGTAACTAAGTTTAACTTTGGCGTTTTCGCCTGGATAAATCTAAAAAAGATGTAACCTGCATGCCTACAATGTAAACAAATTAAGAACCCTACTTAATTTGGTAACGCGATGTATTGGTTCAGTTGCCAGCCGAAAGAAAGCGTGTTAATGGGAACTGGGATTGAAGAAATGGGCATCGCAAATTGTGTTAAAACTTTTTGAAACTCTATTCGTCTTATCTGTTCTAAAACGAGCTGAAAACGGTATGGTTGCATTCGCTTTTGTATCCAGTAGATGCTCTTCATATTGGCAAGTTAACATTGTGACATTCCTGGCACCAGGATTCGAAAATGTATTAAGTGTAAAAAGAAAGTCTAAAAGTTTGCACAGAGCGATGCGCTCTGTGCATCTGCTGCTGCTGAACAAGAGGGTCGCAGTCCTTATTGAAGACTCCTATTTAACTATAAAATAAATAGGTCTCACGCAAAAAAACAAAAAAAACGAGATATCGGCTTAGATATATGAACTTTTAGTCGCTGAAAGCTGGAACTAAGTGAGAATGTGACGTTAGCGAGCGAAAATCCATAATGTTAAAAACAGGACGTCACTTGCATAAAAGAAATGCAGGAAATGAAAGACAAATATGAACCGACGTCCACCTGAGCTTATTTGTTATAAAAACAAAAGTAACATTGTAAATGCCTGCAGCCTGCACTTCAATAATAAATAAAAAAACTTCCCAGCCAAAAAAAAAAAAAAATCCAACATTGTTTTGCTTGTTGACGATTCTTAAGTAAATTCAACAAACGCCCAAGTGCCATTTTGTTGAATTTAGAACTGCATGGCTAACGTGAACGTCAGTTCACATAGAAGTTCTTGTCTCTTTCTTGGAATTTTTGATTTAGATAATGCGATCTCAAATTGCGCGTTCTCTAACTACCGCTAGCGTCTCCCTGTCTTGACGTTTGAGCTTTCGACCATGCGTAGTTTATTTGTACGACCCCTAAAACCGAGTGTCGTTTTTCTCAGTTGAACCCGGTAGAATAGTGATGCGAGCACGATAGGGCGAGGGTGAGCGCCCTCGGTTGCAGGTTATTTCCGACACTTTTTCGCACGAAGAAACCAAGCAGAAACTTACAAAGTAATCGATGGGAACGCAAATGATAAATGTAAGCAAAGCTGTGCATTTGAATTCAGCGTTCGACAACGTGTCAGTGAAGTTTTCACGATCCGTTGTTGCAACCACTAGAGCTGCGTTAAGCAAACGATTGTGAGTATCAAAACAAAGACACTAATATGTTTGTTTGAAAAATCTTCAAATATTAAGTGTTATCAAAAGACAGCCGTCCGCGTGCCTTCATGAAGGTGAACGAAACGCTACGGTACACCAGCAGATGGGGCAGAAGTAGATAAAGCATTTCACAGATTGTTTGATATCAATTTGAATATATTTTTCGTTCTTCTTCGATATGAATATACTTTTCTTAAAAACAGATTGAGAGTCCCACGGGTGCAGTTTTTCCCCATTTAATTATCAAACAACGCGCACATCAGATAAGAGAGAAACCGTCACAGCAAGTTAGGCAATTCACTAAAATCTATATTATGTCACTGTTAACTATTGGTTTCAGGGATGTTGCAATCGAAGTGTTGACTGCAATTTATTTAGGAGGCCAGACCAATTAAAAAATTCGAAAAAGCTAATTGTTTTCTAGGTGTCAATCGATCTTCCTTTGCATTTTCTTTTTTTTTACACTTTCCAAAGTGTTACGAAAAAGAGCGCCGCAAGCGTTCACAATGACACTTAGGAGAATGTACATGCCCATTTCAGTCATGTCATTACTATTTCACCAGCACGTCCGCGGTGCATGCGCCGTCGACACAGTGCCTTAAAAGCGACATAATTGAAAATATTGCGTCACTCGTCTAGGCGGCATTGGGAGCAGGCCTTCGGAGCTCTACATAAGCTCAATTTTAAAATCTGGCAAATAAAAAAAAAACCTGAAAATTCGATTACTGGATCCTTCTTTTTCTCAAATTCATTAAATTGGTAATCTTTCTAAGAATTTTGAGTAACTATTGCAATTGTTACATGCTTTGTGAACCCGTTTCTTAAAATTTTTATGATTGTGTTTTGGTTATTTGGCCGACTTACTGCGATGTTTTTTTCATCATACAATGTCCAGTGGGCTTGATAAACAAAAGCTCCAGACAACAGCCGTGCAACTCTCGCTTTTAAAATAGAAATCTGTTCAAGCATAAATTAAACACCCTGTGGAAGGAAACATGAACTCACCAGAGTTCAGGCAGAGAATAGCTGCACGCGTTCGCACAAGCGTCCATCTGCTTGGAGAGGCTGTCGGATACCACTAGCGAGAAAGGACTCTATTGCTTTTTGAACCAATTGTCAACCGCAGTTATGTAGTGCGCTGCGGAGTTAAATTGTAGTCCTATTAGATTTCCTGTAGGGTTTGAGCAACTAAAAGTCATATGGCGACATATCGGGACTGTAATCTGGATGTAGAAAAACCTCCTATTCTTCCTGTGCTAATGCATCTTGCACAATGGTCGCAACATGTGGACGAGCGTTATCGTGTAACAAAACTATACCAGAGGAACGCGTCAAGCGTGTCTTATTCCCAATTGCTCTATGCAGCGTGCTCAACGGGCCAGTAATTGTAGCGTTTAGCACATGATTTTCAAGTCAGCCACTTTAAATTTTGCCAACAAAAGCCCTTTATGGTGAGGCTCTCCTTGGACTGATACCGAATCGCACTTACCAAGTTGTCAATGGCGTTCAATACAAAGTCCAATATAAACCAGTCTTGTGGATAGGATGAATGATTCCTCTCTTGCATTTTTGTCTGTACACATCGCGATAAGTTCAGCCTCATCGAACTCCTCGTTCACCGGTCTACGTGACGCGACATAAACAGGTTTAATTTGATCACGGCTTAGAAATAATTTTATATAGTTCTTTTTATTTTTTTTAAACAGGTCATCAGTACGCTCGTACTGTTTTTATTTGTATTGCCGTATACCCAAAAAAGCGTTCTATTTCTGTATCACAATTTTTCATAAAAAGAAAGATACAATTGATGTACATATCTGTTTTCGCATATAGATAACATTTTGGAGTCGCCGAGCGAAACTTTTGACCTAGGGTGGTAGTCGTTTTTATTTCTGCAGTTTTTTTGTTTCTCACCGGAACGTAGGAGCTACACACGTATATGTATAGTGCTGAACAAAACAAAAAAACAGGAACAAAATGTTACCAAACAGTGAAAGCAGTTAGTATGGCGTGAGTCACAAATATGCTGCATTGAATCAGCTGGACTGGCTTGTTCTGATGATATCCCAGGTGTATTTAGTTAAGTTCTCTGAAAACAGTTCAATACTGAATCGTTTGATTTGTTTTCAGGGTGACAGCGGAGGACCCTTGATGTACCAAAAAGAAGGGCAGTGGTTTCTTGCTGGCATTAACTCTGTTGTAGGCGGTGGTTGCTATAACCCTACTCGGCCAGCGATACATGTTAAGGTGTCACACTTTACTGAGAGCTTTATTTTACCCTTGATACTGGAATATTCGGAGTCAAAATCAGCGAAACCTAACTTATGTATCGCGGACGAGGTTCGAAAGCAATGTGTGATTTCCTTTTATAACTCTTACAACATGTCGATAGAGGATTCAGGAGGAGACGAGGAAATTAGTGAATAAAAACGTTAACAGCTCATCGTATACTCATGTCGTGCATCTTCAAGTCACTTCTAATAATACATTTTTTTAGCCAGCGGTTTGGGGAGAATTGATACCGGCGCTGATTACAACACTAAACGTCAAAGTTTACTTAAGGGTAGTATATTTTTTGTTCATCCAGAACTAGACCTTCCCCGAGTGAGTATTGTAACATAAAGGCGACTGCAACTAGCATGGAATAGAAATAGAGAAGAGACAGCACTGGGGTATGGTACATACGTTAGTGGAGCTTTTAATGCCTTCACGTAGATTTAAATAGCCCAGTCCATAACAAGGGCGAACGCGCGAACAGCTGCCGATTGGCATTTCCTGCGTTTTAAAACACCATTTTTCGGAAACGGCGTCCGTAGTGGGCTTATGTCTCGGCACGGAGAAATGAAAGTCTGCAAACTTTGCAAGTCTCTGTCTTAAGACGCTCACGTGCAGTCCCGACCAGCGAAAGCTCGCGTGTTCACTCTCATATTAGAAACAAATGCAGAGGTGTCAATGCTGTCAAAATATCATGATCACCGTCGTCTCTCACATTGCACTTAACTTGCACTGGCGGCTAGCATATGAATGTAAGGGCGCAAACGAGCTGGTTCAGATCGAACATGACATAAAAGCCCAGTCTCTTCCCCCCAGGTAAAAACGGCTGCACTCTTGGGTTTTATGTAATGAGTAATATATTATGGTACAACAAAGCGTATATTACATAGCCTTGCTCATTTAAAACGGCACTGAACGATGCTTCCTTTCAATAAAATGCAGTCATTTCTGAAACAGCCTATGTGGTCTACTTCTCATATGACACTGGTACTTTAACGAATCTTCCACAGATCGTGTTTCCAGAGGAGAAACCGAAAATTGAGTAATATGCACCTGGGGTATATAATTCACAATTCATAATTTATTTGTGATGGATTCATAATAATAGTAATCAATCAATCAATCAATGTTTATTATGGTGCCCACGAACAACGTTGCGGTGTTGGTACTGGCACGCTGGATGAAAATGAATACATAAAACACACGAATACAGAAGAGAAATGCACTATACAGTAACTGAATATAATTATTCGCGACTCCAACTAACTATAGGTGGCGCCACTCATTTTCCAAAATGGCGGTTATAGTGAGGGTCGGAGATACGTGCCGCTCTTCACTGAGCGACGCAAATTATTTCTGGTATACGAGTAAGCTAAGGTGTTATGAGCGCAAGTCACCTCTTTATCCTGAAAACAAAAAAACGGTGTTTAGCGTAATATTCACGCAAGGATGAGCGTTTTAATTCTGGAGCGAAACCGAAACTAACCTCTATTTTTGATTTAATTCCTCGGTATAGGTCTTTATTTCTGATTTTTTCATAACTCAAGATGTGTCTCGCATCGTAATTATTTAGTTAGAAAAGGTGACCGCGGAAACTTTATTTTGTGGCATCCATGTTCGACCGAGGCTGATATTTGTAGTTGTTGTAGTTGTTGAAAAAATCAGTGCTGATATTTGTGCGTTCTCGCTGCCTTTTCTTGCTCAGATAATTGTCGTGGGAAGTAATGAACTGCGGGCCTTTTAATAGATTTTTTTGGTATTTAATGATTAACATTATTTCCAGCACAAGAATAAAAGAATAATTCAAATTTTTACAATATATCCACAAAACGTATAAAATAATAAAAGCTGTTCTCACTGCAACAACCCGAAGACGGAATCCGAGTCAGACAGCTGAAGCGTGTGTGTGTTTTTTTTATAGCAACGCGTGACGCATAGGACTTTGTATTACATGCAGTGCTTGAGTGTTTCTCTCTCTTGATAACAATGTCCGAGTTTTTTATATGCTAAAAAACAAACGAAATTATACCTTTCGGGAAAGACTACTATGGTTAAATGGCGTATTTTTGTGATCTTGGCATTAATTGGGGGCAAACATTGCCGCGATTTGTATAAATGATAATAATATTAAAATTTCAATATTTTAATACGTAATTTTTTAAGCTGTAACATAATTTGTTCCTTATCCTCTAATTTCAAACGCGCAAACAAGTATGACAATCAAAAGTGTGCTATTTATCACCACTGGTGCCAACTGCAGCATTTTGAATTACCAAGTAATAAAATAAAAATAGTCTAAAATCAATGTAAACATTCTAGCTAATGTGAGAAATCCATGTAAAATTACAATAATTGTGGGTAAAGTATATTTTGCTATCAAAGTCGCGACTTTTGACAATCGGCAAAACGCCCAAAGTCGTCGCCAATATCCTTCACGACCAAGTGCCTATAAATAAAAAAAAGAAAATAAAACAAAAAAACTTTTTTGTAATTAATAATCTTTTCATAGCATTTAGCTACTTTCATGTTTATGCTCCGTCGTTTTGCCAATCTCAGCCATTCCAGTTCGAAGGTACGCCTACCTGCTTGCAAGTCTGCTCACTGCAGCACGTTTTGTTGGCGTTGGAAGCACGTGAAGCAGTAGTGAATATTGGTATTGCGTATACGAGGGAACTCAAGCGCTGTGTGCTGGGTTATCTTTGCTGTTCCATACTGCGCGTGCGCGGAGCCCAAAATTGCGGTCCTAGATGGCTCATGGCGATGAGGCGCACGCACAACGTGGGGATGCAACCAGGGTTGTAAAAGTTACTTCGAAAATGTGCCTAAGTTACAGTTACAGTTACTCATACGAAAATGTACCTAGGTGCGTATCTAGCTACTCGCTTAAAAATGTACCTAGGTACAGGTGCAGTTTCTTCAAAGGTACTTTTTATTTTCACGTCAAGTATTTTTAAATCCTTTGTATACCGGGATGTACACAAAAACAAGTTTAATAAACATTCTTTATTGGTGTCAATGGGAGAAATAAGGCAAAACACTCTCACCAGAGCATTCGAAGGCTTTGTCTTTTTCACTTGAGTTCTTGATTTGACCTCAGAATCAGGACTTCTTCGAAATGTTCATCCAACATCTACGATCGCAGTTTGGTAGCAATTGTTCCTCCTATGCTAAAAACGCGCTCCACCGCCGCACTGCTTGGAAGCCCTTTGTTGAATTTTAAGAACACGCTTTTCAGCAGCGGCATGTGCTTGAGACAGTCGGAGCAAGTTCGGTGTACTGTACAAACTCCTGCTCCCATGAAGCAGATGAGGACGATGTTTCACAGTTAAAGAAGTGCTCACACTCTTCTTCATCCTCACCACTTTGTTCCCCTGACGACGCTTTTTCTATAGTTGATGTTCGCATAAGTTCGTTCTTTAGATAATCCCAGGCCCGCTTCCAATCCACTTCGTTGTCTATCCATGCAACCTTAAATTTTGGATGGCATATGGCAGATATTATCAAATGTTTTTCTTCCTCCATACCTGCAAACCTCTTATTGCTCGCCGCGATTAAGCTCTTGACCACCGGGCGGCAGTACCTCAAGTTCTCCGTCAGCAACGCGAACATTGTTTTGCTAAGTGAAGGCGCTGTAGGCAGGAGATATGCCATGAACATGCTGTTTTCGCGCTGGAGAAGAGTTATAGCTTATTAGAGAGGTGTAAACACCTGAACATACTCATCAATAAAGTCAATGTCTGACTTCGTGAATCGCGGAATTTTAAAATTCTCGCATACTTCCTTCGAACTTCCACTTGACAAACTAATTCATTCGCCTTAAAGAAAAATTTGAAGAATTTACGCAGGATCGCACCTACGACCCTTCGGTTACGAGCCAGACATGCTACCGACTAGGCAACGGAGGGCTTGGGAATGGCACTGTGATCCTGCCATCATTAGAGTGCCTCGATGTCTGTGTCAGCGTAAAGGCATTATTGCATGGAGTGTTGTTAGCGGGTGCCGAGCAAACACATAAATAACCCTTGCGGGGTAAAATGGCATCAAAGCACTGGCAAAAGCTTCTCGATCGCGCTGGGAGTGTTGTATCATAAGAACTAGGTCATTGTGTGACTCAAGAGCATGAGAAGGGATTGAGAAGGCCATGCGAATGGTGCCTGATAACCCTATCCCATTCAACTCTTAAAGGCGAACGTTAATCGTCCTCCCAGTTTTTTTTTTCTTCACAAACATTTTCAGTGTTGTAATGTGCACAATTGGAATTCGATTTATTGCGTGGAAACACTATGTGATGTTAAATTGCTTTACGACTGTAATTATAATTTATTTTCAGTTCTATGTTATATTGTATTTTCTACGATTTAAACGAAGTGAATAAAACGGTACCTGTAAAAAGTAACTTCACTTAGTTACAAGTTACTGGAAAATGTACCTGAGATACAGATACAGATACTGAGAAATGAGTGTACCTAGGTTTGTACCTCAGGTACAACAAAAGTACCTAGATACCGATTTACAGTTACTTGTACCTAGATACTTTACAACCCTGCATGCAACTCTGCCCCAAATGCACACCGCTGGCGTTTGCTTCTATGCGCATTCTATGCGCAATACTAAAACTCTCCAGTGAGGTACAATCCCATACCGGCTGTAGCACTACGTTAGGACCGGACCGCGGATAGTGTTATTTGCATTCGGAAATGACATTTCGCCAGCCATGATTGCGAGCAGTTCTGCCGTGCCCGCTGAGCAGGAGAATCGGGGGACCCTCACTAGAGCGCTTCCAGTTTCCGCCGCGGGAGGGCGAGCGTCGAGCTGGAGACGCGAATGCATGACATACACTGAGCTGAATGGTAACAAAATGCAATTTCTATCTCTTCTGTACAATGAAGAGAACTTGCAGTGATGTAAATACAAGTTTGAGAGGCACTCAAAGCGAATAATATACGAAGCGGTAGAACAAGCACAGACCCAACAATGTCTGCGCTCTCAGAAATCAATCTTAAAGTGAACCACAATCATTATTCACCCGCGGGACAGATCTTCAATAGAAATAAAAAATGCCCTGTAGCACGAGCTAAAAATATCGAGTTTCTCAGAGTACTGGTTATAACACTCAATCAGTCTATTAATTGTGCTTAAAAGACTAAATATTTTGGATAAAAGGATGATTGATTCTGAGTAGGCACGCGTGCAACCCTAAGGCACACTTCAGACAAGGGGCTTGGTGAATTAATTGACCCATGCAACGTTTTAAACAAAAACATTAGGTCCGCCTTCTGCCGACGCCGGTGCAGGCTTAACAAGTCAACACGCTCTAACGTTGCGTCATAACTGAGCAATGAACATCTTTCATAAGGTAGCGATGTTTAAAAATGTATATAAACTTTTTCTGAACTAGTTCAATTTCCAATGAGTTGGTTTAGAGATTCCGTTCCACACAACTCAGGAATATTTTAGCTGGGGTGTGCACAACGAGCGGTTCAACGTGAGGAACGCAGAAGGATACTTGAAGTCCCTCGTTAAGCAAGGGGCAACACCCAGCGTGCGCAGACACGAGTTAACAAGCCTCGTTACGTGACTAGAGAATCGCAGGCTAGGATCGAACATAACTCCCAGATCTTTCGTTGCAGATGCCCGGGACAGTGGTTCGTCATGAATACTATATGTGAAAAATGTATTCTGTTCCTGCCAAGTAAATGTCATAACCTTGGTTTTAGCGCGGTTTAAGGGAAGATAATTGGCTGAGCGCCACCTAAAGAAAAAACATGCATCTTCCTGAAGCTTAACGCAAATGTAAATTTTTAATGTAATCGGCGTATCGCATGAATATAGAATTAGAATTAGCATCAGAGACGTCACTTACAAAAATTGTGAATAGGAGTGGTCCTAGGACGGATCCCTGAGGAACGCCAGAGCTTGCCACGTACAATGAAGAGTTCATATTGTTGACTCGAACGCACTCTTTCCTCTTTGACAGATAGCTTTAAAACCAGTCATATACTGTGCCACCAACCCTGTAGGCGGAAAGCTTTGATAAAAAGATCGTATGATTAACATCGTCAAATGCCTTGCTTAGGTCAAAGTAGACCACGTCTAGCTGACCTCTGTTGCAGACTACCTGGGATGCGTTAGACATAAAACTTACACAACATTTGTAGACATTGATCTGCCGGTCATAAACCTATGCTGATTAGGGAGGGCTATGTTTCGAGATTTGAAAGACAAATATTGATTAATGACTGCTTTGAACAGTTTGGAAAATGACAAGAGAAGGGAAATCGGTCTATAGTTGAGAACATCACCTTTCCTTCCCAACTTCAGGACCGGATCGACCACGGCAATCTTCCACATTTCGGGGAATACTCCCGACCTTAATGAGTAATTAAATATTGCACAAAGTGTAGGTGGGAGTATATCATAGAAAGTTTTGAGAATTGCAGATGGGATACCATCGTGCCCCGCAGATAAAGTGGCTTTTAGTTTTTAATACCTAGCTCTACGCATTCCTCGTCGACATTAATGTGACTTAGTAGGTCACCGAATCCATTCAAGAAAGGCAATGTGGCGGTAGAGCAGACGGTACTGTGTTTGTAGGCTGAACTAAAATGATTTGCAAATAGCTCGGGCACGTACTTCGCATCTCTTTCATGGTGATCCAAAGCTATTGTCGATTCAATATCCTTCCCGGAACGTGATCTAGTGCACCTCCAAAATTTCTTAGGGTTTTTCGACAAGGTCAGATTCCACTGATAGCGAGTTCGTTTCACATGCACTGGCACCGTTCGAGTTCTCTCCAAAAATGCATCGCACTCGCAGTGTTGCACGGAGAATTGGGATCAAACGAACTCGCCAGATGCACGGAGTACAGAAAACGGATGCTGCTGCCTGTTTCGTTTTACGTTTTTTTGCGAAGGGCACACATGGACAACCTTTCGTGCCGGAGTCAGGCTGAAGACTGACTTCTCGTTTATTAAATATAAAACGAAATAAAAGAAAGGCGCCTCTGGTACGGGGCGCTCACGTTACGCGCGAAGCGGCGGGACGGGGCTCCGCGCGCGAACGGTTGCTCTCGCTCGGTCGCTTTGGACTTTGGAGCTCGCTAGCGTCGGCGCGTCGGCGACTCCATAACATCCCTCTTTCTAAGGGAGCTTCGAAGAAGTGCCGAAACGGTCTGGCTCTTTTACACACCGGCCGTGCCGAGAATGTTTGTGGGAGGTGTCGGCGCACGTTTCCTCGGGCCTCGTGGTTGTTTCGGAGAACTCTTCGATGCATTGCTTATCTTGTTCGTCAGGGAAAGGAATTAAATGCGTGCGATTTCTTCGGATCTCTTGACCCTCGGACATTATCCAGTAAGATCGTGGTGTATGAGCCTTCTTCTGAACAACTCCGGTTCGCTTGAGGTCAATGACCCAAACTCGCTGTCCAGAGCCGAGTGGATCGAGTTGATGCACTTCGTGTCGCCGGTCGAAGTATTGCTTTTGTCGGTTCCTGTTTTCTTGCTCATAGCGACGCAGTTCTTTTTGGTTGGGTAGCTTTGGTTCCAGGAGCTGAGTGGCGATCGGTACGGTTGTACGCATCCTTCTCCCCATGAGAAGTTCTGTCGGACTGTATCCGTTGGGCAGAGGCGTTGAACGGTAGATCATGAGTGTCTCGTACGGATCTTCCGTTTTGTTGAGTGATCTCTTTATGATCTTCACCGCAGCCTCCGCCATCCCATTGCTCTGCGCGTAGCGAGGGCTTGATGTAATGTGCTTAAATCCGTAGGTCTGTGAGAACTTGGTGAATGCTGAACCTGTGGTTCCCGCGAACTGAGGACCATTATCAGACACCACTACTTCTGGGATGCCATGCCTCGCGAATATCGATTTGCAGTGCATTATTACGCACGCTGCTGTGAGGTCTTCCAGTCGGGCGATTTCGGGGTAGCGAGAGTAGTAGTCGATGACGACCAGCCACCATTTTCCGTGAATGAAGAAGAGGTCCATCGCCACTCTCTCCCACGGTCGACTAGGAAACTCCGACGGGATGAGTGGGAGCTTTCGGTTCTGGCCAGTTTTAATGCATTTTTCGCAGTTCTTGACCAGGCGTTCGATATGATCGTTTATCCTCGGCCACCATACCAATACATTTGCCCGTGCTTTGCATTTGCCTATGCGCATGTGTCCTTCATGAAGTTGTTGCAGGATATGTGGACGGCAGGATTCTGGTACCACTATTCTAGAACCATTCATGAGAAGGCTGTTTTGCACAGCAATGTGATGACGGTACTCGTAGTACTCTTTGAGGTCCGTTCCGAGATCTCGACGATTTGGCCAACCTTTGGGGCTGTAGCTGGCGAGTCTTTGGCAAACATGGTCTTTCTTCTATTCTTCCGTTATCCATTGGAGACTCGTTTGCGTTGCTGGTAGGGACGTCTCTATGTGTCGAATGAAGCAATCGATTTCTTCTTGCATCTCTCTGTCTTGCCGCTGTGGCAGAGGGCTTCTTGACAACGAGTCAGCTGCTTGGAGTTCCTTGCCCGGAACGTGAACAACTTCGAATGAGTGGCGCATTAAACGCATGCGCAGTCTCTGAAGCCGTGGAGTTAGGTCGTTAAAATGACTTTGATCCGAACAGAGAAATGAGTGGTTTGTGGTCGGTTTCCAGTACAAAGTGCGTTCCCACGATGTAATCTCGGAATTTTTGGCATGCCCACGTGAGTGCCAAACCTTCTTTTTCGATTTGGGCGTACCTCTTCTCTGTTTCGGTGAGTGTTCTGGACGCATAGGCGATGACGCGATATGATCCATCCTCCTGCTCTTGACGCAGCTCTGCTCCCAGGCCGTAGGATGACGCATCTGCAGAAACAATCGAGCGCTTGTTGGCGTCGTAAATTCCGAGAACGGGGCAGGTTGAGAGGACTTCCTTCCACTTTGCGAAGGCTTTCTGCTGAGGATGATCCCACACGAAGTCCACTTTGGAACTGAGCAGTGACGATAATGGATGCAGTAGGTCAGACAGGTGTGGCACGAATCGTCCTAGGTATGTCGCCATACCCATGATGCGCTTGACTTCTTGCTTTGAAGTCGGTATGGCATCTGTTTCACTGCGTTGACGATTGTCTCGTCTGGACGGACACCATCGCTGTCTACTGGATGACCTAGGAACTTGATACTGGTCACTCGAACGACGCATTTTTCCTCGTTGAGCGTGAGTCCTGCTGATGAGAGTCGCCTGAGGTCCTCTCGCAGACGTTGCTCGTGCTGCTCGGACGAGGACGCCCATATCAAGATATCGTCCATGTGGCAAAGTACTCCTTCCATTCCTTGGAGAAGTTGTGTGATACGTCTCTGGAAGTGTTCCGGTGCTGACGTGATTCCGAATGGTAGGCGATTAAAACAAAATCCTCCAAACAGAGTGATGAATGTCGTCAGGAGTCGTGACTTCTCGTCTAAAGGGATCTGCCAGAACCCAGGATTCGCGTCCAGCTTTGAGAAGATCTTGGCTCCCGCTAGCCTTCCCAGCGTGTGCTCCACTGATGGGATAGGGTGATATTCGCGCTGAATGTGTTTGTTCAGTTGTGTGAGATCAACACAAATGCGAATTTTGCCAGACGGTTTGGGGACGATGACCATCGGCGCGCACCATTCAGTAGGTTCTTCTACTGGAGAGATGACACCTTGCGACTGCATGTTTTCTAGCTCTTTCTGCATTTCTCGATACAACGAAAGCGGTACTCTTCTCGGTGATGTGATAGAAAACGGCGTCGCGTTAGGTTTCAGCTTGAGAACGTGAGCACCTTCGAGAGATCCCAGTCCTTGAAACAGGTGAGAGAACTCTTTCTTCGGTTCGCAAGCTTTGTTCGCATTCATGCAGATTTGAGGGCAAAGCCGAAATTTTTCGATAGCTGGCTTACCCAAGAGAGGTTTGCGAAGTCCTTTCACGATGTAAACTTCTTCGAGTGCTTGTTGCCCACGACAGTTGAGCTTCATCCAAGCTGATCCCATGACTTTAAGGGGTCGTCCGTCTGGACCATGAAGTCGGCGTTGGGGCTCGGAGAGCTTGTGGCACTTTGCGAAGACCTTTTGAAAGATGGCAGCCGGTAACACCGTTTCGTCTGCTCCAGTGTCTATTCGGAAAACAACAGGAGTTTCGTCGACGAATATCTCGATGTCCCATTTTGCTGTTGGAGGAGAAGCTGCAGCTCCTACGAATCCTTGTTCGTGTACGGGGGAGTTCACGGTAGTTGAAGATTTGCAGACTGTTGCAAAATGTCCCTTTTTCTTGCACCTGTTACAGCCTGCGTTCTTCGCCGGACACACGTTCCTCGGGTGAGCTTCTCGACCACACCAACGGTACGGTTTGCCTTTTGGTTTGGGTGTCGCGGTCTTCTTAGTAGGAGTTCGAACATTTGAACGTTCTGTGTCAATTGACGGCACTTAAAAAACAAATGGCATTGATAGCACATTTATTGTCAACAGCGCGTGGCCGAACCGTTTTGACATGAGCCGGTAACCGTTATTTTTTTTCCGGTTCAGTTCCGGTTCGGGCTCATCGCGATAACAATATAACGGTTCGGGATCGGGTTCAGTTCCGGAAAAAATACCGGTTCGGTTCCGGTTTTCGGTTCGGTTCGGTTCCGGTTCGACACCGTGATATATATATATATATATTGCTACGAGGAAGAAGACGACGGCCTGTCTCGGCGCCACGGACACGAGCGAGGGGCTCGCGCCGGTGGCGGTCAGTTTGGAATTAAAAAGCCGAACCGCAAAAGGGTCGTCTCCTTGCTTGGACCCAGAACAACGCAACAATATATATATATATATATATATATATATTGTCACGGTCCGGTGCGGAGCGAGAGGGGAAGCGCAGTCGCCGCAGACCGCAACGGGGGTTCGGACGCCCGCTATCCCACAGTACGTGGGCTCCAGGGACGGGGGGACAAAAACAAGGCACGTGACGAACAGAGCAGTAGAAACATTTAATAATGGCTATAGTAAGATGGTGACAAAATTAAAAGGGTAATACAGACAGTCTCAATCGGGCGGAAGAATACAAAAGAAACTTAATAGCTATGGGCAAGACAGAGAGTACACAACAAGAGGAATGGGAACGATACCGCACTTTGGCGCAGTCCGGCACGACGAGGCTCGCAGAGGCGTGGACGCACCTGAGGTCGGTCGCTTGCGACGGGCTCTGTCTGGACGTGGCCGCGGCGCGCCAGAGGCGGGGGTTGTTGGCTTTAGACGCTGTCGCGTCACGGACGGTCGACGCACTGGAGCAGTCCGGCAGAGGAAGACCGCACAGGGTTGGAGCACAGAAGTAGCTGACGTTCGGTGTCAAGACGGGTCTTCCCCTTTACCGCGGTGCCCGAGGCTACGCCCGGAGCCGACAGGGAAAGTGGGTTGCGCTCTCGAAACTCCCAAGTCGACTGCCGCGCCGTTTCCCAGTTTTCAACCAAAAGGCGCTCTTTCCTAATAAAGTAAACAAAACATACCCGCTTTCCTACAATCGCAATACACTCACACACACACACACACAAGAAAAAAAAAAAAGGACCGTCACTGCGGCGACGACACTTGTTGCCCCCAGCTCCAAAGTCAACACCAAAAACGCTCAACTGGGGCATCTGGCAAACTCATTAACGAATTCCACGAAGTGGTACCGCGCCCAAGCATCGGGCAAAAGCGTCCCCCGAACGGGAGTCGAAGAGGCCATAAACAAGTCAAGTAAGGGTCCCAGTCGGGACCGGCGAGGTGCTAACTAGCGCCAACCAGGGAGTGTCACACCACCCGCGGCGACCACATGGCCCCGCAGGCAGCCGACGAGGCGCACTTTACAATACGCGTGGCCCGGCAGGACCAGGCCGGTTTTTGTGACACTACCCCCTTCTTAAGAATATTAACGCGTTAATATTTTCCACGTCACAAAAACAAGAATTACCACTGGCATATATCTCAATGTACTCTGGACCGTAGCAGAAAAGGTAAACTCAAACTCTCTGACATAGACACAGCTGGCACTGACACATGAAGGAGCATATTAGCAAAACATTCAACAGAAGATAAAAATAGGATCGGAAGGCTCTTTACTCCTTGTAGGTAACAGAGTTACCAACAGTACAATCACAAAAGAAAACACGACACCGGAGCAGTTAAGTTCACGGAAAAACTGACGCTCTCCTGGCGCAGTCGCAGATACGTATACTTCCACTAAATATACTAACCTAGCCGCGCACCTTGTTACGCCTTACAGCAGACGTACAAGAAACCTACACACAAAAAAAAAATACAATTCAGGAGCTTCTAATTTACATTACGAGACAAGGCGTCACATGACAGTAGCGCCGGCGCCGCGATCAGCGGTTACTCAGCGCGACTCAGATAGTCGGCGCCGACGTTTTCTCCCCCCTTTCTGTATTCCACGCGGAACTGGTACTCCCGAAGCTGGAGGCTCCATCGCAGCACCCCGCCGTTCAGGTGCTTTCCCCTGTTGATATAGTGAAGTGGCTGGTGATCTGAACTCTGGAGTGTTAAGAGGTACTCTCTCCATTCGGGGAGTTTTCAGACCCTGGTGTTTGGGCTTCTTCCTTTTCTTCCTATTCCGCGTCTCAACCGCCCCCGCTGAATCATGACCCTTTTTAGGTTTAGTGTTCTTCGCTTGAGTCTTTTTACTCGTAGGCCTTGGAACCTCGTCTGGGGTCAGGACCCTTTCACCCTGCGCGCTCGGCTTTACTCCACTGGCCCCGACGTCGGAGTCGGGTGGGTCGTCCTCCTTCACGGAGTCCACCCCGGCGTTGTCGGTGACTCTGACTCCGGTGACGTTCCCGAGAATCAGATCGTACAATGGATCTTCCATGCATAAGGCCGTCACCACACCCCGAAAGTAGGGGGTCGATACCCGAACTCTCGCCTCGGGGAGCATCTTCGCGGTCCCATCCACCAGGTATACAGGCCTCCTGATTCCGGTCATCTGGTCGTCGTCAACGAGGTTTTTCTTGATGATTACCGTATTGCTGCCCGTGTCGCGCAAGACGGATACCTTCTTCGCACCTACGTTGCCCTCTACGACGGGCATTCCCTCAACAGGGAATTTCGGCCGCGAGGTCACAACGGCATTCACGAAAAGAATCTTCTCCCTATTCTTCAGCGCTACGAAACGGTTCTCCTCTGCTGCATACATCGGCCCCTCTTTCGGAGCACACACGCACGAGGCCTGAGGCCTCCCTCCGTCGGAGCCTCGACACAGTTCGGTTCTATGCCCCCGGCGGCCACACTTCCGACACGTGGGCACGTTCCCAGCGTTGATACCGCTACGGCACTGGGCCGCCAGATGGCCGATTTTGTTGCAAAGGTAGCAGGACCTGACCTCCGGCCTCGGCGCCTGTCTCACAGCGTTCTCGTGTACGTTCGGCTCTACGGCCTCTGCATCGCCTCTTCGGGATTTCCCCAAGTTCCCATGAAACTGCGCCTCCAAATACTGGTCGGCTAGCTCCAGCAATCCCTCGAGACTCGGAACCTTCCTCTCCCTCAAATACAGGGCTAAACTCGGGTGGCATCCCCTCAAAAACTGGTCCTGTAGGACCAACTCACGGAGGCGTTCGAAATCTCTCGCGGTGCTCGAGAGTTCAACCCAGCGGTCAAAGTAGTGTCCGAGCCGGGCGGCATACTGAGTAGCGGTTTCACCGTCGTGCGGTTTCCCCTCTCGGGACTTTTCCCGAAATCCGTCGACCGTGAACCGAAACCTCTTCAGCAAGGACGCCTTCACCTTTCCGTAATTCGCGGCATCCTCCGGCGTTAGGCGTCCATATACGCTGAGAGCCTCTCCGGTCAGGCAGGTACTGAGCGCGGTAGCCCATTGGCACTCGGGCCATTTCTGACTGAGTGCTATACCCTCGAACCTACGGATGTACGCGTCCAAGTCATCTTTCTTTTCATCGAAGGCGACCAGGAGTTTACTGGGACTCAATTACAGGGCGCTCTGCCCTTCTCGTTCGCGCCTTTCTTCGGACACGTTACTGGCCGCGCTGACTCTTCCTTCCTTTTCCAACTGAATCTTAAGCTTTAAGATTTCAATCTCTCTCTCTGCGGCTTCTTTAGCAAAAATTTGTTCTCTCTCTGCTGCGTCCAGCGCAGCGTCCCTATCGGCAGCTTCTTTCGCAGCTCCCCTCTGGGCGGCCTCATCCATCCACATTTTTAAGTCGGCCCCAGCCAACCCCAGCTGAGTCCCCACTGACAACAACCTTTCCCATTCCATCTTCGCGCCACAAGCAGTGCCGGAACTATTACGCGAACCGCGTTACGTCAACCGTCACTCCGGCAACAATGCGTGCACGACTTGAAAGAGTAAAAGCTTTTCGTTCGACTCGTCTCCGTCCCGCGGTCCCCCGAAAAACAGGCGTCCTGTCGCGGACGCCAGAAAATGTCACGGTCCGGTGCGGAGCGAGAGGGGAAGCGCAGTCGCCGCAGACCGCAACGGGGGTTCGGACGCCCGCTATCCCACAGTACGTGGGCTCCAGGGACGGGGGGACAAAGACAAGGCACGTGACGAACAGAGCAGTAGAAACATTTAATAATGGCTATAGTAAGATGGTGACAAAATTAAAAGGGTAATACAGACAGTCTCAATCGGGCGGAAGAATACAAAAGAAACTTAATAGCTATGGGCAAGACAGAGAGTACGCAACAAGAGGAATGGGAACGATAGCGCACTTTGGCGCAGTCCGGCACGACGAGGCTCGCAGAGGCGTGGACGCACCTGAGGTCGGTCGCTTGCGACGGGCTCTGTCTGGACGTGGCCGCGGCGCGCCAGAGGCGGGGGTTGTTGGCTTTAGACGCTGTCGCGTCACGGACGGTCGACGCACTGGAGCAGTCCGGCAGAGGAAGACCGCACAGGGTTGGAGCACAGAAGTAGCTCACGTTCGGTGTCCAGACGGGTCTTCCCCTTTACCGCGGTGCCCGAGGCTACGCCCGGAGCCGACAGGGAAAGTGGGTTGCGCTCTCGAAACTCCCAAGTCGACTGCCGCGCCGTTTCCCAGTTTTCAACCAAAAGGCGCTCTTTCCTAATAAAGTAAACAAAACATACCCGCTTTCCTACAATCGCAATACACTCACACACACAGACACACAAGAAAAAAAAAAAAAGGACCGTCACTGCGGCGAAGACACTTGTTGCCCCCAGCTCCAAAGTCAACACCAAAAACGCTCAACTGGGGCATCTGGCAAACTCATTAACGAATTCCACGAAGTGGTACCGCGCCCAAGCATCGGGCAAAAGCGTCCCCCGAACGGGAGTCGAAGAGGCCATAAACAAGTCAAGTAAGGGTCCCAGTCGGGACCGGCGAGGTGCTAACTAGCGCCAACCAGGGAGTGTCACACCACCCGCGGCGACCACATGGCCCCGCAGGCAGCCGACGAGGCGCACTTTACAATACGCGTGGCCCGGCAGGACCAGGCCGGTTTTTGTGACATATATATATATATATATATATATATATATATATATATATATATATATATATATATATTGTGAGTGAGACAGAGGCTTGGCGACCGGTTTCAATTATGTCTATATTCGAACTGTCCCGCGCTGCTCCGAGCGAGCAGCGCGAGCTATCGGCGATGGTGGTGATGATGACGATAATGAGGGTGATGGCTGCACGAGACGATGGATGGGTCTCATTACCCCCCCTCCCTCCCGGGGGAGGGGGGGGAGGGGTTTAGAGGGTGGGGTGGTTAAAGGGAAGCGGTGGGGAGCGGTGGGCGGTAGGGTTTCAAGCGGTTCACATGTAGAACCTCTGAAGTACGGCGGCGGCCATCGCAGGAGGAGGATACGGGTTCGGCGAGGTACGACACGGGGGATGTTTGCGCGATGACTCGGTAGGGGCCGATGTACTTGTGACGAAACTTGTCAATTCGTGCGGGTTGTCGAGCGGGGGTCCAGACCCACACAAGGGCACCGGGAGCATAGGAGGTATGCGTATGATGCTTGTCGTAGCGATCCTTGGCTATATGTTGTTGTCGCGATGTGCGTAGCTGTGCGAGCTGGCGGCACTCTTCGGCACGGGAGATGAAATTGGTGAGGAGGTCATTTTGGTCGGTTGACGGAGCAACAGGAAAGATGGTGTCCATAGTGCATGAAGCTTCGCGACCGTACACTAAATGGAAAGGGTAGTAGCCTGTAGTAGACTGAAGGGCAGTGTTGTAGGCGAAAGTTACAAAGAGGTGTATTGTGTCCCAGTTTGAATGATCACTTGAGATATACATATCATGTCAGCGAGAGTCCTATGAAAACGTTCGGTGAGCCCATTTGTCTGCGGGTGATATGATGATGTTGTCTTTTGAACTACCCGACAGGCTTTCAAAATGGCTGCAAGTGTGCTCGAAAGAAACTGCCGTCCGCGGTCCCTTAAGAGAACTTGCGGCGCGCCGTGACGTAGGAGTATATTACGTACAAAAAATTGAGCTATTTCTTCAGATGTCGCAGAGGTCAGCGCGGCGGTCTCAGCATATCTAGTCAAGTGGTCAACGGCTGTGACAATCCAACGATGACTGTGCGAGGAAATTGAGAATGGGCCAAACAAATCGATCCCCACTCTTCCGAAGGGCGTAGTGGGGCAAACTAAAGGTTGGAGTAGGCCAGCAGGTGCTGTGGTTGGGCGTTTTCTACGCTGGCATTTCAAGCAGGACTAAACGTATTTAAAAACGGACGTCTGAAGGTGGGGCCAGAAGTAGCCTCGCCTAATCGAGTGTATGTTTTTTTGGAATCTCATGTGTCCTGAGGTGGGATCATCATGGAACGATGTTACGAAGATGTGCGGCCGGCAGCAAATGACGATGACGCGTCCACTCAATGAGATAGAAAGGCTTTTATGGAAGCCGGGCCCTGCGCGCGTTGTTTGGCGCGTGATGGTCAGTTACGCGTCGTTGTCTTCGTCACGTTTCCTCCTCCATTAAAGAGGACGACCCGGCCGATGAATGAAGAAAGCGCGTGAGAAAACTGAAAACACACACACATATAGTCATAGAAGACAAGGCAGAATACTTATGAATAGATGAATGACTGCTGCCGGCCGCGTAGAATGAAAATGTTCTTGAACTTGCAGCCTCTCTCCACAGCATTGCCGACCTCTGTACCAGCCACAGCCCCACGACGTCACGATCCGGGCTAGGAAATTCATCTGACTGCTATCAACACAGACGGGGCTTGGGACACGGCAAGGGACCATAAACTCGCGACTGTATCTTGATTTCGTCCATAGTTCATTTTTTCACGGCGCTCTTCACACAAATACTCGTAGCTCACATTCGCTGAACCTCTGTTTCACTCACTTCGGCATTTCACGTAGTTCGCGGGGCGGGGGCTGTGCGGCGGGGCTATGGTCTGGAGCTCAATCGGCTGCGGCGGAGGACTGCTGCAACCAAGGTCCGTAGCGATGATGACGAAGAACGAAAGATGACATACCCCGCACCTCCACCAGATGTTACGAAGATGTGTGGCCGGCAGCAAATGACGATGACGCGTCCACTCAATGAGATAGAAAGGATTTTATGGAAGCCGGGCCGTGCGCGCGTTGCTTGGCGCGTGATGGTCAGTTACGCGTCGTTGTCTTCGTCACAATATATATATATATATATATATATATATATATATAAACGAATATGTGCAGATGAATGAACCGTACTTAATCCAATGAATCAAAGAATCAAAGTTTTCAGGAACCCGCCGAAGGCCAAAAAACGGCGGAGCCAGTATTCCTGGCTCCGCCGTTTTTTGGCGGAGCCAGGTTCCTGTTTTTTTTTTTTTACTTTTTTAAAAAAAATTTGGCGGGTTCCTGAAAGCTTTGATTCTTTGATTCATTGGATTAAGTACGGTTCATTCATCTGCACATATTCGTTTATATCCTCCTCGGAGACCACGTACGATGCTGTGAAGTGCCCTTGTTGTTTACATATATATATATAGTCAGGGTGTTTTTTTTTAAGCTTAACATATTTGTTTTAAAAGGCCGTGAAAGTTACACTTATGCCGCTTGTAGAGGTGAGTTATACGGCCAGGGGGACGTATTATAGGGAGCTAATAGTAATGATCAGTCGGCTAATTAATTAAAATTTGTTAAATAATTTTAATTAATGAAAATAGACAAATGGTTCCAATTAGAAACTTGCTCAGCGTCATCGAAAACCACTAAATCAGTAATTTTCAGAAATACTTCGAGCGCGTGAGAAGCGTAGTAGTGCACTAACGTTAACCACTCGTGGAGCAGGTACAAAGCTTGCGATTGCGATAATGCGCCCGTACGATTTTCCCCTTTCTTATCTAGCCTCAGCCTTGTACCTGCTCCATGAGTGGTAACTTTAGTACAATACTACGCTTCTCACGCGCCGAAAGTCTTTCTGAAAATTACTGATTTAGTGGTGTTCGATGACGCTGAGCAAGTTTTTAATTGGAACCATGTGTCTATTTTCATTCATTAAAAAGTTAATTAACGAATTTTGATTAATTAGACAACTGATCGTTACGATTAGCTCCCTATAATATGTCCCCTGGCCGTATAACTCAGCTCCACAAGCGGCATAAGTGTAACTTTCACGGCATATTTTTTAACAAATCTGTTAAGCTAAAAAAAAAACACCCCGTATATATAGACCTTTTCACCCTCCCACGCATGGGCGCTGCCATCTTGGACTCACGCGACGCGGCAGCCATTAGGTTGCTTCAACTTTCTGCTCCGCTCTCCCCTCCGCGCTTTGGCGGATGCATTGTATTCGTGTTTTTCGTCGCGTTTCACCGCGCTTTTTTGCCTTACTTTGGGAACTGTAGTCCGATACGTCTACTCGACGACTAAAACATCACGAGGGTTCAATGGTTTTTGTTCTGCATGCGGAGGCCGCGGATTCAGCGCGCGCCGTCGCCGACGGGTTATCGGGCTTTGTGATCCTTATCTTTTTGTTAACCGTGGTGTGCGCTGATTGATGCGTCGAGAAAAGGCGAGGTGACGACGGAAAGAAGAATGGACGAGACGGACAGTTTTGGGCTGGAGCTGGTTCAAGCAACACTTGGAATCCGAATAAAACGCTTTTCCCTGCCTTCCCGGGTCCCACGGCGCCCAAACCACAAGCCGTGACTGTCCTTATGACAACTCAGGTTTGTTTACTAATAGTGGCGGAACACTCTCAGTAAAAAGCCCGTATATTTTTATCGCGCATTTAGGATCGGAATGCGCCACAAATAGTCAGCGCAAGGAGACCATCTGTATTTCTTGAAAGTACCATTCTTTGAATTCATAATATATCGAAAACAGTTCCTTTTAATTATGTGAGGAAGCTCGCGGAGGAGATAGACAACGAACGTTTAAATTGTACTTTATCTAAGGCTTGAAGTAATGGTACGTCAACATCAGGCAATTTGTTTGTTCATAACATTACACCGATACATGTTTATGACGTTCTCAATCTTTTTTTCGCGACGTGAACATTCGGTTGGTCGGTAAGAAATTTCAGAAGTTTCTTAAACTTATGAAGTTTAAGAAAGTGTATACCGTGCTCGGCCCCATTTCGACAGTCATTTAAGTGATTTATTGATTATATCTAGATAACCAGTGCCATCCACTTAATTTATTTGAACACAAAGGTTGGGACTTCTTGCGTAAGAAACTGCCACAGAGATTTAGCAGGTACAAGTTTTAGAGCAGAGTGCACAAAGAAATAACTTCGTTTCTATTTGCAAATCCAAAACGCGACTTGGGTTCGGCGCATGCGCAATAATGACGACTTTTTTTTTTTCTTTTTTTTTTTTTACTACGCTGTTTTAATTTTTGTTAGTATCTGGAATCCGCGATATTTGACGCCGAAAAAAAAAAGCCGTCTCCCTAACAATCATTTGAGTACAGGGTTGTTGACGGCGAATAGAGGCTTACTTTTGGTGGCTGGCAACGCCAAAATTTACAAAGCGAATTTTTTTTCAAACAAGTAAATATTTGTTCACACAGGTTCGCCAAGTGGTGCCTAGCACTAGAATTAACCGAACTTTCCCAAATATTTCTCCTCCTGCGGCCTTTAATTTTATTTGTCCAATTTTACGGAAGACAAATGCCAGATTTAATTTGACGGCTTGTCACTTGTATCACATCTTGAGTAAGCAAATGTTGATATAAAAATGATATACTTCCGAGGTCCAATATCGCGAAATGCTGCTTATGAGTTCAGGCAACGAGTGGCAGTCGTTTTTTTTTTATTTCCCTTAAAATTTGTATATTTTGTGGAGAATGTTCCAAGAAGAACATTCTCCACAAATGTTCCTTTTTATTTAAATGTCCTAACATGATTAGTTCCTGAGAAAAAAAATCTCAAAGAAGCGGAAAAGAACTACGAGGTTTTGATGATTGTCGAGTGTGGGGTTTTTGAATCACTTTCAATCTCAAAGTACTCAAAAGAGAGCGTCTATATTTTTTTAGTGTGATAAATATGCAATTAGGCATACTTTCGCGCAGCCGAGATGAGAACCTCGAGAGTATTGCATAGGCTTCGTGCGCTTAAGTATGAAGCAAACTGCGACGCCCTCATTTGGGGTAGTAGAGGCCACCTGACTAGGCATCGCACTACTTTTGAAACCTTGACCGAGTTTTTTTTTTATGTAGCACTGAACAACGAAAAACAGCTTTCGACTTTCGATATTGGGTAGATCTATCTCCGCAAGGCAATCCAAAGTTCCAGATTCATGCCACTACCGGCAAGGTACATGTTTCTTATCTCTGGGTTGTGACGTAAAAACATCTGGCGTCCTGAATTTTTTCCCCCTTTTTTCTTTGAAAGTGTGACACGGTCGTTCGTACGTTGACGCTCTTATCGTCTTAGTTTGGAACTGTGCTTCCACGGCATTAGAAAGTTTTGGTTGCTTTTTGTTTTCCTCGTTAACGCGTTCTGCATCAGTGCAGGCACGCTTCCACATCTGTGGCAGTTTGAAACACTCAAGCTTGTACTACCCAAAACTAGTTCTCATAAATTACTCCTCGCAGGGGCACCTATGCAACACAGGGGGCCTATATGCAGCCCATATTGGTCATGTCCACGCTGCGCCAACGTGACACCAACGTGGGTTTCGTAGTGGCTGCCCGAGCCCCCATTGCTCACATGGGCCCCACATGAGCCCCACTTCTTGTGCTACCTGCGTAGTTTCCCTTGGGAGGTCAGAAAACGTTCATTGCCTTAGCGAACAAAAGGTAGCCTATCTGCACATCGCGTAGGTCGTATGCTGCATACTCAAATTCAGCCTTTTCTCTTTATCTGTCAGCGATCCGTAGCTCCGAAGGCACATTAAAAATTCTAGTTTAGCGGCTGTTTCGAACTACATAAACCGCAGTTTGGGAGCGGTGAGTATATGTTTAAAGCAGACTTGTGCCCGTTACTCCAAAAAAGTAATTAATTACAATTACAATTACTTGGCCTAAAAACTAGTGGATTACCGTTACAAATTACTCCCCGTAAAAAGTAACTGATTAATTACTTCGTTACTTTACTCAATTACTTTTGCGTTACTTTAAAGAAACACGCAAAATACCTGCAAAATCTACTGCGTGTTTGTGGGGGGAATTTTGGGCGCCATCAAAAAATAAAACAGATTCAGTAATATATCTACCGATTATTTTAGCATAATAATTTTACGACGATGGATCTATAAGGCTGTAAAAAACTGGAACGGGTTTTCGATATAAACGAATCTAGCGCAGTCCACTGGGACAGAACTGAATCCCATGAACATGCGACGAATGCACATGGGTGGCGGAGGCACGCACACCATTCGAAATATGGCATCGCCAAATTTTAGAACACGACTCTCCCGAAGATGTGGTTTTTCTACGATTGATATATATATTGCCTCAATAGGGGCTGGTTTAGCCACTAAAACCAACTGGCTGTAAGACCTACATGCGGTACTTGCGTTTGGGCAGATTTCAGAGTACCGCTTGTTGAAGGTTGTTATCCCGCCTTGACCCACTTGATCTTTTTTCTTGGTCATCAAACTAATAAAAACTGAAACTTCACACGAAAACTTCATCCACAATCTTTCAGTTAAGTTGATTTTTCAGTTTATAAAATATTAAAAAAGCACAATTTTCAGTGAACAGCAGGCTTCAAGGCAGCGCAAGGCGGCGTGCACGCCGCCTTGCGCTGCCTTAACTCATGTGTAGGCACCCTACTGTGTCCAAGTCAGCCACTGTTTATGGGCTGTGTTCCCTTTCCCTAAAATGTCGGAGTAAGTTCCCGTAGGCACAATCCACTGACGAGAACCCCAATATTCTCGTTTCTAGGAATATGGGTTCGGCTTCGAAGTCCCAAGCCATTTTGGCTGTGCTCCCCGGCCACCTTATCGCCTGCTGTCCAAAGTTACTGTTTGAACTGACAGTAGTGTTGACGCTACATGTTTTCTGTTACAATGAGCTGCTGCCATCGCTTCCCTTATGTTTGTGCCTTACGCATCCGCTATAGTGCGAAGTCAAGTGACAGAAGCCACAAAGCTGGTTGGTCCAGCCAGTATTTAGCTTTCACAGCGCTGTCAAAGATGAACAGGGTCAAGTTCTTGTTACAATTTCTTTTTTGTCTGCGGGGTGTGTGTGTGTAGGCAGAACATCGACAAGCAAAGGACGGTCTCGTGTGACAAAAAAAAAAAATGCTGTTTGGTTTTTGGGGGACAACACGCAGGGGGTTGGGCGGAAAGCAAGGGGGGGGGGGGGGGGGGGGCGGGGGACGAGCGGACATCTGCACCACGGTCACAGTGTCCACGTTCGTACTCTTCGCGACTCCCACTCGACGGTTTTATGGGCCATTAGTTTTCTGCTCTTTTGTGCGCTCGAAGCAGTCCGTTCGTTTTCCAAGTCGAAGCGTGTTGCCTTCATATAGACAGTCGAATCCTCCCAGCCTGACTGACCGTACGAACAAGTCCAGAAACGGGCTCTGGCTGGGCTGTCGCGGTTTCCGTGAATTCTTTTCCTTCGCCAGCACTAGATCTCTTCGTGAGCGAACCCCCGCCTTGTGTTACTATGCTAAAGGCGCGGAGGCCGTTGCATCGCCTTTCTTCCACTCTATTTTTCCCTTTGACGGGGCGGAAGAATTGTAACGAGTAATTTCAGTAAAGCGTTACTGAAAAAGTAATGAAATTAGATTACAAATTACATTTTCAAAAAAGTAACGGATTAATTACAAAATTACTAGAAAAGTAATTAATTACAAGTAATTCCGTTACTTGTAACGGATTACTTCCAAGTCTGGTTTAAAGCCGCGGGATCGCTTCCTAACGATATCTCATACCCACAGAAAATAGCTTATCCGCCGTCTGCTTGATCGTTCGTGCATACATCATGACAAGCAAAGGTCGGCATTTTAGGTCGCCCTCACTCACCCTCACCCTCACAGCCACACTCACCTAAGCCCCTCACTCACCCTCATCCTCAGAGCTACACTCACCTTCAGCCCCTCACTCACCCTCATCCTCACAGTCGCTCTCACCCTCACTGAACCTCACGGCCCTCACGCCCCTCACGCACTCATAACCCTCACGCCACTCACGCACTCACCGCCTTCACGGTCCTCACGCACTCATGGCCCTCACACCCTTCACCGCCCTCACGCCCCTCACCGCCCTCACATCCCTCAGGGAGTCACGCACTCATGGCCCTCACGCCACTCACCGCCCTCACTCACGCACTCATGGCTCTCACACCCCTCACGCACTCACCGCCCTCACGGCCCTCACACCCCTCGCGACCCTCACGCACTCATTATCCTCACGCCACTCACAGCCCTCGCGCACTCACCGCCCTCACACCCCTCACGCACTCGTGGCCCTCACGCCACTCACCGCCCTCACGCCCCTCACGCACTGATGGCCCTCACACCCCTCACACACTCACCGCCCTCAAGGCCCTCACACCCCTCACGCCCCTCACGCACTCATGGCCCTCACGCCAAGCCCCGCTTCAGATCGGGGCAATTTCGCCCAAAAACTTGACGTCGCAACACCAGCAACACGGGCCGCCCGCGTTCTAACGCAGCAACCAATTGCTGCGATTTGTCATCATCATCATGAAACTTTATTTTCCTTCCACTATTTAGACGCACAATTACGTGCTATAAACGTGTTTTTATCCATTTAAATTACGTTGAGAATACTAATGCATTTTGTGAAACAGTTTATTTCCAAAAACGATCAATATCAAACCAGAACCATGTCTTTTGTTGTCATCATCACCGGCATGAGATATCACGTGAAAATATCGCGTTTCTGACTGGATGTAGCCGCTTCAAACGTCTTCATAATTGTTCCGAGTTGCTCGCTTGTTTCGAGCCGAACCGGATCTCAGCCATTCGTGCCGATCTAGGAAAAGCTAGGGAACAACCCGCCATCAACACCAATTTGCTGAGAAAGTTGCTCCGTCTGAGGAGCTCCTCACGCAGTCACCGCCCTCACGGCCCTCACGCACTCATGGCCCTCACACCCCTCACGCACTCACCGCCCTCACGCACTCACCGCCCTCACGCTTCTCACGCCCCTCACGCACTCATGCCACTCACTGCCCTCACGCCCCTCACGCACTCATGTCGCTCACACCCCTTCCGCACTCCCAGCCCTCACACCCCTCACGCACTCATGGCCCTCACGCCCACTCACCGCCCTCACACTCCTCACGCACTCACCGCCCTCACGGCCCTCACGCACTCACGGTCCTCACATCCGTCACAGCCCTCACGGCCCTCGCTCACCCTCACGCTCATGAATTTTCCTGGTTCAGAAACTCACTCACCCTCACCTCACCTGTGAAGATGAGGGTGAGTGAGGGTGAGTGAGGGCCCTCATGAGTGAGGTTTGCCGAGGTAGGATGACAAGACATGTCAGAGCAATTGTTTTTTTGGATGTTGGACGAGAGGTCGAGGTCAAATTTTGACGTTAGTATCTGGCCAATCACCAGTAACGGGCAAAGAAGGGCCCGATGTCGCTTTACTGGTTTGTTTGAGCCGGGATCGAAGGAATGACCGTGGATTTGGGGTTAGATTAGGCTTTTCGGTCGCGAAGTTTAATTCCGCTCAAGGTTAGGAGCAGGAAAGGCTTTTGTAGGGTGGTATCGGAATTCCTACGACGGAGGATCGGTTGGGGCACGTACATAAGAACAAGGAAGCGGGAATAAGTATCACAGGTGTGATTGAGCTCCCTTTGTGCGTCACCCTCCTTTTCGTTCCTCTGCGTGAGGATTTGAAGATGTTAAACGTTCACCAGCTGGCCTGCACATTCTTTGTTGCTTCTATCCGGTCACGTGATGTTACGGTATTACGTAAGACCACGACTTGATGTCTGAACTTCGCGAAACGAGACGGAGTTGAGTGATGTCAGGTCACATGTCCACGTCGCATGACGTAAAGTAACGTGACGTCACGGCGTCTCGTGACCAGGTCGAGTGACGCGAAGACATTTGACTTTATGGTATCACGTGACAGACCGACCTGACAACATAATAATACGTGATGTTTACTGTCTTCTAAACAAATTTAATCGATCGCTACGTTAAGTGCTGCATCCTGCGAATTATGATTTTCAAAATAAGCGTTTTTGAACATTTTGCTTTAATCAATTTGCGAATGGTATCTCCAAGGAGCTTTCGGAATAACCCTGTTGGGAAAGGAAATATCACTACAGTGACCAGGGATGTCATCTCCAAACTACGAATAAAAGATTCTTGCTAAAAACAAAACGAAAAAAAGGTTCTTTCATTGCATTTTGAGCACGAGCATAGCACGAGCAAAGACAGTTTTCATTATGAATGTAACCGGTGACTGCGCCAGACGAAGGAAATCCAGTTGACAGTGGTAGAAAATAACAGTAGAGGCCACTTCCACCAGCACCCCGGCTCGCTCACCGTATTTTCATTACCAGTTTTCATCACGAAGCAAGTAACAATATAAATGTAGGCAAATAAAACTGTACACAGGCGTAAATATTTTTTTTATTAAATTAGATGCCTTTAGGATGTCTTCTGGTTCTACAGACATGTTGTAAAATTGATAGAAGGTGTGTGCCTTTAGGATGTCCTATGGTTCTACAGACATGTTGTAGAACTGATAGAAGGTAGATGCCTTCAGGATGTCTTAAGGTTCTATAGACATGTGGTAGAACTGATGAAAGGTAGAGATGCCTTCAGGATGTCTTATGGTTCTACAGACTGGTTGTAGAACTGATAGAACTTCGTTACACACTCTTTACGGGCATTCTCCGTAGCACACGTGGAATTTTTGTCACTGTGACTTCCAGGCTCCATAAATTTCGAAATAAGCGAGTCTACGAAGTGCGAGACCTTCACAAAGAGTAGAGGTCTCTCCGGGTAAAGGCAGTTATCTGGTCCGTCAGAAATCACACCAATAAGAGTCCACCGGCCGTTATCTTCGTATATCAAGGGTCCTCCACTGTCTCCCTGAAAATAAAACAGAATAAAATGTTAGACTCAATTTTATTTTTTATACTATACAGAAAGATTAGAAATATGTGTTTATCAAACGTAACACGTTTCTCAGCGTGATTTACTAGCAGTACTAGTGCTAATGTTACAGCGTTTTGCAGGTTTTCAGGCTGTAGCGCATAAGCGTAAAGGACTCCAACGTTCTGCTGTAACAGACAAAAACACTTAGAACGAACAAAAGAACAGACATCAAGGTGTTGCTTGTAAATTGAAAACATCTATTTGAGAAGTTTTCTTGTTGACCACAAGGGTTAAAACAGATTATATCTCTCAATGCTTCTATTATAAGACTAGTACATATCACCCGTTATTCGCGTATACTTTCAATATATTGACCAGCCTTGATATTTGTAGACCGAGCACTGCAACGCGACCTTTACGACATTGATGCATACTAAGCTGCACAACTGTTGGCTCTCGAAATATTTCCTTTGATAGCAATAAAATATAAACAAGGGGAAGTAAGAATTTGTTTTGTTCAGGTAAGCATGTTGTTAGTATTTGCTATTGGGAGCTGTTCTACAGACGTTTAGAAAAGAAGCTCGTAATTTTACTCGTTGTGAACAGTGTAGAATCTAACTGAACGTACAAGTACGTTACAATCTAGATCGCAGTCAAGGTGCACTTCTGGACATAACAAGAAATTATGATACTTCATTTTATGACAAGTGCGAGCGACAAAAAACAACTAATCCTTCATGCTAACTCTTTCCTTAGCTCGTGCTTTTAGTGAATAACTAAAAGTTCCTCTTAGTGACACAATGAGAGTGCGGGCTGATTATTCTGGTCACACACCAATAGTGAGTTAAAATGTTGAGCATTTCACATAAACATGCGTCACAAAGGAAGCGCAGCCGAACTCACAACGAATTCTACAGAGGCAGAAGTATGTTTAGTGCAGTGTAATCTTAGGAACTATTTCTTTTAATCTTTCATTCTCAGAGCTGGTTGACGTTATCAAGCAAAATGCGTGAAAAACACTCGTGGGCGACGTTTGTTGAATAGAGTTAATTTAGTAGACAGGAGCAGAGCATGATCACTTGAACATTGGACCGGTTACCATCGAAACCTTAGCAGACATTTGGGTTGTGGTTTTTGTCCAATCGCTGCTGTGACACAACTGGATAAAGAATTTAATTGTCGGGAGCATGTGCCTTGTGGATCTCTAATCTCAGAGCAGCATCGGAGAGATTGTATGATAAGTTCAGGAGCCGTGTTTCTCTTTCTGCTGCTCAGAAAACGAAAGAAAGCGGGCCAGGTTACTAGACATCGCGGGATATAGCCCATATAAGTAAACAGCTAACTGGGAACCAGCGCAGTCCGGCGGAGTGACTGAATGGATCGTAACATTTTGTTTTCTGCTCCTCTGGTGGGTGCTGCTTTTTTTTTTCTTTTCATTGCACCGCACACTCCGCTGGACTGCGCTCTCCCGTACTGAGCCATTTCTCACATCGAAAAAAATGTTTGCTTAGGATGTATGAAAGAAGGGACAGATGATAGCCAAGTGTTAAAATGCACAAAATGCAACAGCTTGTGCCATATCGGGAAGTGCTCGGGAGTCACATCAAAATACGAAAAAGCGGTAAATCCGCTGACTTGGCTCTGTGCAACGCGTAAACTGAACACCCAACGTCAAAAACAGCAGGGATGTGACAAGATTTCCCAGGGCACTGCCGAAACTTCAGATTACGGACAAGCGGCTATATTGGCGCCAAAAGTGCGGACAAACAAAAAGATGACCGAGGTTTTGACTACGATTAAAAACATCGAAAAGAAGCTGAATCTGCAGTCTGTGCAACACGACACTAAGATCTAAAAACTGGATGATCAAGAGAAAACCACTGAATCTATTAAAAATCAGCGAAATTGCTATCTAAAAAGTACGACGATCTCCTAAAAAACATCGGCTCACTGACAACTGTCACGAAGAACCTCAGGAAAAGAACAAAGGAGATCGAGCTGCTTACTTTTGACAGTGATGCGCGAATAAAAGACTTAGAGTGGGCAGTTGAATATATAGACCGATTTGAACGAACGAGAAACAGTGCCATCCACGGGATTGTCCCAAACGTACACAAACACCTACCAACAATTCTGAAATATCTAGCAACGAGGCTAGACCTACCTTTCCCAGAACCAGATAGGTCAAGGCCATGCAGAGACTAAGAGCGAGAGATGATAAGAATGCTTCGATCATTGTTCGATTCAACGAAATATCGGAATGAGACCGGTAAGTCAGCAAGGGCAAAGCGCTAAAGTAGAATCATATCTTCATCAACGAGGAGTTGACAAATCTGCAGAAATGGTTGTTCTGGAACGGAAAGGAGTGTGCAAGGAAGAGGGGTTACAGGTTTTTTTGCATGAGAAATGAAAAAATACTGGTCAGGCAAAGCGAAGGATCGGCGGTGATCCTTCGCTTTGCCTGCACGTGGTAAGTGTGCCACGTGTAGCATACTTAACGACTGGAATAGATGAGTAAAAATATAGTAGAAAATAGGAATGGAGGACGAGCAGCTACATGGCCTTTAAATTAACAGCAGAATCATTAAAAAAAAACAAAAAAAAAAAAACATTGGGATGAACCTAACGTATACCTTGCTAGTTCGCTCGAAGATATCAATGAAATAATAATAACTGAAGTAAACATTGGAGCAAAAGAACCGTTACCGTTTCATGCAGATAGCTTTTATTCAACTTCAATACGTCGAGATGGCAGAAAGGAGGGAGAATGTTAGCTTACATAAAAATGATTGTTTTTCGGACCGTGCGGAGGTGTTTATAAATCATGCAAAAGTTCTGGCCTTCACTGTTCATAGGCCTGAAGTGTCATTTACGACGAAACTTATTCTACGATGAGTTCATAAAACTCTTGAAGACTTTTAATAACAATGACCATGTCGTACTAGCAGGCGATTTCAACATCGATGTTATGTGCCGCAGCAAACCCGGAGTAATAGAAAATCTTGATGTATTGTAAAACTTCGAATTGAAAAATATGATTGACGGTTTCACACGTGAAGAATACCTAGGTGATAAAGTGACGAAAAGCTGTATCGAGCATATAATACTGCGTACTTGTACCGACAAATTTATCGTGGCGATAATAAAACACAAAGTAGCATAGCACTACTTTGTCGCTCTAAACTCATGCGTGAGGCCGAAACTAAAAGCTCCCCGGGAAAACAATTCAAGAAATTTCTAGATGAAAAGAAATAGACAGCAATAATAAAATACATAACTGAAGCGCTTTGCTGCACCTAGACCACCTAAACCTTTTCAAAAGAGTGATAGCCATATTCAAAGGAATATATGACAGCTCTTATAAAACAATTAGACTGGAACAGCGGAAGCCAGGAGCTGTCTTGGTTAACGACATAATACTAGAACTAAGTTATGAAAAAAATAGATCTTGGAATAGATGTAAGCAAAACTCCAAAGATGGAACACTAAAGGAAGAGTTCAGGCAGGTACGGAATAGAGTGACGAAGAAGATTAAACTAGCAAAAAAGAAATTCAATGTGACACAACTCCATATTGTAAGAAAAACATAAAAAAACGCGTAATATTGTGAATCAAATAATGGGAAAACCACCTGAAGACAGGATTGAGGAATGTATAAAAAAAAATTTGGAGTCAGCGATCACTATACTCTCAGTAACAATATCAAAACAACTTCGCTAAAGTTGTACAAGATTTGCGCGAGCCGGCAAACAATGCACAGACACTGGAAAGCCACTGTCGAATGTACATTACTCGGCATACCTATACCAGAAACGACAAATACAGATCTAGAATATATAATTAACAGTATGTCAATCATAAAACCGGCGGGATAGGATCAACTAAGAACACGAGACATAAAAGAAAACTATACCAACTTAAATCATGTTTTGCTGGCGGTAATAAATGGAACATAGAAGACAGGTATTATATCCGATAACCTTGAAGCTGCGATAGTCCGACTTGCTTATAAACAAAAGAGGGGAAAATGAATTAGACAACAGGCCCACCGCACTAATGTCCGTTATCTCGCAGATAAAGGAAAGAGTTGCTTTAAAAATTATGGCCTATATTTGAATGCAATATTCACTAATGAGCAACACCCCACCCCATAAGGCTTTCGGCAACATTTTTGTACTGCGTTTCTAAGTGAAGCCATGACATATGACATGAACTAAAATATATATACTAATAATTTAGTATTTCCAATACTTCTTGACCTGACAAAAACATCTGACACAATTGATCATTCCATATTACTACATAGCATAGAAAACCTTGGCTTTCAAGGGAACTTCCTACATTTGTTTAAAAGTAACTTCTCCAACCGGACACAACGAGTTAGGAATGAAAAATGTTTTAAGGATTGATTGCACACAACTTGCGGTTTGGCTCAGGGATCTGTTTAAGACCCTATGCTTTTTAACATCTCCATGAACGGTCGTGCCTAACTCCCTCTAAAATCTAATCCCTATCAGTACGCTGACGACACAGCACTAGTCCTGGCAAATAAACGTGATAATGCTGTCAAAAGCTTGCGATGTGACTTCAGTAATACAATGGACTAGCTTTCTGAAAACTCTATACTTGACAACAATGAAAAAAAAAACACAACTAATATGCTTTCGAACGCACCAAAGGCGTATTAACCTTAAAAAAACTCCTCTTTTTACATACAACTCAATGCACTCAGTGCAGCTGTACGCCACTTTCATATACCAGAAGCACAAAATATCTAGACACGTATTTTGACGAGCATCTGTCGTTGAATTTCTATGAAGACCACCTAATAAATCACTTACGAACAATATCATCTTACTTATACAGATTACTGAACCCCACAGACATCTGGCTAAGACGATTAATTTAGAAAATGTTAGCAGAGTCAAAACTAAGTTATGGAATTATTACCTATGCATCCTGACTTCGAAAAACAAAGAATAAATAAGTTAATTAAAAGGAAGGTGCGGAACATCGCCTATGAAGCCAAACTTGAAAATATAGTGTTTGAAGATCACCTGTCAGAACTTGACCTATTGACAGTAAATAAACTGCGCAAATTTGTCATTCTGACGAATTATTACTTCACATCCGAATTCAAAATGAACACCATCAAAGAAAGGCAACTGAGAAACACGGAAAAGCTTCAGATACCAAAAATATAGACTAACTATGGAACTAGGCTCCGCAAATTTTATGTGCATGCATATGTCAACCAGCTTCCTTAAAAACTTCACACCCTCCACTCCTCTAAATCCGTAAAAAAAGGCAAGGAGGAAATCGTCTATACAGAAAACTGAAGGTTAATTAGTCGTTCTTACGAGTTCTTTTTTTTTTTTATTCTCTCCTGCGTACCTTGGCCGAGTGCAACACAACAATGAAGCGAAATCTTCATGCGTTCTCCAATTCCCTATGTACAGTATTACAATTACTTGTAGATTTACACCAGATACCTTGACAAAACGTGCTGGTTTATTAGTTGCCATTGTGTATTTTTCCTTGGGACCCTTATCCTCGCTTTTGTCGTTTGCTGGAATCATGACTTGATTCCAACAAACGACAGCTTGGAAGTTCCAAATCTTACGCTTGGAGATGTGCTTTCCGCAATAAATGAGCTCACTTCAAAAATGTCCTGCGATGAGGACGGAATTCCTGCTTTCATCGTAGAGGAATGCAGGGATATTTTTGCCCCTGTCTTGCTACATGTTTTCAACATGTCCTTGGAGGCCAATGTATTTCCTCAAGGATGGAAGGGTGCAGTGGTTGTTTCTATACATAAATCTGGTCGCACTTACTGCGTTAATAACTATAGGCCAATTTCTCTTCTTTGCTTTTTTTCTAAGGTATTTGAAAGGGCAATGTATAAGAATATTTATTTTCATTTTAAGTTGTCTCTTTGTCTCAACCAACATGGTTTTTGTCAACGGCGTTCAGTGGAAACAAACCTTGTATCATTTTGGGAACATACTATACCTAAGGTCACGTCCTGTGGGCAAGTTTATGTTATTTATTTCGATTGATTTAAAGCTTCTGATCTCGTAGATAATAAGTTGTTACTCGCCAAGTGTTCAGCGTTGTGCATGACTTGCTCGTTTTGCAGTTGGTTATTTAGTTATCTTGGCGGAAGACCTAGCAGAGTGCTGTATGAATGGTGTTTTTCTGCCTCGTATGTTTTATATACTGGAGTGGATCAAGGGTCAAACCTGGGGCCGTTGTTATTCAATATTTTTGTGCATGACTTCGTAGACATTGTGCAGCATTCAAAGGTGCCGGAGTTTGCAGACGATGTTAAGATTTACCGCGAAATTCATTAAACTACTGACTGTCTAAAGATGCAAGACGATGTTGAGCAGTTCTAAACTGGTGCTTAAAAAATAATTTAGTACTTAACCCGGGTGAGACCAAGGTTGTTTCCTTTGCCCGTAAGACAAGCTGCATTGAGTATCCGTATACCATGTTAGGTTCAGCTATCGCGAGGTCTGATACTATTCGTGGCCTGGGAGTGCCGTTTGATTGCCGCCTTTCGTTTACTGAGCATGTTTCGAAAGTTGTGAATGATTCTTATCAGATGCTAGGCGTTATTTCCCGAATGGTGCAGAATTTTCGTACTTACGCTAGCATGATTCATCTATTTCGCGCCCTTGTTTTGTCTAAACTTCAGTTCTGCTCAGTCATCTGGAACACCATTGGATCTACTCATTGATGTATTTCAGAAAAAGTCCAGCGGTCGTCTCGTGCGTATTGTTTATGATCGATGGATTCGGAGGGGCATTTATTTTGAATATGAATACTTACTTAATGTGCTTGACCTGGTACCCTTGCATAAAAGAAGATTAGCGCGAGACATGAATGTTTTGTATAAGATAGTGAACGCTACAATTGATGCACCTTTGCTTCTAAGTGCGATTTCTTTCAGTGTTCCCCAAAAGTGGACCAGATTTTCACTTCTTTTCTACCCGCAGAAAGTTTGTGTTTAGTCCCCGATGACACGCCTTCAGCTCCACTATAATCGAGATAGGAGGGATTTAGAATTGTTTCCACCCTTTTTAAATTTTAGAAGAGCATTGTTGGCCGCTTGACAAACATCTGTGCTCTGCTGTTCTCCATTGTTCTCCGTAGTGTTATTTATTTCCTTTTACCTTTTTTAAATCACGTCTTGCTTGTTTGTTGGTCTGTATCTGTTCTTTTATTGTTTTAATATGTGCGCACTAATAAGGCCTCGAGCTGTTTGTGGGCACATTAAGCAGAATAAATAAATAAATAAATAAATAAATAAATAAATGACTGTTTTTTGTTGTTTCTGAGTATTTGGCACATTGGTCACACTGCAATTTCTCTAGCAGTGTGTCCGTGATATCTAATTTGTAGCAAGTATCTTTTGTCTTTGTTTTGTTTCTTTTGTGCCTCAACACTGAATAGATGTATGAAGAAAATGTTTGTAGTATTGCGTAAAAGGTAGTTTGAATGGACTACCCGTTCTCGCGCACTTGCACGCATGTGCTTTTGTGAGACGTTTTTTTTTTAACCTTGATGCGGATTTGTGAATAAGCTATTATTATTACCTAAATGTGGCCTGCCGATTCGCATTCGAAGCTGATCGACAGCGTCCGTAACGACAGCGTCCGCGTTGCATCATATAGTGAACCGCTACCCACCCAGGCCTCATCTAATGCTCCCACGGCCTCTGGGCCCCGTCTGCACCCTCCCACAGTCATCGTTTTCGATTTCGCTCTGGTGTACCCGCGTCCAGCCTTGCTCTACACGTATTTTCATGTCATTCGACCCGCAGCAGTTCTCAAAGTTCATGCTTCATCGTGTGTCCCGAACAATACTCCGCCATGTTTTCCGTTTATCTGCGCCGGAACGTCCATCTACAGAGCGTTTGTTTGTTCTTCGGTCCGAATATCACGACTGGACGATATTCCTCACTGTCGGTAATTAATAATGTCTATAGTAAAAAGTATGTATCCCTTCACTAATAATCTGATTGCTCTCCCTCGCCGGCGGATTGAATTTACGTGCCGGAATATAGGTGATCGTGGCGGGTTCCTCGCGCATATGGAGGGGATATGTCTCTTCAATTTCCAGATCTAGTTAAGAAAGGTGGCGCCAATTATGGCCCCGAACGTGTCCTTTCTTTGAGTAGAAAGTATTAATGTGCAATCAAGGTGCTATATCATGTTGAGAACGTAGTTTAGTAACAAAAGCAAATTGGAGACACCTCAGATTAATACACATATCATTCAAATCTTCTAGACAAATCGAGATGCTTGAGACAAACTTAGTTTTTCACCAGATGAACAGAGCGACATTTATTTCCAAAGCCCTGCAATGCATAGGATACACTATTTAATATACACTCGTCTCAATTTCACAAGGAAACGTTAAAGCCTTTCGTGAGAGAAGGAGAATAAATGCTCAATCATTTCCTCCCTAAAGTTAGAGAAAAAAGGAATTGGTGTATAAGTCTCGTGACACATATTTCAGTGCTAAATTTAGCGGGGAAACAATGTTTTTACTGTTAAATTTAGCGGGAAAGCTAAATTACCGTAAAGACCGCCTGACAAAAGACGGGATGTTTTTTTCTCCTGTAAATTTTGCAATACTTTTAAATCGGTTTTAAATCACGGCACATCAATTTTATTGCCATATTTAACGAAAAAACTAAATAAGTGCTCAGGTAACGTGATTCCGACTTTCCTGCTCAATTTAGAGTAGGAACCAATCCTTTAACGTGAGAGGACAGGCAACGTTGATTTCCTTGCTGAACAGCGGTGAAATGATGACACGAATGGACGGACGATCGGCGTGACAAACATTTAGGACTTCAGGGTTACACTAAAATGAACTGCATGCTTTGTGAACTTAGATGCAAGAAGAAATAAGATTTATTATATGATATTTGAGTGTTATAGGGAGCACAGTTCAAGGGTTTTCTTTACTCACATAACATGCTCCTCCACTCGTGCAAATGATGTAGCCAGGAACTTCGCTTTTCATTTGGGCAGAGCATTGCTCCTGATCCATGAGATGTAATTTTCGTTCCATCAGTGTGTTTGCGTATCGAAATACGACCAATTTTGTTTCTTCATATTTATCTGAATTGTGGTACTCTGGGAGTAAAACAAATATTAAATTGAAATATTAATAAAGGCCATACGAATGTTTGTACATTCCAGGGCCTTATTGGTCATGCCAGCATCTGCGAAACATCAATCGCCGTCTGATCAACGTACAAGCTATATGTCACATAACGCATTAGAAACTTTTTTTAATTACCAGTTTAGTACATAAATTACGAAATCATTCAGAGTTGCGGAGTTGTATTTTATAATGATTCGCGTCTGTAGTAAAAATTAAAATTAAGCCATTTACCATATATTCCTCTTCAGCCAGCAGCATAGGATGCGCTGCTTGCAGTTGCAGGGGGATCGACACAGTTTTCCGGAAGGCAGATTGGCTGAATATAGTCAGTATATTTGACTTTCGTTTTTAATTTTACAACAGCAATGTCTTTCTGTGAAGGTAATGTAGACAAAACCATGATGCACAACATTTAATGATGTTAGGACCGTTGATATTTACGTACCATGAAAAGGCCACAGTTGTTTTGAATAGGGGTGCAGATACTGTCAACTTCAGCGCAGATCACCTGGCTTTCAGGATTGTCATTGTATTCTTGATCTTGTGGAGCGTTGCATTGAGAAACATTGGTTTCGAGTGTGGTTCCAAGACGAACTGAAAACTCATGACCGTCTTTATTTCTTTATTATAAAGAAAAAGCAGACAGTTACTGTTACCCAGTTCAGTAAGTTTTATATTCAGAATTAATATACAAAGTTCATTAATACACTTGAGATACAACTTGCGTCCTACCTCTTTGACAGGCACAATATCGTTTATTGGCCCCAAGTTAGAAATTTAAATTGGATTTTAAAGGCTACTTTTATCACCCCGTGTAATCTGAATGCCTTACACACTATAATTGTTTAAACTTTAAAAGAAATTTGATTATCGGGGTTCTTGTCTAATTATGGGCCGCCATCAAATGCGAATTTCACGCTGAAAAAACAGAAACGCGTCCGTTGCTTCGTGCCTCAAACCGCACTGCAAAAGAAGTGGCTGAATAACCCTTCCAACTAACGAAAAACGGACTGGGAATACGCAGACAGCAATTAAGTATTATATAAAAAAAATTAAAATGCATGCATACATTAAATTGGAAAACAAAAATCACTTACAGAAAACAATGTGTTGCCGTTACCACATATTTTTCGCCAATTAAGACCCCACCGCATAGTAAGGTATCGTTTGAATTATAGATTGCGACCATCCAGGGCCAGTGTTCCGGGAGGGCCTCGGTACCATTGATGATTCTTCCAGAAATATGTTTTTCTTTTTGGCGTTTTCCGCACTTATACTGCGTATCCTTTTCGTCTGTGCGTGCTGGACTTGCAGATTCTGCAACCATCCAGTTAGCGAGTGCACATTCAAACACAAAATTTGCGTTGAAAATCGTCATTGCAAAAAGGTGAATGTATGAACGACTTTAACATTCGATTTTGGAATGCACAATTTTGTTTTCTACACATAAGCAACATCGTTGCATAGTGTATCCTACCTGAGATGTAGCTGGGATTGTTTTGGGTTTACGGTCGCAAAGTGTCAGGATAAAGTAGCAGGGAGTCATTTTTTGTAATGGACTCAAACTCATCGCGAAACAAAATCTGCTGTTCTTTGCGGACCGGGAGAATTCTAATCCTACAGTCTAACAAAAAGCTAGTTGTAGCTGTATCTATGACCATTACTGCTTTTCCACTAGGTGTTTCACCTCAAATATTCCATGTTCAGTAAATGCGGTTGCCATACAAGTTAAGCAAATCGGAAAAGTGATCATTAGAGAGTTTTAGTCGATCGTTCTGATGACTCCGACAGCAATGCCCGATACACCGTCGCCGTTTCTCCTCAAGCACCTTATCGTTATCAGGGGTATTGGAGGTATGGGATCCATCATCGAAAGCTCTCTAATATGACTTTATGTGCCTATGCAGTCAATTCTATAGACCTTTCTAGCGACCTTTTCGAATAAAGTGGTTTACACCGCGTGCTTCTGGGTTTGAGAGAGTACGTCTATGTCGGCCGACTGAGCTACGCTGTCGGCCGACATAGCTTCAAAAAGCAGTAGCAGCCTGTGTAAGCGCAATTCCGGACAGGGGTTGAGGCTAAATTTATTCGTTTTATTTATTCTTTTGTGTCTTGTGGGGAATACAATTTCGCCACGCTTTAAAAAAAATCAATGTACAAGTTCTTGAAAAAAGAAAACAAATGAAAGCAATTTTTGGTGGCCCCGTACACGACAGAACAAAATCAAATACAGGCGGAATATTTGTTGCATTTCATGCAGATTTTTAATACGCCCTACACCCAGCCGTGTCAACCTACAAAGATATTAACTGCCGAAAATATTGGTACACTCAAGAGAGCCGAAAGGCATGGGCATTGCTCGGTCACAACATGACATCCAACAAGTCTCATGAAAATACAATATATTGACAGTACCGTACGGTGCTGCGTAATCCGAAAAAAAAAAAAGATTTATTCAAGAAATATCTCAGATAACACAGCATATCCAATATAGAGTGCCGACGAACAGTCCCTTCACGACATTAGGGCAGAATCCGGTTTATTTTAGGGAATGTTATGAAAAGTGCGTTTTTGTACGACATTAAAAAAATGAATCGGGTCTATTTTTTCCGTCATTTACCCTGGGCCCAACAGCTATTTTTCCCGAATAAAGGGATCATAGGTGGGAAGACTTTTCAACGATTATCTCTACTGAATCAATCATTGAAGAACATCGAATGACCCGCGTCGCGAACTGTTTGATGCTCGCTTTCTTCGTCGGCATGCTGCGAAGGCCCAGCCGTCGACGAGACCTGTTATTCGCTGGTTCTCACAGAGGAAGGTAATACAAAAAGGGTAAGCATCATGAACAGACAAATAAATAAAAACTTTCAAGAACGTCCGGCAAACTCCCAAAGAACAATGCAGGTGGGGAGTCGCGCTGACCGGGTTTCGACGGCTTAGCAGGTTCTCAAAATTTTCTGGCTGACAGGGGTCGTCCGGGTCGCGAAATGGGGCGGCCGCAAAGCTCTTTGGAAGTGCGTGGTTCCGCGAGCTACTTGAGCGCCGATCGAAGCCGCACACGGGAACTCTTCACTTCTAAAACGCCACGAAAATGATGGACTATACTCGGGGACGTCTCTCTGTGGCAATGAGAGAAAGCTATCAAGGGGGTGGGGGCAGAACTGACGTCTGTCTAACCGGGCCAAGTAGGACCAGATTTGCATGGTTTTGGCTTCAGTTTAGGTTTGGCGTGACTGACACTGAAGTGACTTCAAGACCTGAACATGAATAAGCGAAACAACCAACAATCTTTTGTATTAAAGAAATGTCCATTACTAGTTATCATGTGTACCAAGAATATCAAGCCTACATTTTTACTCATACACTAATAGTCTGCTCTTTCGTGAAAAACACTATTCCAGGCTAAACGTAAAAATTATGACTTTTTACAGAAAGAATAAACAGAAAGGACGGACAAGGACGGACATCATGAACAGACAAATAAATAAAGAAAGAATAAACAGAAAGGACGGACAAGGACGGACATCTTTCGTCCTTGTCCGTCCTTGTCCGTCCTTTCTGTTTATTCTTTCTGTAAAAAGTCATCAAAACCAACGCGCTCACGTTTAACTGTAAAAATTATGTTTTTAAATTGGTATACAAAATGCCGGTGCTCTTCAGTGAAGATATGTGCTGATGAGGCTTATTTTAAAACACAGGGATATCTACAGCGCGTTCAATGTCCTACCAAAAATATAAATATATGTTTACTTCAAGTCTAAGTAATTCTAGAGGGTGGCCGAAGACAACTAGATACCCCTAGGCACGTCAATTTGTGTCGGAGCCTCTGAGGGGAATTGTTTTATTGGTAAAAAGACAGGGAAGTTCATGATCCTTTTTAATCACTGACTGTCCTTTTCGAAATGCAGTTGTCTTGCAAGATGTTTCTCACATTCGCTTATAAACTTATATTGCTTTATTTTTATAGGAGCATTTCTCGACATATATTGTTGTAGAGATCAATATAACTCAGCTAAGTTGCAAGACAACTTTTTGAAGGGGACAATGAGCAGAAACAAAAATATATATTTGATCAAGCTTTAATTGCGACTTAATTTTTGAACAAGTTAAAGTCAATAGACGCTCCGCGACAAGCAACGAAGGCACCAACGTGAGAAATACTAAGCTTAGTTGTAACTTAGTGGCTGCACATTAGACTATGTTATCAAGGAATAAAAGACATATGCGCGATCCCTACGCACATGCTGAGAGAGACTATAGCGCAAAGGTAATGCTAGAGTCAGAAATACATGTCTTGTCGCCAATGGTTTCTGCTTGAATGGTAAACATATATCACATCGTTAATTAATGGCGATTTGCTCACTTACCGTATAGCAAGGCCATGGTATATACGAAGACGAGAAAGAGTGAATTCATTGCTCTCAATATCGGCAAGGACCTCCTAGGTTGTTTTTTGATTCCAAACTGGGAAAAACACAAGTGCTGCGTGTCCGTGTTAAATGCGCTTGTATGCGACTTAAATGCCCTTATGCTGATGCAAGAACTTCCGCCTTCATCCTCAAATACAAAGCGCTTTTGTGATGTCATTTGAACTATGAAGTTGTTTCGATGCAGCGAAAATACGGTTTCAGATTCCGATGTTACCACCCACTTCTAAACAATTGAAAGTCACCTTTGAATATGTATTGTGCTATTTTGATGCCCACACCAAACGTTTCGGCATTGAGATGTCAGAGGGGTTTAGAAATTGCTTTGAACGCAAAGTTGACGGATCCCCACGACTTCTTTGGTATAACGGTTTAATTCAGGGGTTTTCAAAACACGGTCCGCTGACCACATCTGGCTGGCGGAGGCATTCTCACCTGCGAAACGGCTGGCCGCGGTCCTTTCAGAAACACCGGGACAGCGGCCCGTTTCCAGCAGACCCGGGGTGACTGGCGCAAAAATAAGAGCATGCAAAGTAATGGCGTCGCGACGCTTACCAAACACTTTGAATCCGTGTCGATTCCCACTGAAAGTTGAGACAAATAATTATTGCACGTTGTCACCACCGGCATCACACTTCTTAGTTCACTCTTTCATATCTGCGGAAATGCGTTAAAAGGGAAAATATGGTAAGGGTGCAGGTGGTGCAGGTGCACGGTTGAGTACAAACAAAAAAAACGGAGACGAGAGAGAAAATAGACAGGACGACGTCTCAGATTTTTTGTCTCTTCTACGTTTCGATGTGGCTTCTCTACCCCAGTCCCAGGTTGATTCAGCAAGGTGTTAAAAGTATTGTGCTTTCTCATACGGATCGCGCTTAACTCTCTGTGTGACATGTATTCCGTATTACCAATATTAGTCCTATCATCCTCATTATTTTTTTGCTTTGTGCGAATAGGTCCGAGTTCATATTCGTCATGATTTACGCGTGGTGAATTTTTCAGGCTAAGAATTATTGTATAATGTCATAACTCCCAATTGAAAAATATTTTTACTGGAATTTCATTTTCAGTAAAAAATTATTTTACTAAATTATGGGGCTCTCTTCCCTTCCAGTAAAGCCATAATTTACCAGAAATCACTTACCGTTTTTTTTTCGTACGTCAATGGAAGGCAGACAGGAAGAAGCCTGTGAATTGTGGGTGGTGTATGTTTAACAGATGCTGGACAATTCGTTAACAAAATAAAACGCGGCTAATTCATATAGGCCTGAAAGATCCAGGCCTTTATTTCACAGGGTCAATACCAGTGAAACAATTTGCACAGCTGCAGACAAAAGCCATCAGACCAAATAGAAGCAACTGAGTTCTTTGCCGAAAAAATATCTCTCAAAGTACTCACAATGTCGCTGCGTAAATACCTAGATGTACGATAATTCGACAAATAAAACCGAGCAGGTGCACCAGAAGGACACACACACACTGTCAGTAGCACGCTTAGCGAAAACCACGAACGCACGGAATGAACATCCACCGCTGTTGAGAAAACAGGGGCACAGTCTCCGGCGTCTTTTTCGCTCACTGGGCGCTCTCCCCGAAACAAATTCCTGGCTACGCCACAGCTGGAAACCCTGCGATGATGGTTATGGTCCAACGATGTCCTGATCCGCATAGCCCAAGCGAGTGTCAGGTTGATGAAGAATGCAGCGAGATGTGATCGTGTTTTGATGAACTTTCATTTTTTTTTTTTTTACACTGAGGACACGATTATGACCGAGGCCTCACACCAGCGTTGGTGCCCTGCCACACAGAGCATAATGTGACTAAACGTTGGGTAGCGCATGTACAAGCATGTGGCACAGTATGCAGTGCGTAAAACATAGTGTGTGGGATCTCCGTAGACATGTATTGTCGCTGTGTGCCCGTAGAAACGTCGCTAACGAGCATTCTGTTTCTGTAAGGAACGTTGACGTCTTAAAGGGTGAGGGATATTTTAGATATGCACAGTTCGCCTGTTTGGCTCGAGCGAGAACTGCAAAATCTACTACTTGTCGAGTTGAAGAGATCTCGTTTATGTGCATTCCAGCTAACGCATGGGCGACGGGGTTGTCTTTGCCCGATACGAATTTTAAGTTTGTTGTAACTCCGGGCACGATGGAAATATGACGTAACTCTCATGAGGTATGGTTGAAGTTGTTAGATTGAAACGCGTAACTCAAAAACTTTTAATTTGAACAAATACAAAATTGTCTACCTGCCCGAAAATGGCGGAAGTGTTCTATAGTAAGAAACAGTCCAAGTAGCTCTCTACCGAATGTACTGTATCTTGTTTCTGCTGGCGAAAATAGTTTTCAGAAGAATGACACCGGACGCCCTTGGTCGTCTTCGAACTCCAGTAGAACTTCACCTGCTGCGGTCTCGGATGCGTCAGCCATGATAAATGTCAGAGCGAGTGAACAGCATTGCTGTCGAGAGTGCCTTTTTGATGGCCGAAAATTCTGCAATGGCTGGTTCTCTCCAAGTTAGTTTGTTCTTGCGCTTGAATCTTGCGAGAGGTTCTCGAGAGTGTACATAAAAATGTACGGGCTCGAGAAGCTGGCGTGTCCAAATCACGTCCGGGCACGGTCGAGCAAATACACTTAAGCGATGACTCTCGCCGCTTTTCCCGCGAAGAGGGAGTGACCCGATTATGTATGGTGCTAGCCTCGAACAAGGAGTAGTTAATTCCGCGCCGCCGCTGAGGGCGCTGGGGTGTGAGCATCGTGGGTAAGAAGTCCCTGCTTGGGGGCCATGGTGTCGGTGGCGTAGAGTGCTCGCCTTTTTCATTGTGTGGTGGTGGTGTGCTGCCAGTGGCTGGCATTGCGTTCTGCTTTGGTGCTGATTCGATCACAGGTGCCGCCATCGCGCACGAAGGTGAGCCTTAACCTGAAGAGGAAGAAGGAAGAGAAAACAGATTTACGGACTCTGACGACTTGGTGGCGGCGTGGCGGCGGTGCACTACAACAAGAAGTGGTAAGCGAGGGACTGGGGGCGGGACCATTGTTGGAAGCAACAACGGGAGCGGTCGGTTTGGGTGGGATTCGATACTTGGGCGCCAGTTATCCCCTTGCGATTGAAGCGCTCTGGGCGCCGAACATAATGTGGTCGCCGCGTCGGGAGAGAGTTATCACCTAAATGTATCTTACACCGTGCGTCCGGGTCACCATTTTTTGGTTGCTTAAAAGGGTAAGGAGTCGTAAGAACTCAGTATACGATATATTTGAGTAGTTCTGAAAAACCACTGCTAAACATCCCCGACATATTTTGAAAAGCTACCACACCAAACTTGTCAATGAACAAGCCTTGTAGCCTTTCAAAATAAATCGGGTATTTCTAGAAGTGGCTCTTTAGAATTCCTCAGTTTCTTATCTTTAGAAACTTTTATTAACTACGATGGCAAGCATTACTTGCAAAAACAGGGCATATGTATCGGGTAGTGCATCGCGCCAGTCCTCAGCGATATATATTCGAACACCTTGATAGCACACTTTGCAGCCGGTTTCAAGGGTCCAAAGTAAAGGAAGTTTTAGATGCGTAGATGATTTCGTAGTTTTTACTGCTCCCGATACCAACGCTTTTTAAGCAGAGACTGCGAAAACCAGGACCACTTTTAAGTAATGCCTCTCCACGCTCGACGCCACGCATGAGATGCCCGTAGAAAACACAATGCGTTTTCTTTACTTCAGGTTTTTTATTTCTCGACGATCACATCCGCGTGCGCATAAGCCGCTGCTTCCTCTTCATTCAGCCAACTCCAAGTTGATCAAAATAAGTATTGTTAGCCTCTGTCTTAACAAAGCATTCAAACATTCCACTGAGCATAAAACCTCTGCTGGTCTTGAGCAGCACTCAATGCGTTTCGCCACAGCTGGGTACTCCAAGCACATCCTTGTTCCGGTTGCTGCAGGCCTTCCAGGAAATCACTGTCTCAAAGAAAAACAGTGGAAGCCATCTGGCGATAGAGAATGAAAAAGTTGTTGTTATATCGTATATTCACCACGTGTCGAACAATTTGAAGAAAACGGCTTTACGGTCAAGTGTAAAGGTAGTGTTTTCGGTGCCCAGTGCGCTCATGAAATTGTGGAAACTAACAATGCTTGACGTGCCTGCCAAACAAGGATGCGAAAAGCAGCACTGAACAAAATTTGTCGAATTCCCCACATTTCATGGTATATCGAAATTTGCTGTCTTGTGGGGTGCAGTACGTCGGGCAGACGGGGCGATGCCTAAATGATGGGCTTGGCAAGCACTGTAACAATGAGCGAAAACACAACGGTAGGTTTGTTGACATGCATTGCAGGACGTGCAGTTATGCTCCACTATTTGGTAGATGCGTTATAATTAAAAAAAGGCGAGGCTACGATAACACGTGAAATTGTAGAAGCTGAACGCAATAATTACTTAGGCGACACGTGTATCGCTAAGCCTTCGACAGCTCTATCTGAAAAGGAACTTGCTTACCTGGGAGCAAGATAATGCTGTGCCCTGAACATGCTCTGTGATGGTTGTTTGTGTTGTTTTGTGATAAAGTTTTACTACAAATACCGGAACGCGTTTCAATAAAAAGTCAGTTGGAAGTTGTTTGAGGGAGTCTCCGGAGTGCTGCACACTCCGTGGACTCCCTCAGAGAGAGCCACTGAACTCGCGAAGCCATTCAGTCGTCTGTTACCAAGGCAAAATCTTATGTGAAATTTTATTGCCAGATTTTGTCATCGCTTTATGACACAGAGACGATAAAAAAGTCTTAGTGATCAGATGTTGACGAGATCAATGCTTACAAAAAAAAAATGTCTACTTTTCTGTGGGAAAATTTCTAACCTCACGTCAAGCCCCTCTGTGTCTGTTCGTAACAACGGTCCAAGCAACGCTTTGTTTGGAGCTGAGCGCCATGTTGTGACGTCATCACTTATGGGGTCCATTAGGCCGATTCAGACAGAATTAGATTTCCTGTATTGGCTTCCTACGAGAGCCAGAGTTGCGCCTCTGCCTTCCACGTGTCACCACGCCGCTATTTGCCGAGATCCGATCACGTGAGTAGCCGGGTCAAATGCCGTGCAGGAAAGTAGACGTTGCACACGCCTCGGCGTATCTTCCCCTGCTTTTGAGCGTGCGCGCGCCTCGAACGCACTGCGCCTCTAGTCGCCGAATTCAGTCACGTGATTAGCAGCATCAACAGGCCGTGCAGGAAACACGGCGCTACGGGAATGAACGCGAAACTCTGACTCCAGTAGGGGCCTATAGACCTTTTCGTTTTAATAATCGCCACACAGGTGGATAGAGGGCGCTGACGCACTCGGCGCCATTAGGTTGCTTCAATTTGGTTGGTTTCGGTTTCAACATGAAGACTGCTATGTTGCTGTTTTACGTTGCTTTTGCTCAATTTTGTGCGACGATATTTTGCTTGTTGTACACAACCAATGAAACAGTGGTGTTGAGCCACTTTGAAGATTACGAGGTGTAACCCGAAATTGCGGGCTTTTTCACCAGCTCCTTTAATGCATCTGATTATGATTAGTCGCGAAAAGCCTGAATAATGCACAGGGCAGATTGCCATCGTCTACGGCCGTACCCGAAGACACCAGTCTCCAGAAAAACAAACTAATGAAGAGACTAACACGTGAATGTAAAGAAGCCTATTGAAAGCTTGATTAGAAGTCTACTGAATCGGCTAGAGCAGATGAGCTCGCGAGTTAACTACTCACTGCTTGGTTTTCGTGGGCACCCAAACTTTAGTGAACTTCGCAGACTAAAAACGCATCGTGTAAGGATGCAGATAAGTGATATAAACCAGTAGTATCGTATCGGCCTCTTTTTTTAAAATTCAGTACTCGAGCATGTTTTGACAGGCCGAGTAGGAAATTTCTTAAATTATCAACCCTGCTAAAGTACTCATAAGAAGCATTTAGCGATATTGGCCCTAAGAAATAAATTATTTTGATATGAACGTTTGCTTACTCAGGATATAAGTTAAGTGACATGCCGGTCAAATTAAACCTGGCATTTGTATTACGTAAAATTGGACAAATGAAATTGAAAGGCGCAGGAGGAAAAATACCTGAGAACGTTTGACTGAATTCTAGCGCTAGACACTATTTCACTGACCTGTGACAAACAATATTTCGTTGTTGAAAGAAATTCGCCTCGTAAATTTCGGCGTCGCCACCCACCAAAAGTAAACCCTATTCGCCATCGACAATCCTGGTCTCAAGTGGTTTTCATGCAAACAGCTTTTTTTTTTCTCGTTTTTTTTTTCTTTTTTTTTTTCGGCGAATGTAGCACGGGTCGGCCGTACCACACTGCAGGTTTTTTTAGCTAGATATCAAGTTAGGAAACGCACCGCAGTGTCCCTTCACTGTGTCAACCAATGACAGCCAAGTCGGGAATCGACTATTTAACATCCTTATTAAAAATTTAAAAAAAACTAACTTTAGCTATTATGTTTTTTCTTATCAGTGGGATTAAGGAGACTAAAAACGGCGCGAAAGATTACATGTCAAAATACGTATTCTACCGACGATGTGCCTTAATATTAAAAGAATGCCGCACCAAAAAATTTTACCATTTTTTCTAGGACACAAAAAGCGGACGCAGGGCATGTGGGCAACTTTGAGCTTCTAAAAGAATAGGTAAAAAAAAAAAACAGTGCAAAATTAATTAAATATTCGTATTTCCAAAATATCGAGTTGTTTAAACATATTTTGAGCAGCCTGCCAGTTACTCTCGTTTTAAGCAAATTTCGGTGTTGAACTGTATTTCAGCGAAATACGGCACTTCCGCTCTTGTTGTGACATTATACTAACTCTCGTAGTTAATAACCGACGAGGTCATTGTTAATTGTCTCGAGATTTCGGAAGGCTCGGAATCGTTGGATATCATCCTCTCTGTGTAGTCGAAAGCAAAGAAAGAGTGACGTGACAAAAATAACAGACGCGCAGAGGCCTTCTCTGCAAACCTCGCGTGAGCTTAGACAGTTTTATGTTTCTAGAAATGAACGTTTTGATATTGGGAGATTATCTAGTACTGTTGGAACCGAGAGCCCAGTTTTATACTACCGCACTTTCCCCCTTTCTTACGGGCGATCAAGCCGCAGTTTGCAAACAAAATAGCCAAAAAAAAAAAAAAAATGAATCTAGGTCTTAGGCGACCTGAAGAAAGTCTTCGAGCTTCTGAAGACTGCCATGCTCTGCGCTTTATAAGTGCTAGTGATAACGTCAGTTCGGTAATGTTCGTATTACAAAAAAAAAAAAAAAAAACTTAAAACATTTTGTTTGTATTTATATTACCGCTTTTTGCTTACGTGAAAAAAGGAAACTATAAAGAATTCAATCATTCTTTTGCCTAAATAACTAATGCGGTTACTTTACAATAACTTTGTAAGATATGTAGATAATCCCTTACTCAATTACTGATAAAAATAATAAATTGAAAGTAATTTCGTTACTTGTAACGGAATACGTACATGTTTACTTACAGGTATAGCAAGCGCAAACGTAGCACACGCAAACACGTCCATGAATGCACGCTACACCAATCACTGGCACCCTCGATTACTCTTCTTACTTTTATAGCCACCTTTCTGAAAGCACGATTTACCTTAATCATTAACTGAGGGAAACGTTTTTTTTTTTTTTTTTTTTTTTACAAACATTCAGATTTATTTTACTAATTTTTGTTTCTCGGCATGGACTGTGAATGGTCCAAGGGTTGAATATATTGATACACATAACATTCCTGCTCTAATTATTTGCGATGGCGGATAAAACTACCCGCTCCTCTGTGCTTTACAGCGCAGAGAAGCATCACGCCATTTTACTGCGGAGCTGAATATAGTTCAACAAAAATAATGTGTTGGGTGTAACATAACGCATAAAAAAGCATATATGAAATTCTCATTTTAGCCCTAGTTCTAAAATGTAACCATAATATTAGCCATGATGACCCAAACGTGTAGCATCTATTTTGTAGCCCGTTCGGGCTTTCTTGGTTTAAGTTCACCGGAGGTCTTCCAGTATTGTGCAGAAAGAACATGGTGTCTTTTTTGTGTGCGTCGGGTACCGTCGGTATTGCGTATCGTCGGTGCCTTCTGTAAGCTAGCCCTTTCTTCACCCCAAAGGATATTCACAATGTCTGGAAACCTAAAGTCCTCACAACAAATTAATAAAGTGATGTACAACGTGTACGCATAAGTCATTCAGAGTGAACCGGTACCCTTCACTATATCCATATACCGGCAACGAGGTCACCGGCGTAGATGAGCAGGAATGGGTATGGAGACCGGGATCCCTGGTATCTGCTGGGCGAGCTTTCGCTGTAAGCGTTCCGAGCTCGGGTGCACCGACACCTCCCTTGCGGGCCTAGAGGTAACTGAACGCGATCCAAATAGAATTCGCGCCGTAGCGTGTGTGTGCTCATATTTTGGTATACCGCTCCCGCGCTATGATTTTTCAGCAACACAAGAGTTTGCCCATTCGTGACCTTAAAGCAGTGGAGCGCTGATGAAATTCATGGCCTTCTTAAATTGTTGTCGCATATCTGTGTTGATCGGAAGAGAAAGAAATTTCGAGGTCATCTTACACGGTGTAAATTACATTGTTTTACTGTCCTAGCAGTTCAGTCAAAGCGTTGACTTTAATTTAAAAAAAAATAAAATGTTGGAAAGATTCGCCAATCTGCTTTCATACCCGGCGATCGCGACTCAGCAACCTCGACCGCATACTCATACGGAATGAGCAACAGTAGCAGATGCGTGTCAGTCACGCCAAAACCCGAATTGAAACCAAAACCAAGAAAGTCTGGACTAGTCGGCGAATCGCACAAACGTCAGTTCTTCCCACGCCCCTTTGATATCGTTCTCGTCATTTCCACAGACAGACGGAGTTTAGCCCATCATATTTGTGACGTTTTAGAAGTGAAGAATTCTCGTGCACGGCTTCGATCGGCGTTCAAGTTGCTCGAGCAACCGCGTGCTTAAAGAAAAACAGCTTTGCGGATGCCCCATTCTGCGACCCGGACGACCCCTATCAGCGAGAAATTTCTGTCATCCTTCTAAGCTGTGTAAACCTGGTGAGCGAGACTCCCAACCTGTAATGCGCATTGGAAGTTTGCCGGACGTTTTTGAAAGTTTTCATCTATTTTCCTGCTGAGGATTCTTCCCCGTTTTGTATTAACTTCCGCTGTGAGAACCAGGAAATACCAGGTCTCGTAGCTCGCTCGGATTTGGCGGCAAACCAATGAAGAAAGCGTGCGTCAAGCAGGTTGCTTCGCGGATCCTTTGACGTTCTTGGACAACAATTTCCGTAGAGATAAGTTCTCAAAGTATTCCTGGCTATGTTTCCGGTCTTCTCGAAAAGTAGCTGTTTGGTCCAGCGTGAAGGAAGGAACAAAGATTTCCGTTTTCTATTGCTTATAACCGGAAAAAAAAACATCTCTTTTCGAAACAATCTCTAAAAAAAGCCGGATTCCACCCGATGGTCGTGAATTGAATGCTGTGGACAATGTATATTTTATATTGTCACAAAGGAAGAGGCGATGAAATAAACAAAAAAGTGGAAGCCGTTTACAAATCCCTGTAACGCCGAATTGGAGCGCAGCTCTTGAGGAGGAGGAGTGAAGGGTACTGAGGGGAGGGTAGACCCCTCCCCCTTCTCCTCCTCCTCCCCTCATTCTTTAATATGCTCCGGGGGGGGGGGTGTCACGTGACTTCGGGGAGGGGGTCACGTGACCTCGGGGAGGCGTGACCTGGGGGTGACCTCAAGGCCACGTGACCCCAAAGGTGACCCCCACGTGACCTTGGGGTCACGTGACCTGGAGGGGTCACGTGACCTCGGGGGGTCACGTGACCTCAGAGGGGTCACGTGACCTGGGGGTCACGTGGGGTCACGTGACCTTGAGATGACCTTGGAAGGGGTCACGTGACCTTGGGGGTCACGTGACCTCGGGGGTCACGTGACCTTGGGGAGGCGACCACGTGACCTCGGGGGTCACGTGACCTCAGAGGGGTCACGTGACTTGGGGGTCACGTGACCTTCAAAGGGTCACGTGGGGTCATCTTGGGGTCACGTGACCTTGAGATGACCTTGGAAGGGGTCACGTGACCTCGAGGGGTCACGTGACCTTCAGGGGGTCACGTGGGGTCACGTGACCTTGAGATGACCTTGGGAGGGGTCACGTGACCTTGGGGGTCACGTGACCTTGGGATGACCTTGGTTACGCCGACGGCGACGGCGACGCCGACGGCGACGCCGCTCAAGCCGGGAACGGGCCCCTAAGAGCTGCGCTCTAAAAATATAGTGACGCAATCTACCGCCCGTTAGAGAGGGTACAGCTGGTACAGCCAATATCATCTATCTATGGCAGACTGCGTTGTGGCAGTTGTGGTGGCAGGCTGCCATAAAAATAACCGTGTGTGATATTTCGTGCGTTATTGAAATTGCTCAACGAAGCATTTTGTTGAAACCCGGCGTGAACGGTAGCCTTATATTCGAGGACCTGGCGAAAGCTACACGAAATCACTGCAGCGGGGAAAAGCAGCACAGCTCGCAATGAAAGCGGCTTTGGACATAGTGGGGCGCACACACGCTTTTGCATATTTCCGGCCACTCTTAAGTTTTATGGCAAAAGTGCTCCTTCGGCAAAGGGGCCCCCCGTGAGCAATAGGCCGTGAACAATTCACTTCGTTTAAATGAATTTTGTTTAGAACGTCGCAGGCGAATATATGGTATAACAATATATAAATCACTCACGGGCACATCGCCACACAATTTTGTGGAGAGACCCCGGTGAATATATACACTCGCGAGGATTCCCCGAATGATCGCGAGCACATCCGCGGCGTTTCTTGATACGTATTTCAGCGTTCGGGAGCGTAAGACTTCACCACCAACGAAATCCCACCACCACCTGTCAACAATGTGGAACCGCGGAGGGGCCCATTCCAGGTAAGGCGTCTGCTTTCGATGCTAGCTCCGCTGCTTTCCCACAGTGCTGCGCTTTCGTAAAACTTTCGCCGGGTCCTCAGAGATAAGGCTACCGTTGAAGCTGGGTTTCAATATTCTGCTTCGTCGAACAACTTCAATCAATCACGAAATATCAGCCACGGTATAGTGTACTAGACCCATGGCTATTTGTATGGTACCCTGCCGCGACAACGCTGTCCGCCAAAATACTATAATGTCTAGACAGAATATAACTCTACCAAAAAGATGACCGACCATGGTGGCATTCTCGTCCATAGGTGGAGCTAGTTAAACGCCATCTAGCAAATAGACATAGAGATCAGTGTGTCGCGGCCAACGAGGTAGAGGGGCTTAGAGCGATAAACCGGGGTTCCGGTTTGCACTCGAAAGTGACCCCCATAAGGCGGCTGCCATTGTACGCGAATTTGACTGCTCGTCACTTGACCAAACCAAATACGTGACGTCACAGGAAAGATGGCAGCGCTCATGCAGCGGCTTGCCCCAGCTGGGCCGGAGCTTGTCGGATTCTTTGCTGGTTGTCGTTCGTCTCGGCGAGTTGATTTCAGACGCGGAAGCCGCCATATGAGGCCGGTCGAAAGCGACTTCGGAGTTTTGCGGGGTGTCTGACGTACGTATAACGAGAAAACACGGAGGAACGGTGTGCATTTCGCTTCTGCCCTACGTTGCTCGGACCTCGGATTGATTCGGATACCGCTAGGATAAAATTTAAGGCGACGTTTCTGTGCTCTGGTTGACCATCGGAATCTTCGACGTCTGCGGTGAACCGTGTGCATTATATTTGGACACACAGTTTAGTGACGGAAATTGCGTGAGTCGTGCTTGGCAGTGGGCGATCGTGGTGCCGCTTCGTTCAAATGACCGAAGGCTCACTTTGGTTGTGCGGCGCAATAGAGAGCTGCCTTGAAGCTGGTAGTTGCCGTGCCGTGCTAAATGATGCTGTGTTGCTTCCCAAATTGTTCCGGCGTAGACGTGCACTTTCACGGAGCACAGGTGTGCGGCGTACTGAAGAGCTGCCTTCAAGCTGGTAGTTCCTGTGCCATGCTTTAGGTGATTCTGTGCTGCTTCCCAACTTGTTCCGGCGTAAACGTGCACTTTCACGGATCACAAGTGTTGCATTTGATATTGATTCCGCTGGTCTGTTGCACGCTTTGTCGACACAAAAGTTTCATCAACACTCGTTACGCGAATTGAAGCCGTATGGACATTTCATTGCGCGTGTTACCTACCCAGTCCACCCATTCACGCCGCTTTGCGGCAACAGCCTGCAGCGGCTCATTACCAGAAAAGTGGTCCCACATCCATTTCAGTTCAGTTCGCCCACGGCAGTCGCCAAACCCCGAGGGAGAGAATTTATTCGGACAGAATGCCACTAGAGCAATGCAGTTTCCTTAGTGGTCAGGGTAGTCTCTATACTGTCAGTTTTGTTATATTGTCATGGGTGCTTGCTCCAGTCCTATCTTCTATCAATATTTACTAATCTGGAAAGTTCCAGGCCATGCTCAGCTGTCATCGTATGTTCTGGTGGAGGTGCTGGGTACTTTACCCATAGCCCTTCACTCTGTGTGCACCTTGGCGGCTCCTCAGCCGAGTTGCCCGATACCGGAACGCGGGTGGCGGACCAGCCCGCGTCTTAAACCCTTGGCGAGCCGTGAACCAATAACTATCCCGAGCCCAGCAGAAAGACCGCAAGACGAGCAAGTACCACAAGGACGAACCTCGAAAATACACCACGAAGAACCTGAAATCCGAGTCGGTCGCTGATACCAGCAGGAACCACCAGAATTCGGTCCTATGCCAGAAAAATGCGAAGCTGTTTAAGCCAACAATGAAAAACCTATAGCAGTGAACCGCGTCCACTCCCATCATTCTTTGTATGCCCATCGCACCTCACACTCCAACGCCCTTTCACGCATGGTAAATGAAGATGTCGAGGGCTGCATTCAACAATATGACCGTGTTGCCCGCCACAGTGGTTGGACAAACAACCAACTCCTGCAGAACCTATACTTCTAGTGGAAGAAACAGTCAGGCTCTTGTTTAAGAACCACGAATCCTCCTCAACGTCATGGGAGGTTTGCAAGATCAAGCTGAAGTGCACGCTCATCAGCCAACATTGACGAGAGAGAACCGAATTCCTGATTCTGTCCAGGACACGGCCCCAACAAGTGCGTCGCTGCCTTCGTGGAGAATGTTTTTCGCCTGATTGAGCCCCTACGCCAACCGTGGTGCTACAGAGGACGAGAAGATAAGAATCCCAACCCCCTCTTGTTAGGGACAGCACCTTCGGCAGAATTGTCCGCAACGCCACGCCAACAGTCGAGGGGTCCGTACACCGAGACTTCCAACATTTAATGTACACTGCAGGCCGAGCCTGTCACTATCAACAACTCCCCCAGCCCGAGCCTGTCACTATCAACACTCGAGTCATCCAGCTGCGACTTCGACGCCAGACTCCCAGGCATCCGTAACATCATCCACATTGTTTTCCGGGAGGATATCAGGAAGCTACTTTCTGCCATCAGTTGCCTAGCTTTTATTTTGATTGCTAAGATTGTTTCGGTACAAGTTCGACAGGCATTTCAACTGAAAACATCTTCAAGCAAAGAGGCATCTGACGAACCGAGGGCGACCTATGCCACAAAGTCACGACGTTCACCACCGGCTACCAGTTAATATTCAATACCAATTCAACAAGACACCCCAACGCCGAAGCATTGCCAACATCGGAAAGAACCAGAGTACGCTCTTGCTGAACAAAGTACACCGAGGAAAACGGAGGTGATGCGAATGGTCGACCAAACACCACTGTGCTTCCACTGCATGAGGCCAACCATGTCTACTGGAGGTGCCGGTACCAATGAATTGGCCTGCAAGAGTTTGTGCCGAACGACCTTCGACCACGTCTCGAGAGCGTCCGCGGTACATTAAGGATTATCTTCGGCGACCTTTGCCCCTGGTGCTGACATTACGCCAAAGCTCCTGATCCCCATCACCTCGACAGGAGGTAAGCACGACAAAGCAGATGAGCGGCAATGCAAGGACAGTTGATTTGGTGTTGGTTGTTGTCCAAGGACAATACCTAATAAAATGCCGACAATATTTATATGTTTCCATGCAATGAAGCACACAATTTCCATCTTTGGCGGCGAATGCCGTTGAGTGATTTGAATAAATAGAATGGTTGGTTGTTCTCAAAAGTGGACACCAAGCATCACCCGACTTCACTTTGCCACACGAGACTTACACAAGTTGCAGTGGTCGCGGGATGCAGAAAAAAATCGCCATTACGAAATGGAAGTGAAATGGCTTGGATAGCAAAAAACACTGTTGCCTGTTGCCAGCCATCAAGTCAACACTACAGCAAAAGGCACTGCCACGTAAGCACTACATGCCCTAGCTTGTTGCGTTGACGCAGACAACTACCAGGAAACTTTGCGGATTAGAAGCCAGCTCTGCAGCTTCATTGCATCAAATGTCAGTGGCCGCACACGACGTATGATTACAGGACGGCATCTGTCGGTCAAAGCTGCCACTCGACCAAACTGAACACCGACGCGCCAGGAGCGTCATCCGACAACAAGGAGCACAGGTACTGCGACTAGACGCCTGACACGAACTGTCACAGAAAGAAATCGTTATGGAACCATTTTCTGGGAATCAATAATTATGTAATAAAGTGGAAATAAACATATATGATACACTAACCAGATAAACATATTTCCGCTCGCCTTTACGCCTTCAGAGTCTCTACACAGAATTATGTTCACTGCACGTGCTGGACCTTTTGAGAAAATCTCTGACCCCTTAATATTAATTAATGGGACATACAAGACTGGCAGACTGGTTGCATTGGGCTGCACTCGTTCCACTTCTCCTGAACATGTGGCGCGTCCGAAAACCAACTCCAGTGATGTGAAAATGTTGTTTATTAATTTTATTCCCCCCAAGGGCCTCTGTAGGCACTGCAGAGAGGATACTTAAAGCTACGCACGTTATAACATCGAAGCACACGGACATTAATGAGCACAAACCAGGCCCAGCTACCGAAAATAAATATTACGCTAGTAAGAAATAATTATTGCTGCAACTTGTTGAGTGCAAAAACAAACATACCTCTGAGCATCTAATTTAATAGTATGGATGCATTGTTGTATAGCAGGACACTTCCTATACATATGACACTCTAGACCCTTTGCAGAACCCCGTCAAGCAACACGAGTGTCACAATTTTTTTTCGGCGTAAAGCACACGACTGGGCCCCAGTTCACGTTGAATTCTAATGCAGCATTCCAGTCCAATAGGCGTTGAGCCGAGTTCAACGTTATGGCGGACATAACATTCTTGTCAAACAAATGCCCAAAGCATGAAAGCCTGGGGTAATTAGAATAGTAGCTACTGTAACCCGTTTCACCACGATTTGGCAAACGGCAAAGGCTACAGTCTCGGTGAGCCAATTTGCACGTTGGAGAGATGCACATGACAACATGTCATTCAGAGTGCTCGTCTGCACACATTTGTCACACACCTTCGCTCCGTCTCTCTGATTGGCTCGAGGGGGCTGTGGCGGTTGCTCTTTTCCAAGTTACAATGATACAAAGTATAGGCAGCCCGCACTTTTCAAAAAAGTCTATTGAAGAGGCCTAAAGGGATGGTCAACATTTTTCAACAAGACTGCTCTCCAGGCAAGGGATGAACACAAATGTGAATCATCTTATCCAGGTAATTAGAACAAGTAAATAATTGACCGAGTAATGCAATACACTCTTAATGAAAAAAAGTATTGCTGCAATAAATTTTCCAAAAGGGAAAAAGGTGCAGTTAATCTATGCATCCACCAAAACAGCTGTTCATATAGCAAGTTGAAAAGCTTTAAAGCAGGTGCCTGCAACGATCTATTCATCCCCACACTCTATAAAAGGTCATCCTCGTAGCTGGAAATAAGTGTGCACTTCGCACTCACAAGAAAAGGAAGAAAAGCGATCGAATGTAGAATCGTCGATTAGCACAAAAGGTTAAAGATTGCAGAAAATTCCTCGCTAAAAGTTGCTATGGTTATTCGGTGACGCAGGGTTCAAACAATTTTCCCTAAGCCCTAACGCGACGTATACCTTTCGCATCGATTCTCAGACATTCCAACGTTCAAACGAAGCTAGAAAATTGCGAATATTTTATGCCTGAAGTTATTTCGTAAAATTGTTGATAAGTACAAAACGTAAGGATCGCAGGAGCTTCTTCCCTAAAAGTTGCTGTGATTATGCAGTTATCTAGGGCTGAAACAAATTCCCCTAGGCCCTAAATCCGACGCATACATTTCGCGTTGATTTTCAGACATTCCAACGTTCAAACAAAGCTAAGAGAATTCGAAAAGTTTATACTAAAAGCGCTCAAAGTTCTATCGATCCTCGAACAGATCCCGAAGCCGAGCACCGGTACGGCGATACGGCTGATGCTGTCTCACAGGTGTTAATATCCAGATGATCCAGAACAATCTTGCGCAAAATGGGTATAAAGTCTCATTCCTTCATATTTTCACATTATACCTGCGTCAGCGAGCACGAAAGAGCCCGAAGTCGTCGGAAAGCCTCTGCACATCACGGCTAACGCGCACCAAACAAACTCGCATCCGCCAGCTCTGGGCTCTGCCACCTTACCTGTGAAGTCACGACCCTTGGGAGGTCACATGACGAGCAGTTACATTTGCGTAAAACATAGCGGCAACCGGGGCGGTGCCACTTCCGAACTTCCGGTTTATCACTCTAAGCCCCTCTACCTCGTTGGTCGCGGCAGAGCCGTGAATAGAGAGAGTTTGGTCAATAGGAGGCGCGGGCAGAGCCGGGGCATGCATGCTCCAGACTCGGAAGGGGCTTGGCATGGTCTCTTGACCAACCCGAAGCCGAAAAGAATCCCCTAGCGGTGGTAGTGAGAAAAAGTTCTGACCCAAGGGTATATGTTCGTAAATGGTGTTAATGAACATGTAAGAGTAAAGTGTAGTAGCTCTTCGTGTTTGAAAATAGGGTGCAGGTTATGTTTCGATCATGATCATCCAGAAAGACGTAACAAACGAATGCGCCGCTCAACTTTGTTTTGCTCGGACAGAGTGTGACTGCTCGGACGGCAGATTCCCGGCCCTCGGCGCTTGGCGTAAAGATTGTGTCGATCGTTCCGCTAGTCGCACTCTTCCACCATCATTTTGGATGAGCGTGAGTGAAACATCACGTGCACCATATTTTCAGTCACTGAGAGTTACTCCGATGCACTCATCAGGTTTGTTTCTCGCGACCACCGCCAGGGTATTATTTCCGGCTTCTGGTTGGTCACATTCAAATTTCTGAATACGCCCTGCAACACACCCAGCCCGCTTTCGACCGATGGCGCCTCCTCAATTGTCTCCTATACTTCCCAACGAATAGCCAAACTCTCTACATATACGGCTCCGAATCGCGGTTACCCAGGCACAGAAGGTAGTGGTAGTTTGCGTTGATTGGCTCCCTGCCATCTGCTCGGGATGGGCGAGTCCTGACGTCAGCGGTCGCTCGGACGTATGCCGGATGTCAAGAGCTTATAAAAAAACAGAGGCCCACTCGCGAGAGGCTTTTTAGTGTCTGTATAACTGTACGTAACTGTAGCCAGAGGTTTCTCTCATTCATAGATTGTTTAGATATAATAAATAACTTGGTTTAAACGCTCAAAAAAGAAAGCGGCGTGTCTTGTAGGTAGGAAATATGAGGTCATGCCAACTCGGTTTCATGCTTATTGTCAGCACGTTTTTCGGTAAGTAAACATTCCTTCTCACGATCAATGACCAAAGCACTCTAAAACCTCAAAAATAACTTTAATCGTGGATTGAGAAAAAAAAAAAAAAAAAGCTTACCCGGGGGCCCTAATGCGTAAAATTTGACCAAAATATGCCTAGAATAATATTTGAGTGGTTAAACCTCCCCCAAGAGTCAGAAAGATTCAGAATGTTCCCCCAATAATTCAAGGGTCTCTTTCGATGAGCCACTACTTTGTTTCAGCTTCGGTCCGAGCGCGGCCAATGTTATGAGCCAAAGGACCAATCAATTAGCACAAAAGCGCAGCGTCGTGGCGTGCTCCCTGCCACAGATGGGACTAGCCGGCGAAGGAGCACGCACAGAGAGACGGCGAATACCGGCTGGTCCTATCCACTGCAGAGAGCACGCCGTGATGTTGTGCCTCTTTCGCTGTTTCATTGGCCCTTCGTCTCATAACACTGGCCGCGCTCGGACCGAAGCTGAAACGAAGTAAAGCTATTATCTACAAAATTCAAAGTACAATCGCTATCCGCTAATTCCTAAGTTGCAAGACTGAAAATAGTACATTGTGCTGGATTCTAGATTTAGCCCCAACCCAGCCAACGCTACGACCCGATGGAGCCAGGCGTGCACCGCCAAACGTGCACGGTCATGGCTCCCGTCGTTTTTGGTGCGTTTGAAATCACCGGCTGAACCAAATCACGCAAGAAAGCAAGCGTTGGACGCGACCCATTGCCGTGCGTGATTTATTTAGACGGTGAAGATGAAAGCGCTGGGTTACGGAATGAGAAATTGGCTTCGAGCAGAACGGATTTTCTGGAAGACAAGGTTTGCAGCAAATGTGCCGTATTGAAAATAAAAACAAACAAACAAACAAACAAACGTTACGCGTATCTTTAACACAAAGCTAGCATTAAAGCGAAAAGGTCAAGGGTTGATCCTTCCATATTTGTGCATGCCCTTCGACATTTGATTTCTCAACAAGCTTCCGTGTTGTTCAATAAATTGTGTACGCTGAAACCTGAAGTTGGCTACTTAGCAAATGTTTAGCTGCAAAATAGCAGGACACACGATGATCCACCTGCAGTGCAGAGTAAAACGAAATGCGCAGGAATGTAAAAAAAAATGTTTTCGGCATCCATATACAAACGCGGAAAGACATAATTCTAAACGTATCTTCGTTATGAGTTTCCCCCTTCTTCGCATTAATTGGTATATTCTGCAAGTTGCTCATTAAGTGAATCTGCAGTTTGAGTATCAGTTACCAAGCGTGAATAATTGAGTGTTGAAAATCTGCCATAACGTTCTCGGATAACCGTTAGCGTTAATTTTAATGCAATGTTCCTTGTCGTATACAGATACTGCGTTGAACAAAACAAATGAATTGCTACATACGTGGAAAAGTAGTGAGGAATGTCAGATATCAAAAATATATTTGTAATGTTTCCCCCATCAATACAGTTAGGCGCTCTAATTTAAAAATGGTATGGAGTGTTTTTATTTCAATCATTAAGGGATCTTAAATTCAAGGACTTTGGGCAAACCTGTTTTATGTTTTAAGTGGGACCAGGTATTGATTAAAATTATAACCCAATTAATCGTTATCATTTTATTGCTAATTATATGATTTCGCTGTTGCGTTGACGCCCATGCATATATCTAAAAAAGTATAAAAACTAATTTCTACGAAATTACTGTGAGTGGGCATGCGAGCTTGCGCATATTCACCACTGCCCTAGACTTTTTATAGACGCAAAGCTAGGTGACTTTGACTGTACTACGGTGGTTTGTACTAACTGTTTCAACGCGAGCAGCGGCTTTCGACGGCATTTCGTACACATTCGATGAGTTCAATGAAATTTCAAAAAAACGAAAAATAAAAGACCTGCCCACAACCACATAAAATCGAAAGCTGGAATAAAATAGCATGAAATAACCAAAGAAATAAGAAACTGCAATGTCCATCACAAAGACCAAAGAATTGCGCGTAAACACACTCTGTGTTTTTGACTTTATCCGTAGTGTCAATATAAATCAAGCGTTTGTTTTTCTGGCGATAACACGCAGCTCGACTGAGCACGTAGACAATCAAAAGGAGGAGCGACCTTGAGAATAAGTTGCGCGATTCTTGGGTTATAGAAGCCACACCTCTGAGCTCTCATATCCGAACGGTTTATGAAGCGGGCCTACCGACAGACAATGGAACACCAGGTGTCATACCTAAATTAAGTTGAATCCCATCCACGCCATAATTATTCTAGGACTCCTTCGCCCACATTCTCCAATTCACTTTTCTAATCGGGATCCGTGTGAAGTGAACTAAACTTTGGGCAACTAGGGTTCCCAGGGGAAGTCATTTGTGTAGGTGATGAAGGGCCCCTAAAGGGATCACCGGAAAATTAGATTTTTACTGAGAAAAGCCTAAGCGAGGGGACTTAATTTTCGTTATTATTAAAAAAATATATATAACTTCATCACTTGCTTCTCAGCTTGTCAAATATTTGGAAAAAATAGTTATTTTACATCTTGAAATTTGTTTGTGTTCTATTCAAGACCATGGATACTGAAAGTAATTTGATTGCGGCTCAAAATGCGTTGCGAGTTTGTATCCTGACCAACTGGGTTTTCTGACACCCGAGTTCCACTAGAGCAACAAACAGAAACAAACTGGAACAGGCCTCAATCCAGAGTCGTTCGCGATTTGACAGGTTTTGTAGAATAAAGGTGTCTATGCTCAAACACGAGCACCATGCACGCGAGGGTGTCTTCGGCAAGCTTGCAATCACACTTGCTTACTTCGCGAGCACCGAACGACTAAACGCCTGCCAAAAGTACCATCGTGAGCATGCTACCTGTGTTTGAGGCTTGTCGCTCTCTTTTGTTTCTGTTTGTCGCTCTAGTGGGACTCGGGCATAAGTGACTCATACAACGCTCTTGCGCTCATTTCAACACAATCGCAGATTTGAAAGTGTGCTTATTTGTACCACAGTTATTTATTGTGGCCTTTCTAATGGGCTCCTAAAACAAAAGGCTTAAATGAAAAAAAAAAGTTGAGAGTGCTTACATTGGCACGTATTACAAAGTAAAGTTTCCACAAAGAAAATAGCGTACTTAGAAAGATCTCAGTTATAGAATGTGCACTTGATAACACAGCGTGACCAACCTCCTTTTGTTCACATCTAAACTTCCTTACAGGGCATTTGAAAAGAAAAAAAAAATTAAAGTCTGCTTGGGAAACGCGTGTCGACAAATAAACTTTGTGAACAAAAAATAGTTTGGAGCAATAATGACAGCGAAAGATTTATTTGGACTTCTGTGCGCGAAGTCTATGACGTCACGGGTATTTCCGGAATGACCAACTCGGTCGTGAAGGCGAAGCCGATCGACCCACCTCGCCTCCACGCGCCAAAATGCCGAGAGAAAAAAAAAACAAGTGGAAAGGACGTCACTGCCGACACAACCGCACCTAGCGCCGTCAATAATGCTCTAAAAAGATTTCTTGTTTTTTTTTTTTTTTTTCGCGTAAAATATTTTTTTTAACACGCGCGTCCCATCCAAACTGTTAATTTTCTTCTTTTTTTTTCGGGGCCTTTTTAAAATAATCCGCTATGAGGTGTTCAATAATGGTGACATCGCGACAACAATTTTTCTCAACTGTGATGTGTTCTTCGTTTATTTCAGAAAACTATACCTTGCTTAATGTTTTCCTGAAGAAAATAGTCTCAATCATGATGCATTGCTTTTATATTTGTTTATTTGTTATATCTGCAAGCCGAACCAATATACGTAAATTTTATAATATAAATAAATGTAACAGGAAGGATTCAATAAAAATGTAACTATAGTTCTCAAGAAAGCGATGTCAACCTTCTCGGCGAGTCTCGTGATATGGTTCGGAATTATTTAGTTTAGTTGACGTGGAATCATTTGATTATGCATGCACAGTTGAATTTCTATGAAAGCAGTGTAAGTGAACTGATCCACCAGGGCCCAATAAACTTTCCCAAACTATTTTTAAGTAGTCATTAATATTAATTAAAACCGCCTAAATCTCATCATATAAACACGGTTATCTCCTACTTGCCATTTACAGCAGGGGTATGCTCAAGACACACAGGCAAAGAGAAAGATGATTTAAAGAAGATATGTGGACGACGAGGAGTGCCGGATACCGTGTCTGAGCGAATTGTTAATGGTACCAAGGCGACTCCTGGCCACTGGCCGTGGATGGTGGGGCTGTATACTGCAGACGACCAATTCAAATGTGGTGGCGTTTTAATAAGCAACCAGTTTGTTTTAACTGCTGCTCATTGCTATAGGTGTGTATACATTTACTCCATCTTCTTTTTCTCCAAAACAAGGATTAAGTTTCGACAGCCCCCGTTGAGTTCCGGGATTTGACATTGGTTTACGTGTTTTTATAAAAGTCCAACTGTTCGCGAATAATACTATATCGATAACCGTTACCAGGAACATAAGTGCGCGTGCTCTGGGGTACTACCACAACACCCTACCAGCCCAGCATAAAACTCCAGACCGTCCGAATCACTATACTGCAGCCTTGCCATGCCGAATGCCTTGATAGCCTCTGATGCCAAGCGTTCCCCTGTTCCTGGTAACTGTGATTACTACCGTACACGGACGAGACAGACAAGTTTAGGGGCTGCGATTACGTAATCCTTTACGGAACACTTTTCAATTTTAATATCTGCAAAAACAAAAAAATAACCCGCTTTCGTAACCGCACTTTTAAGCCAATATATAATTGGATCAGTGGTCGCTCTCTTTTTTTTTAAATTGAAGTGGTAAAATTATGCAAATGAATAATGTCTTGTTTTCGTTTTTGCGATGTTTGCCGTAATAAATGCTTCCGTGTATAAGTCGCAACCTTATAGAGGCAGCACCCCGTTTAAACGGTAATTTTGAGAGAAAAGATGAACTATAAATCGCACCCCCCCCCCCCCCCCCCCCCCCCATAAACGGATTATTTTTCAAAACAAGTTCGTACGTATCTAAGTTGCACTTTAATTTGTGTACCCTAACACACGGCCCTGGCGGCACGCCGCAGTTATTGGCAGGGCGTATGCGCAGAGGTCTACTTCACGCGAATCTGGTTTCTCCGCTGGCTTAGTGCCAACACCTCGTGCGGGAACTGCGGCTGTGCCCACACTTGGTCGGGGCCTGTTTGCAAGGGGCTCGGTGGCCTATGGGTAACTCCACGCCAGACGACCAAGGCCTAAATTTTAACCTCACGAATCGATTTAAAATAAAAGAGTAGAGTTGTATGTGGTATTGGTAGAACTCTGTATTTTCGGAGTTCATTTTTCCTGAACTTCGGAGGGCGGTTTTCGCCGTTTATTTTTAGCCGAAAATTCGGAGTTTAGCGAAGTTTATTTGTGTTTTATTTTCATTTCCCTAAAACTCGGAATATAATTTCGCGGTGAATCCCATTGAAAATGAATAAATACGTAAGTAATATTTGGGTGTAAAGGCATGCTAGCTAAAACAACTAAAAACAAATAAAAAACTCTAGTGTGAAATAATATTTAAGAGTTAAAAAAGCGCGAAAAGACGAGTACTAGACGAAGAGGAAACACGGACGCAGCGCTGACTTACAAATGAATTTATTGATATAAAAATCACAGTATATATTTGCGTTTTCACCAACAGTAAAACAGACTAAAGTAAGAATTCTGCCCACCGGACACATCACCAACAAAAAGTAAAGAAATAAAAATGCGCTATTTCACAGCTGTACCGAGCATGTGTTAGAAAAAAACAAAAACAAGGAAGTCAGAGATCTAGAAAATTCATTTCTTTGCCAGGTAGGGCCACAGATGGACTGCTTACACTTGCAGCGTCCAACCTCGCTATCTCAACAGCTTCGAGATTTTCACGAGTGAGCTGGTCCTTGTGAGGCTTCCTCACACCGTTCGAAGTAGGGTAGGCAACCACAGTCGCGGCAATGAACGCCCACATGACCAGACACGGTTGTGGAGACACTGTAATCGTGCTCTCTTAAGCGGTCATTGAGACAGCGGCTCGTCTGGCCAACGTAACGCTTGCCGCACCTCAGAGGAAGAGAATAAACCAGTCCCTCAGAGCACGCGGCGAAGCGATCCCCGATGCCTCATGTTGCAAGCCGTGGCCTCTTTCGAAAAAACTTTAACAGTTCCGCACAACATGGACAACTCCTCCGGAAAATAAAACGTCGACGTCCCACCTGCCCGCAATACGTTTCAGGTTGTGGGCCAAGCTGTGAATATAGGAAATGAGAACGAACTTTCTTGTTTCCTTTCATTTGTTGATCTTCTTCACTTGTCACAGGCCTGCCATTGATATCTTTGAGCAGAGACTCGGCGACAGCTGTTAACACGTGGGAGGGGAATACAGCATTTGCGAGGTGTTCACTTTTGCTGTCACAGCTATGTTGGATTTTGTGATAAGAAGACCTCCGCAGCGCATGTGTATAACAAGTCCTCGCAATCGCCCGCTTAACAATGTTTGAGTGAGCGGACTCGAAGGGCAACAGCGGCTTTCCAGCACGCGGTTCATAGCCCCCACAAACATGGCTTGGACAAATATTTAAAATCAAATCCCAGAATCGAATACATCCTGCCTCAGGAACCGCGTGAGTCAAAGGCAATCATTAAAAATGCCTAAAACTCGAGTCGTTGCCGAAAGAACGGACAAGGTATCGGAGTCTAACAAAACCAGAAAATCATCTTCATATCGGAAGACATTTGCAACATAATGCATTCTGAGGTGAATTTTGTTGCCGTGCCGTCGCTCTTACTAATTCGTACAACGAAAGGAGTAGCACACAAGTGTTGCTTGGATAAGCGTCGATGCCTTAAAGGAAATAAACTCCCGGAAGTCGTTGGTGAGAAGCTCGTATTCATCTCACCTTATTCCATCAACCTACTTGTGGCCGACCGAGGTGAAGTGGTAAAGTTTGTAAAAGATAAGTTTCAGCTGCCCTTTTTGCCCATTTTGGTCAATCTCTATGGTGCACAGCCATCAATGTTACAAAAGCACCCCCAGCTCTCCTTCCTCTAAAACAAAGATATGATGGCCAAAACTAAAAACCAAAACAGTGGCTTTTGACGCGACCTAAAAGTAGAATTACATGTTATACAGAACGAACCTTGCCGATGTGATCCGAAGGACTGCTTCTTACAATGGTGCGAGATTAGAAAGTTGACTGTGGCGGCCTTTTCCCAGAACCATTGACCGTGTGTGCTGATTAAGCTTAATTGTAAAATAGGTCTTTATTTTGGGAGGGGGCACTGGCATACAGAAATTTGGTGTTTACCGGAAAAGAAATTTGAATTGACCTACAATTTACTGCCGAGAGTTTTTGCGTAATTTTGGGGATTTATCCCAAAACTGAGAACTCTAGTTAATATTAACGATGTAAGCATACCTTTTCCAAGATATTTTTTGCCACATTTCATTTTATGACACCTTGAAGTTTATGAAAAATAGGCCCAAACGGAGTAAAAGCCCTAGTTGTGTACACAAAGCTTTAAAACGAGAGTGCAAACTAAATACCGCTTCAGTAGGTCTATAGATTCTACTAAATTATCCAGCGTGTTTTGTCACGCATTTCCAAGTGTTTTTAAGGAAGCAGATTTTTTAAAAATGGCCCAAAATGTTTATATTCACCTGTTATATTAAACAACACGCCAATATATCAAAACAAAACTGATGTTTGTTGGTAGTAAGGGAAGCAAAGCATATTTAAAAAAAAAAGTATTTTCATACATTAGTTTTTAGTGTTGTTTCTCAATAAATGAAAAATACTGCACATATAGCAAAAAGCTCATTTATAAAAAGTAGAAATCATAAGGTGTGTCTAAGGGTTTATCCTCAATGGTAACAGACGCTTTATACACGCGCCAGATTACAGCATCCATTGCTGAACTTTCCTTGTCTTAACGAGATGTCGAGTCACTGAACCGTCGTTCTGGGGAGAAGGACACAGTAGAATGTAAAATGTCAATTACCTCACCTGCTATGGCAATGATGAAGTGAAGTAAGCGGAGTAAGGGGAAAGAAAAAGTGAAAGACGTTTACAAATTTCTGTAATGCGCAATTAAACCGCAGCTCTTGAGGAGGAGTCGGGGAGGGTACGCCTCTCTTTTTCGTCTGCGCCCTCTCCTCCTCCTATTCTCCTCCTCCTTCATAACTCCCCCTTCCGCCCTATTGAAAAAACCAGCTTAAGCTGGGTTATTGCCCCAGCATGCCCAGCTTGGCATGCTGGTCACGTTGGTTGATCTGGTCATACTGGTCATGGTGGCTCATCTGGTTATACTGGTCATGGTGGTTGATCTGGTCCCAGCTTCAAGCTGGGTTATTGCCCCAGCATGCCCAGTTTGGCATGGTGGTCATGCTGATGGACTTCCCAACCAGTTTAACCTGTTTAAGTTAATACACAGGATAAACAAGCCAAGCTCTTCGGAAAAGTCAACTCGGCATCCAATTTATTATTTTCGTGCTCGCGGCCGCCTCACATGAACTGAGATGCTACATATCCTCGGCGCTGACACAGTACTAAGCGACGCACAGACAGTGGTTCTCGGTACAAAGTTAACAATGTTAATAAAACCAGATTGCTTGTCTTTCAACACAAAACATACTAGACACATGCCGAAACAGGCAATAGCAAAAAAATGCTACACGGATGTGAGAAGCGAACCTGGTTCCCGCCAGTGATGAGGGCGAAGCGGCAACTTGCGTGGTCGGCAGAGGCGAGGAAATCTGTGTGGCTTGGATGGCATTGGCGATACTCCTCGGCACCATCGTCATTCACAAGCACACAAACGTTAGAAGACATGAAGCGGCGCCTCAATCTGGACGTCCGACATCTTCCCGCACTGAACGGACTGACGCTCGTTGTCTCCTCAAAACCCGCTTCACTTGCACCGTTGTTCAAGTAGTCTCCAAAGAACGCGTACACAGTCGTCCTGTCGAAAATCTCTCCAAGATAGCCAAACGCGTCCTCAAATTCTCCGGTCATATTACTCTCTCTCTCTATCTTCTCGCACACAAAGGTAGCTTGGAGCGCGCCTGACGCGCCCGGTCGTCTACCAAAAATGAAAGGACAAAGAACAGGACATGGCCTCGTTTTAGCCTAAGCCGACCTTGGCGCGCGCTTCCAGCAATGCCAGTTCGGCTACCTCTAGCCGACCTTGGCGTGCGCTCCCTGCATGACCGGCTTCACCACCAGGATTATTAGTTCGACCAGATTCACCAGCTTGTCTCCCAGCATCACCAGCTTGTCTCCAAGCTTGACCACATTGGCTCCATGGAAAACCAGTTTGACCAATTAGGACCAGACTGGCTCCCAGCTACATCATATTGAACCTAAAACCAGATTCTAGTTAGACCATGGTGTTTTTTACTTAAACCAGACTGACCAGCTTAAATTCTAGCTTGTCCAGCTTAAACCAGCTTGATTTTCAGTTAAACCAGTTTGACTGCCACATTTGCCAGATTGACCAGCTTAGTTACCAACTTGGCCAGTTTGATTTTCATGCTGGTTTTCCCAATAGGGCGTTCTCTTCTGCTGCTCCTACTCCCCTTCATTTCTCCGCCCCCTTTCCTCCTTTTTCATCCTCCTCCTCTCCCCTTCTCCTCCTCTTTTCCTCTTCCCTCCTACATCTTCGTACCCTCCCCTCCTCCATCTGCGTACCCTCCCTTTTCGTCCTCCGTACCCTCCCCTCCTCTCACAGTTCCCCGCTAAATTTATTTGGAAAATAGGCGCCACATGACAAAAACAACAATTCAGATTACCCTCTAAATTTAGGGGGGGGGGGGGGGGCAAATGACGCCACATGACTTTCTGTCACATCACCGATGAACAAATTCAGTTTCTCCGCTAGATTGGCGGAAAAGTTGACACCACGTGACCTTAACACCAGTTCAATCTCCCGATAAATTTAGTGGGACATTTAGGCCGACGGGCGCCTATGAGCTGCGTTCTTGAATTGAATGTAGGTTATGTCGGCGCCCATGAACAGCTGCGGCAAAGCGTCTATAAATAGCCAAGAATTCACGCAACAAACGAACAAATGTAGAAAAAAAATTTAAGAGCGATGTTTTTTTAATATGGTCTATGCCAGAATTGATAATATTGAAAATCATCAGTTTTCAAAACGAAAACAAAAAATGGTTCGTCTAAAACTTCATTTGAGCCGAATGCAGCTTGAAACTCCGAGAACAAATGAGCAAAGTTTAAATGAAATATTATCTTCTAAAAGCGATAAAAATATATTTAAATATATATATATAATTTTCTTAACATTGCCACAATGCAACCCCATTGCGCCTAGTCTTTTAAAAGGCTTTAGTCATAAGGAGCACGACTGAAGATGGTTTTCTGGAACAAAAGTATGTTTAATAAAATCTTTCTGGAAACAAAATGAAACACTAATGCTTGAGAGCTTTTCTTTTGTCCACTTTCAAATGAATCAAATGTTAAAATGAAAATAACTATTTAATTTTGCTAAAGTATAGGAGGATAAGGTAAAATCGTCTAGAGAAGCCCCATCCCCTTAGGGTTGGCTCTGTTATTATGCTTATTAAACGAACAAAGATATATCCAGAATGGTCTAAAACATAACTTGAAACTCCTGGGCAAGACAGTACCCGTTTCCAAGGATGAAGGAAGGTTACCTGAAAACTCCATTCACACAAAATAGCGGAGAGGGTGTTAAATGGTACAAAATAAACGCAAGGGGCATTATTGCTACGTGGTATCGTATTCTCCTTTCTACATCTGACTCGATGGTCATGGACAAGCTAAGAACGGCAGGGAGGAGCTTCAGTTGTCCCACCTGCAGCTTCCTAGCCTCGATGCATTTAGGCGTCAGGTGCACCTCGACCACGCGTGCCTAGCCAAAGCACGAAGGAGGTCGGGTGTTTGAAAGGAAACGCCCTACTGTTTTCATTACGTCAGTTTCGATAGGGCCGTCCGGCTCTACAGGGTGTCACAACAAAAAATTTACACATTCTTTTTTGCCGCAAAAAATAAATTAGGCATCGCCGAACGCTCATTCTCCGCCCAAAGGTAGCGCTAGAGGCCACAACCCGACGCCAAAGTTTCAGCGCGATCTGATATCGTAATCAAAATTCATAAGTGATTTTTTTAAACATTTCAATGGAAAAATGGCGGCCGACGGAGTGTTCGAATGCATGGCGCTCTATGGCGCCAGAAACCGAAAACGGGAGAAAATGGGCTTCATTTTCCCATTGAAATTTTCAGAAAATCACATAACTTTTGAATAAGGTATCGGATCGGGCTGAAACTTTGGCATCTGGTTGTGACCTCTAGCGCTACCTATGGGCGGAGAATGAGCGTTCGCCGATGCCTAGTTTATGTTTGCGGTAAAAAGAATGTGTAATCTTTTTTTTTTTTTTTTTGTGGTTCCCTGTAGTTTCGCCGCGCATACGCAGCGCGACTCCTCCCCCTGGCGAGGCGCGCCGAAACAAGTTAATTAAGGGCACGCGGAGCAGACGATGCGGGAGTCCGGTGTTCTTCTCGTGCTGGTCTCGCGCTTCGTAATGTATACCGAAGGCAAAAGGGCAGGGGTGTGCTGGGTATTGTCGCGTGCAGTGTTATGCCACAGCATCGTATTAAACAAAAATAGGTGTCTGCCGAAAACTGTTATTTGTTTCGTGGGAAGCGATTGAAGCAAGATCGCCAGGAGCATGAATCGCGAGCTGAGCGAACGGCAGGGTTGATTATTAGGTCCGTTCGATTCGCCTGAACTGGCTGAACTAGTTCAGCAGTGTAGGAACTGGTGTATTCGATTCAACCGGAAGTTGGACGGCCGCTGCACTGGCACGTTCGATTCATCCCAGTTCTGAACGCGTTCAGACCCAGTTCCTCAAAATCCTGCACCGGCTCCGGAGTCAGTTCCGTGTCCGTGCAGAAGCAGACAAGAGCAGACGGCGATAGAAGACGACACTCCTCGTCCGTCGCTGCTCGTGGTGCCATCTTTCGCAGCTCTTGCTCAAATGTCTCCGATGTGTAACAATGACGCCGATACGGAGGTTGCGTTTCCTCTAATTTCTGATAGTAACGTACCCGCGGTGGACGCGAATTGAGATCGAGGGTAGGAATTTCATTGATGACGATATTCTGAAAGCGTTTTAGGCACCTGCTCGTGTAGGTTTGGCTCCCTGTGGTAAGTGTGGAAATATTGACTCACGTAAATTGTTTCTTTCTGAAGTTATGGGGGGATACAAAGTGTTGATATTCTTACTTACAAACGCGGGAAATGTATTGCACTCTTGATAGTCCCCGCCCTCAGCTGCTTTTGGATGCATACTGACGACTCCGATACATTGCGGAGGACTGGGATTTAGTACATTGGCCCTCGCATGCCCCGTGCCTGAGCATAATACTGCATGCTTTTTCCGCTGGTATCTGTGAACGCCCACTACAGCCTGAGAAAAACGCCGAGAATCGGCATTGGCTTGGTAGTTCCACGCAGGTCTTTTTTGAAAATCAGAATAAACTCTTCAGCTTGACGCCAAAGTTACGGTGGATTAACAGTCTAGGCCAAAGCGCTATCGTCAGGCCTTCGTCTTCGAGGTGACCGCTACTGACCGCGCAGTGCCGCCAGTGACTCCCGACGCAAAATCATCCTGATGCCGCGAACCTATCGTCGAAATGCGAAACTCGACAGACTTGGAGTGAATATACTATTGCTAAATGAATATGAAGGACACAAACGCTTACGGAAATGACAGGAACCAAACTGCCGTTAAAAATGCAGACAGAAACATTTCGTGCGGAAAATGGTTTTAGTACACTCGAATAAAAAATATTCACAGAAAAGATTCTGTTATTATACTTAAAAAAAAAAAAAAAAAAAACACGAATGGTTTTATTATCCCGCGACTAAATGAATGCAGCATACAATGTGGCGTGGAGAAACAAGAGCCAACAGATGCAGACGACACCCTGTGCTTCCGCTCGGAAAGCCGATCACAGCGCCTGTCCTAGCGCGGCGGCTGCACTGGCTCTGCGCCGCCGCTGCACGACTCCTGCACTCGTCTGAACTCGGACAGAACTAGTTCAGAACTTTCCGGCCGAATCGAACAGACCTATTGTTTCCCTACCTTGTCGCCTGCTTCAGTAGTGCCTCTACGATTGTTCACCGTGGCTGTCGACAAAAGAAATGAAAATGTGCAGTTACCATTTTTAAGCAACTTAAATCTTGAGAACCAACCACTCTTTGCTTGCTTCCGATTTTAATTTTGTTGCCCGATGTTTATATGAGAAATCGAGTAAGCGACAAAAGACGCCAGAGGTAGAATGAGTCAGATAACTGCAGTCCGTATTGTGCATTAATTTGATCGAGTATTCGGGAAAGAAATATACATTGACGGCGAGCCGTACTCTATTTTTATATTATTAAAATGACGTAGTTGACCTAAAAGTGAGATAATTACTTTCGAAGGAACTCTAAAAATAGTCACTCTACCTGGTTCCACCCAAAGAAAAAGTAATATTTACGCATTGATCATATTCCACGCAAAGTAGTTCTTACAATAATTTGCCGGTTGTGAAGAAAACGATACTTTTGGCTTTTGAAACGAGATAACAGATATATCATTTAAAGTGCACCTGCATATATGTTACATCTCCACATAAATGGGGACATTAGTAATGCTCTGCGAAGAGTGGGACTTTTTTACTACGGTTCTTGAGATCGAAAGGAGTACAGTTGGGCAATTAGAGCGTGTTGAATATGTTAGATATATGAAAGAAAGGCAACAAGAAGAAGACCAGGACTGGATACGTCAGAAACTAAAATACCCCGAATAATGGCTTGAATTTAATGTAATTACATTTTTCCAAGATACAAAGAAGTAAAATTTACGTAATTGTCCTGAGGCAGGGGTGCCATAGTATGTTAAGTAACGTTTTTGAGACACTTTAGACGGCCCCAAAAATCGGTTCCTAACATATCGCGCTCCAATTGATACCAGAGGGGCAAAAACGAGATAAAAGCTTACAGTTGAAAAAAAAACAAAAAACTTCATCTGCTTGAAAAGATGAAAACAAAACAGATACCTTTTTTTGTGCAATCTACGCCGCTACTTCGGAGGTGATACACGCGTAGGAACAGGTGCTGCCGAAAGATGGCGCAAGCTGCTTCAGGGACAGCCGGACGATCCGTGTTATGATAGTAGACCAGCCCGCAAAAGAACCGGAATCGGCTGACTCTACCTCGACGTGGCGTAAGCCATCTCTTGGCAGCACTTATCATTACTTGCATCGTCTTCGAGGTTCCGGCGTAAGTTGCCCAGAACAGGTATCTATCTTTTTTTTCTTCTTTTGAACTAGGCGACTGCATTCCTTTAGTTTTAGAGCGCAGTTGTTAGGCGACCGTTTCCGGGTATAGCGGTGTCACCGTCGGCGTTGGCGTAACGACCTAAGCAGCACGGATTGCGGTTAAGAAATGGCCATTGTCTGGCTATGGTCTTTCGGCCAGTGGCCAGAGAGTGAAAATTCAATGGCCAATGCTTGACCGATGGCTCATGGCCAGTTGCCATTGGCCAATGGCCAGATAAAGGCCAGTCACCGGCCAGTCTCTGGCCAATGTCTGGCCACTTGGCCAAGGACCATTGCCAGCCATTGGCTGATGACTGTCCAACTCTGTGGTGTTTGGGGAGCTTTGCATTATGGAACGTTTTCCATAATGACGTCGCACGTGACGTCACATGGGGCTTCACGAGGGTCACGAGTGACGTCAGTCGTGCCGTAAGCGCGCGTTGCATTATGGGTAAATGCTCCCGCTAAATTTAGCGGAAAACGTTCCTCGCTAAATTTAGCGGAAACAAATCCCCACTAAATTTAGCAAAAAAAAACTCCCCCCGAAATTTCGCGGAAAAATTTCCCTGCAAAAGTTAGCTAAAAAATTTCCCCGCTAAATATAGCTGAAAAATGTCCCTCTTAAATTTAGAGGAAAAAAATTTCCCGCGAAATTTAGCTGAAAAAATATTCCCGCTAAATTTAGCGAAAAAAATCCCCGCTAAATGTAACGATGAAAATTCTCCGCTAAATTTAGCGGGAAAAATTCCCTGCTATATTAAGCGGAACACATTCCCCGCTAAATAAGCGGAACAAATTTTCCGCTAAATTTAGCGCACAAAAGATTCCCGCTAAATTTAGAGGTTAAATTTTTCCCCGGTAAATTAGCTGGGCATTCAGCGCGAAACTTTCCCGCTAAATGGGAGGGGAGGGGCGGCGAGTGGGAGGGTACGGATGAGGAGGAGGGGCATAACCACCTCTCCGTACCTTCTGCCCCACCGCCTCGAGAGCTGCGCTCGTATTCGGCGTTACAGGGGATTGTGAACGTCTTTCATTTTTCCTTTTTTTACTGTTAACATCCTTCGCCTGCTTGTAACTCTGTAATAAATTGCAGCTTGAGATGTTGAGAAGCCTAGTTTTGCGGGCAGTGCAAAGGGCCTTTAAATAGTTTACACGCTGTAGATATACCAAGTAACTGTGCATAAACCGAAACAAAAACAACCACGGAAAAAATATAAATTATTTCTAGACACCCGCAACAATGTTCAAATTTTTCATCCTGGGCCAGGGTCACATAAAAAAAAGCTACAGTATTGACGCAGATGTAAGTCGATCGGCGATCACTCTTTTTAATCAGAAAAGTATAAGAGGATTACTGCCGCCCGTGAGGGAATTACGATTCTGCCGCTTTGACGGCTGCCATTCATGTGCGAAAACCCAATGAGTCGCGACTTGTAGTAAAATAATTGGTCTTGTTATTCTACCTGTTCGAAATACCGGCTAGCAGATGAGCGGTGGCGCATTTCGCGACCCGCTTCGGCTTTATAGCGGTAGGTTTAAAAAGCTCGTGCCGCTGAAAATCCGGTCTCGGTGGGACTGGAAAATCGGGAACGGTTGCTTAGTAATTCAATCGCCTCAAAGAGAAAAAAAAGATTGAATAATTTTAGGTAGAGCGAGATAGAACCACGACCCGTCGGTTGTGAGCCACACACAATAAACGCTATGCGTTTGTCTCTTTTTTTTTTTTTTACTTTTTGTGAAAGAAGAACCACGAAATCGTTCGAGCATACAACGAGAAAAAAGATCAAAACACTTTGAGGCACCCGTATTCTAACATATCTTGTACCAGGAAGCTTTTCGTTGCGAGCCAGGACGATTTTTTTTAATTGCTGCTTTATATTGATTCAGACGTTGTGGACATCATATGGTCCTGTGCTAACTGCGCTCAGTGTGCACTCTGCTCTCTTCCGAAACAGCTGCCACGCGGTTTTCCGCACACGCACTGCCGTCACATGCGTATCGGGCCACAGCGCGTGGAGAGCCATCGCAACCCACGACTCAAACTCCGCTCTCAGTTCCTCAGCAAAGTAATAAAACTTGAGAGATTGCCAGTCTGGCTCAACGTTACATTAGAAAATATAGCGAAAACCAGCCCAGAAACAGAAGGCACCGTTACATTCCAGAAATACACGAGGAAGGGTCTCTTGGTCACCACACAAACTGCAGTTGGTTCCGATCGGAAGGTACACGCCCTTGTTTTCCAACCAAGTGTTTACTGGCCGGTTTCTGTCTGAAACCTGATAAAAAAGATTTTGGTTTTGAGGAGACAGGGGGGCTGCGCAATCGCATAAGGACATCTTTTCCTCGGATCATTCGGAACCGTTTCTGTAAAAGAGCTGGACATATGCTGGCTGACTGTGTCCCTAGAGTTTTCCCTATTTCACTTGCTGGAAATACTCCCACGAGTACCTTGACTCGAAGCATTCCATCGCTTCGGAAATTTCCTTATATATTCGAAGCACCTAGCTGCTTTCGGTTGCTCCGACATGCAAACCACCGACTGCCTATGGTGCGCGCCCCCAAGGCTTTAGAATGGCCACAGCGTAAGTTCATTATTCCTTTAGTTCAGAGTCTCTGAACAAAAAGAACGGACTTATTTTCACTTTAAGGGCAACAGGCCACAATCCAATCCCACTGGCTTGAGGTAAGAAAGAAAATTGTGCTCCTTGCTTTTTTCCCCTTGGTGACTGCCAAAGAAATGTTGCGAAGAGCCGATGTCCCTTCAACACTGAGCTGGCATCGACTGGGATACCCTAGGCCGCGTACATCAAACCAATAAAGGCAACAAAGTTACTCACAAAGCTTGGCTAGATAATAAGAACTCGTCTTGTGCGCCATGGTAGGAGCGACGCTCTCATCTTCTGAAGTTTGACTGACCTTGTTTTACGTCTCGGGTGCGTGAACGGGAGCGGTATGCCAAGGTGCTTTTACAGCGAGGGCGACCACTTCATCCCTAACACGCTTAAAGGCGTGCAGGCCCACTTACCCATCCACGTACTTGTAAATTTGTCTAGATTAAGAGGAGCTCCGATATGGCAGAAAATTCTTGAATTATGTCCATTGCCCTCAAAAGCCCCCCCTCTTCAGAAAATATAACGAAAACATTATCCGCGAACGCTTGGAGTTTCATGTGTTTAGTTAGCAGTTGAAGCCCTGTGATTCCTTCATCCATTTGGATAGCCTTGCACAGTGGCTGTAAGTAGAGCGCAAATAGCAGTGGGTACAACGGGTACCCCTTTCTGACTGACCATTGCTACACATTTCTTTTGGCTTTTTTTTTTCTTTTACTAATATTTGGTAGATATGTTATTGAAGCACAAGCATACCCAATCGAAAAGAACGTTGCCTGCGTTGATGCGTTTTAGGATCTCGAACAAGAATTCATTGTCCATTCGTTCGAAAGCACGACATAAATCAATTTGAAGGACCGCCAGCAGCGTGTTGAGCGCGATGCTGATCTGCCTCCAATGTTGCTTGCGAAAGTTTTTTTTTTATTTTTTTTATAGATATACATAAAACACTGTTTAATAAAGTACTTCGAATTTTGTTCTGGATAGCATAAAACGCTTGAGCTCCCAAAGCACAGACCTAGAGGATGCCACATTTGAATAATAGCGACCTGAACATATGCGTGAAAATCCATTCCGCTGTGAAGAACGTTAACAAATTATACTATATTTTTCACATTTTTTAGAATACATTTGTGACAACGGTGATAAGGTTAAAATGTAAGACGCAAGAATGCGCGTCAAAGCCAGACGCCCATTTCAGACGCAAATGCTAGACGCAAAAGCGTTTTTGCGGGAAGGTGGGGTGGAAAAAATCTTTACATGTTAGTTAAACAAAAAAATCAAATCTAGAGTAACTTGCTCGATGAAGGTGAGTTAAGCGACCAGAGGAACATGATGTCTGTGGCTAAGCCTTACGAAAAGTTGAGTAATTAACTAAAATATGTCAAATAAATTTCCAATTAGTGAAAAGAAACGTATAGTTCCAATGAGAAGCCTGCTGAGCGTCAGAAAAACATATCAAGTCATAAAATGTGAGCAAGATTGAGAGCACCTGAGAAACACGGTGGTGCGTTAAGGTTACAGCTCGTGTAACATGCGCAACGCTATCCGCGGCTCGAAGCACGTACTTTCAGGCCTTCACGGAACAGCTTCGTGCTTTCACCACCACGCGACCAACAATCCCGTTGCATAAACTTTAATTAGCGCGAGACCGTCACTGGGAAGGCTCGAATATGGAACGCTAGGCGCCGTTCGTTCAGTTGGAGTCGCGAATAGTAGCGCAGAAACGAGGGAATATGTAACGACAACATCGCGCACCTAATTCACACCCGCGCTTTCCACGGACTCCAAGTCCTTCTGAAATTTGATGAAGAAATGGTTCTCGATGACGCTCAGCAAGTTTATAATTGAAACCATATGTTTCTTTTCACTAATTATTAAGCTCGTTCACAAATTGTGTTGCATTTTTTTTACATATCGTGACGATTAGTCTGATATATTTGTCTCCCTGGTCGTGCGACTCACGTGTGATAACTGCTTCAGTGTGGTTTTCAATGCTTGCTTTAAGCAAAACCCTGAATACTAAAAACAATAACAGTTTAAATATGTCATGTGACCCCGACTTTTATTAGCGCTAATGATTTCCGTTTTGGTGGAAGTTGCTGTATTAATCTCTATTGATTAATGATTCCTCCGAGAGTAACTGACCCCAAAAAATATATTTTCTTCGTGCGAGGAGTTTAGTTGTTATCAACGTACTGCCGCAGTTTTTTCCTCCGTCTTAGAAGGAACGCTCGGTAAATTACTATAGTGCATGTTTCTTCTATTCTGTAGTTATCAGGACTGAAAAACGTGTCGTCGTGAACTCACTAACCGTTGTTTTATACCTCATTTGAAATGGTGGAGGTATTTGGTGTTTTGACATCGACTTCAACAATTCAACATGAAATACATATTTTTGCCGTTCTTCCATTTCCCTAATGCTTCAAGGGACAAGAACACTGCAGGTTACCTTTCAGTTCGCCTGGGAAGTACAAAAACAAACAATTTCGCCAAACATTGTCGACGAAAGAGAGGCAAAAATGGCCATCGGGTCATTTGCATGGAAGTGGACTACGTCTGTGTACCCCACCAGGAAAACTGTACCCGTTTTATGGTATGTATTCCTCTTAAAAATAAAAATAAAAACCTGAATTTGTATTTGTTAAAACTTACTTATTTATTTCACAGAAAGACCTTGCACTATTAAAATTAAAAAAACCGGTCAAGTTTACAAAGTATATTCAGCCAATCTGCCTTCCTGAACACTGCGAAGAACCACCTTCAAATACCAGCATCTACGTTGTGGGCTGGGGCGCAGCTGATGGTAAATTGTGTTCTCACCTATTTTTGTTCTACATGTGAATTATCGTAAACAAATCAGAAAGAAAGACACATATTTATAAAAATATAAAACTTAAGCCTCTCAATAAGACAGAGTTTCCTGCTGTACGCGACATATTCCTGCCATTGAGAGGCCGCGGATGCGTAAGTGCTAACAAAATGCCACCAAATGCGGATCCTTCCATATGTTTCCTTAAACTATTTCTTTAGAACGGCGAACAGGCGCGCGCAAGTTTTTGAAATATCTGATACAAAGCCGATGCTTTTCACATGTTAGCCTTTATTGATCGGCGATGTGGATAGACCCACTTAGAAAAACAGGAACTAGCAATAAAACAAAGATCGTCCTTATTGGCACAGACACTATATATTTTAGTTCTTATAAGGATTTAGGTAATATCGAGTGGATATTTTATATTATGTATATTCCCAACCAATAATGTGAAATGGCTCTATACACACACAATATATCAAGACACACGGCAGGAGAATCGTGCATATCACGATAAAGGCAATGAATGTCATCGACTAACCTAACTCTTAACACAGACTTCGCCGACAAAGTTTTTAAACTGATAATTGACCAAAATTTAACCTTCTTGTACGAAATTTACGTGCATGATCATATCGTCACTGCGAACATCAGCATCAAGAAAGCTAACATTGACGCGAGTCTGGTTCTCCGAGTACAGTGTGTTTATCACAGCACAACTCGCAGTTTCAAAGGTGTTCGCCAAATGTTTGATCCGTAACTGAATTTTTTTTTTTCAGCTAGAGCAATCAAATGAATGCAAAGTGCCAAAACAACTTAATATCACGTGTTTGTGTTACTTAGTATAATCTTGAGAAATAATTAGTGACCCCTTTTTTGCGGTAACGAGCACCATCTGCGGAGTACTCTTCAAACTCCAAATGAAGGGCAGCCCAACTTGCCTCTGCCCGTCAAATTACATTGGCATCGTGCCGTTGTATTGACCTTCGTTGGCGTTCGTGCCCCATACTAGCATATATTTAAACAAAAATTTAAAAAAAAACACAACAAAATAAGCACCAAAATTGTTGCTGGGTGTGTTGGTCGAACGGAACTTTGCCCTGCCAAAATTAGGACAGTTGGAAGCAAGGCCAGGGGAGGGGGTGTACGCACGCGCAGATTCCTTTTAAAAAGGGTTCACTGGTGTCAATGCTGTGTTTAAAACCTCGTTTCGTAGCTGAAGTTTTCAATGATTTTATTGCATCCGAAGTAGGTGGCAACCGGACATCCTTACACCATAAATTGTTTAATGCGGTAGCCCTAAAGGCCCAATACCTCTTAACGCCTCGTAACGCGTGACGCTGAAGTGCTCGTGGCTCAGGCGATGGTGGCTGAAGCTTCGGCTCTGGTCGGCTAAGCTCCGGTCATGCTAACTTCGGTCGCGTGTTCTCGTACGCGCCGGTTGCCTAAGCTGACGTGACCTGATGACCTCGACTTTATCCTAGAGGTTGTCCTTGAGGTCGCCCATGAGGCAGTCATAAAAGTTGTCGCGGACGTCGTTCTTAACGTCGTCCACTAGGACGTCGTCCTAAACGTCCTCTCTTGACGTCCTGCTCAGTGCATGTACAGGATATTAAAACCACGATTTCCTTACCGTATACCTTATTTTCTTAATTGTTTTCACTAATAATGTTTTTGGAAAGCTGCTGCATTTCATCGCGTTTGGTAGAATGAAGAAAAGCTGCATCAACTTCGTAACACATAATGTTTTTGTGGGCTGGATTGTATGAAATTGTGTGACTCTTTCAACCCTTTCAAACGAAATTCACCATAAAGCTAACCTCAAACCAAGCGACCTTTAATCCGGCGTGTTTTGTTTCGGCGCCGCAAGAAGGAGATGAAAAAAAGCACAAGCAAGTGAACTGTATGACTTGCTGCTAACCGTTATCAGCGGTAGCGCGCGATTGTCTGCGGCGAGGGATGCTTAGTTAAGCATACTTGGTTATGCATACTTTGCCTTCAGGCGATATGCGAGGGAGTTTTACCTAGTCAAACATACACAGTCCGCATTCAACCGCCGGCACAGTCACACATTGTCTAGCATACTTATGCCGCAGTATGCAGTCACTTGCGAATTATACTTCATCTAGCATGCCAGGCCGTCGCCGTCGAGTCATATTAAGTACAACCTACGTCGTCCACAGACGACCTTCGGCTGCAGGTCACACTTAACCCAACATTCTTAGCCCCAAAGCGACCGTTCTACTTAGTCCGCGAACGACAGCCGGAGGTGGGTCATACCTAGTCCAGAGTACTTCGTTCACCGGCGACCGTCGGCAGCGAGCAACACTAAGTCCATAATGCCTATTCCACAGGTGGCTGTCGGCGGAAAGCCATACTTCGTCCAGCATTCTTAGTCTCCAGTCAACCTTTTGTTGCCGCTCAAACTTAGTTTAGCGAACTTAGTATGTAAGCAGCCGTCGGAGGCGAGTTAGCTTGGTCCAGCATGATAGCCGAATGACCGTTGGTGGCGATTCATATCTTGTCCATCATACTTAGTCCGTAACCTAAAGTCGCCGGTATGTTATACGCAGTCCAGCATACTGAGTCTACGGACGATCGTCGGCGGCGACGCATGTTTAGTAAAGCAAAATTAGTTCGCAGACAACCGTCGGAGAGAGTCATGCTTAATCCAGCAAACTGAGATCGTGACAGTTTTGTGACGCCATGCTTAGTTCATTATGCTTACCCTACTCCGCAGATGGTCGTCGGCGGCCAGTCAGACTTATTCCAAGCTAATTAAAGTTAAATTAGATAGTAGCCGACACTACGATCCAGTGGAGCCAGTCAAGCAATGTAAACAGTGCGAAATCAAGGCGATCCTTTTCTTTGTGAGTTTGCTATCATATGCTAAGCTGATCCCGCGGCCAACATTCTGGGACATTCCGTGGAATGAAACGTTTTCAAGGAAGTATCACAAATCTAATTTGAACTTTCAACTTACAACTTTCTTTTTTCTCTCCCCGAGAGGGTTGGGGAGAGGAAAGCAGACTGTTGTCGCTCGACAGAGTTTTTCATCCCCGCCAGCAAGAAGATAAACTATTTTACCGACTCGTGATCCGTACAACAAAGTTTAAATAGAAGCAAAACACACATTAATTCAAAAAAGACCTGATATTCATTACAAGCATTCCTTGAAGGTCAAAGTTCTAATCATAAAAGGCACACATAAATGTAGGTTTAGGAACTTCAGACCACTACGGCATCGGGAGTCAAACTCTTTAATTACGCGCTCACCACAGCGTGAGCACGCGGCGCGTGGCTCGCGCTCAAAACGTAAAGTAAACCTAAATTTAAAAGAAAACTTTTGGTCTCGCTAGCGCGGGACACAAAATTAGAGAATCAAAAAACGAATCTCCCTTCTGCTCAACATCATGAAATCCGAGCCAAATCTAGACTTACGTATTCATGACATTAGGCAACCAGAACTTCAGCATCTGCAGGCCGTAGACTCCACTTGAGCGAGGTGTTGACGATGTGTCAACGCAGCGGCTTGCATTTGCACGCATACTCCTCTTCATAGTGGTGACTGATAAAAAAAAATATTTTGCGTTACAGACGTTTGGTATGTTAGAAGAAGTTTATAATTGTAATGCTCTGTCATTAGAACTAATTTAAGGTTTATTAATTCTCGTAATGTGTGGTGCGTTGAACTCCACATTGCACATAATTCGGATGATTCTCTTCTGGAGCACATGCAGTGAGGATTATTTGTAGGTGTGCTATCCTAATCAATGAAGAAGTAATTATAGCAAGACTAATGCAGGGAGTTATAAAGAAGGACTAAGACCGCTAGGGGTAATATATATGTCGCCATTTATAAATAATGGCAACACCTTTCGAAAGTCTGCGATCTATAGATTGCATTTTGGCGTTCCTGCTCATTTACTCATTAAATATTACACAGACAACATCGACATTTCTACAAAGTAAATGTTTTGTCCTTAGAGTGAAAGCCCTTGAGTATATGAACATACTATTTATGGATAGAAAAAGTATTTCATTCGTCTTATTTGTATTAATTACTAGACAGTTTGAGATTTTCCAGTAACTTATCTTGTAAAGAAAGCTATTTCGCGCACATAAAACCTGATGGACAAATTCACCGAAATGAATAAGCTGGTGTCGTCTGTGTAAATTATAGAACCTAGACTGTCGTCAGTATTTACTGAGTTATTTATGTACAAGTTAAACAGAAGGAGTCCAAGGAAACTCACCCGCGGCACCACTGACGTGAGTTTTCTTAAGCTAGATTGCTGACTATCTTTCGCCACACACTGATGCCGAGACTTTAAGAAAAATACTCTCGATCATCGTTGAGGCTACTCCTTGTATCACGCATGCATTTAATTTTAGAAGCAGATTTAAATGGTTTAGGTACTCGAACGACTGTAAAAACCAATGAATACCCCAAGGTAATCAATTTATTTTCGACAATGTTTAAAATTAGATATTTTTGTTTTATTGGCGCGATTTCCTTCGAATTCTCTTTCCTAAAACCAATTGGCAGGATGTTAGGACAAAGTTCTTTTCACCAAAGGGGTACCATCTGGCGTGTATAATTTTCTGTAGCAATTGTGAAAACGCTTTCAGCAAAGGAAGGGGTCTGTAATTTAATCGATTGTTTTTATGTTCAGACTTTAAAATAACCGTAACTCTAATGCCATTCACCTTTTTTTTTCGTTGTACGATACAAGGAAATTACCGCAACTGAGAAGATTAAGATATTTTGACCACCAAAGCAGAAATCAATAATTTTGTGGATCTGGCCTTTAGAATTCGATGCAAAGAGCCGATAGAACCCGGGAATAAAAACTGTACGCGCCCACAATATTAATTACTGCCTTTTGATATTTTATTGCTGTGATCTGAAATAATCTCAGGAAACGTTGCGATGTCTGTTGTTGTTCAGTTATTTTCGGACATACGCAAGTCGTTGATGCCCAATGAATTTGGTGATGCGCAAGATAAAAAGCGCAGGCTCACGGAGCCTTATTTGTACGTGATTTGTTTAGTCTGTGATACCATACCTGTAAAGGCGATTAGCGCTCTGACAACGCACTTTTGGTACTGCTTGATTGGCTTTGTCGGTGGCTGTCGTGGGACTCAAAATGAAACGGAGTCCACAGGCCACCTTTGGCGGCGAGTGATACTTAGTGCGGCACACTTAGTCCCTGGGTGACAGGGGCGCCCGCAGTTGGTTCCTCTATAAAGCCTCTACCTCCTTATGTATAATTACGGCACCACGGGTGAAAGATGAAAGGAGAGGGCGCAAGGTAGCTGCTGCAATGTCATAATCGTAAAATTACCTGAGACCGCGGTGATGACACAAAACAACAGGAAGATGGACACAGCTCAGATTTTATTGCCACAGAATCCATTTAAAGGGGCTGGGCGACAATTTTCAGACTTTGGCCATTTAACTGCGGTAATTATTCTGCGTCACCTATGGAACAAAAAGTAGTAAACCGTATTTTCTTGCAAGCGCTAGTTCTAAATTTAAAAAAATGGCACAAGTCAAAACAAAACAAAACAAGATCAAAGTGCCTGTCTACTCTCAACTGCGACTTTCGAATGACGTACTGTGGGGGTTCACGTGGTTTCCCCTTAGGTCCTCTCTTCAGAGACCAGCCGCTTCTTCCGCGATTGTCGACTTTTATATGATTAGCATCGTCGAAGATCGCGGCGAGCGATCGACACCAATGACGGTTCGCCACGGGGCTGGTGGCGAGTGTAGCAGCGGAGGGGGACAGGTTTTGTTGTCTTCCGCGTATCCCCCAGAGACGGTGTCATTTTAGTGTCTGTAAACCCGACAGGCGGCTCTAGATCGGAAATAATTCGTCTGTTGCTTTGCGATTTCGCCGCAGAACAGCATTTTTTCGGGGAAATGTGACGCGTTTTCGGTCACTTGGGCTTGCATAAACAATATAAAAAATGCAAACTGCTAATTATTGCAACATTAAAATCATTGCACGGCCGCTTTAAGTATGGTTTCAAGGAGAATGAACAAAGGGGAAACCGGGGAAAAGGAGAAAAAATCGCAAAGATTCTCCCCCCCCCCTCCTCATCCCCCACACAGAAGTTAGGGGTCAAGAGATATTTTCGACACGGCCTCCAAACATGGGCACGACTTGCGTTTCCATGGTTTCCTTTCACAATTGACCCTTTGAAGACATGTTTTTGGTCATTTCCGCCTGTTAAAACCGCAGACGACGTAATGTTTCAAAGCGGTAAAGAAATTTTATTTTTTTGGGCGTGCTTTGAAACCTCCCAATATGGATCCTTATGGTGGACACACCATCTATGTTCAGTCACACGATCATTGACGCTGCGCTTCGTCAGACTAATATAGCACAAACGACATCCGGATGCGACTTTGTAGACAATCCCTGAAACGCGCGCGAGACTTTTTTCTTTGTGTTTTTTTAAGGCAGCCATATTGGGCAGCCATATTGAACCGAGTTAATCTTTTTAAGGTATAGTCTAGGCTAAATGCCCGTAGGGGGCCCAAATTCAGCGAGATTTGAGGTTATAGGATACTCAAAGAAAAAACAGGAAGACAGCATGCCTCTCCTGCCCGGAACCTATGTAGCAAAACTGCTTGTGCAGAAGCTTTTGAGGGTATTTTACTTCGTTGAGACGGCTGAACAGATTTTGAATAGACTCCGCTATAGCGCGAGCACAGGACTTTTTGACTGCGCTACTTATCACGTTGCAAACCAGACCAGACTTGGCAGTTTTTGAGTGGCTCGGAGGCTCCGGGGCGAGAGCGCCGGCCTACGGATCCCCAGGTGGTGGGTTCGAATCCCGACCGAGGTGCCCGCAATATGACGGAGGCTTATTGCGGAGAAGGCGCCGTGTAACCGAGCTTTCGGATGCACGTCAAAAGATCCCCAGGTGGTCGAAATTAATCCTCAGTCCTCCGCTGGGGCGTGCCAGATGCCCGTCGTTGGTTTGGCACGTAAAACCCCCAAATTTGACTTAGTTTTTGAGTGGCAGCTTGTGTGAAGGAAGGGATTGGTTTTGCCGCCGCCTGCGCGGTTGTGAGGTGACCTCTTTTGTAAGTGTTTCTTCGGACTGTGAACCATGGATTGGACAATCCAGCTTCACCATCTTTTGAGCTCAATCTGCCTGATACAGATCGTGTTTGTACCGTGTGTTTTGTCTTTGAGAGTGTGCCATTGGCGGGTTTTTTCCCTTTTCCGTGGCTTCCCTTTGCCCCTTTCTTGTTTAGGGGGCCATATATAATTGAATTCTATGGCAATAAAATTTTAGCTTTGTTTGAGGCATCTTTTCTTCTTCGTGCCGTGTTTCCTGCCTTCACCGCAGCCCCGGTTAATTATGCAATTATGAAACGTAACGGGTATCAGAAGATAGCAGAGCTTGCGATCGTGTCAGAATTTCGGGAAATAGGAATTGATAGAGTAAATGGCGTTATAAACCTTCTACCTCGAGATTCATTTGAGTTGCCACAAACGGATACTTATGATTTAAGAGTACTAAGGATGCAGGGCCCTACACCGGCTCATTAAAAAACGGAGCCAAGAAAAACTTATCATTAAACCGTGCATGTAAAGACCTCGACTCTTAAAGAAGTTTAAACTTGTCCTAATAATTCTGATCAATCCGAAGATCCAAGGTGTATGTTGAGCGCGCAGTGCATCCGAAACCAGCCAAAGACTCTCGTTAGACACATTCTGAGTTCACCGGGTTTTCTCAGAATTATCAAGGCAAGTTTAATTTTGTTTTTGACCCAACATATTACTCAGAAAACTAAAAGCCTAAACGTATTTTTTTACCATTTTTTTTTTAAATCCCGTTTGTATTGCATACATTTTTTTACTAACCTGTAACTCTTTCGTAAACAATATATTTTGTTTTGTATGGCTAAACCTATATGCCAATCCCAATTTTTTTTACAAATGTATAGTTTTATATTTTTATTTTGTGTACATATGTTCGGTAATATTAACATCTGCGTTATAAATATTGAACGATTATAAATCGGCTCTAGGCCACCCAAAGAACGGTGAGAAATTCTTTATCGGTGCACATTCCTAGTACTAATCTTAAGTTTTACAATTTTCTTCAGAGGATGGCTATTATTCCTATGAGACGGATGAATCATTAGGCGAAACAGATGAAGACCTCGAGGATTACGAGGATAACGAAAGCTCAGGTAAAGAAACGAACGAAGCGTCATGATCGGAACTAATGGGCTTTCGGGGATTTTTCACCCAGAAACCTTGAGGGAAACAAATATATCCTTAACTACTAACGAACAGTGCGAACGACGACTTGCCACAACTGTTCCAAAGTACATCCTATGCTCCAATGGGGGAATATGTTCTGTAAGTATGAAATATTATATCATTTCCTGAGAATAAAGTTTATTTGATCGGCAACTGCAGAAAAAAATCAATGTCTCCTCCTACAATGAGACACGCGCATGCATTTGAAACTAATTTGAACTATGGCTTTTTCGGCTGAATAAAGCTAAAAAAACTTAGCTGCATTTTTGGATGTACAAAACTTAAGAACCTGACTCAGCTCTGAAATGCCACACATTGGTTCATTTTCCCGCTGAAAGTTTGTTAATGGGAACTTCGGATTAAAAAAGAGGCATAGGAACTTGAGCTAAAACTCTTTAAAACTGTATTGGACTGATCCCTTCTAAAACAAGCTCAAAACGCTATGGCTGCTTTCGTACTTTTATCTAGTAGATTTTCTCCAAATTAGCAAGTTAACTTTGTGACATTCCTGGTACCAGACTTCGCGAATGATTCAAGTGTAAAGAAATATAAAGAATCGCACAGAGCTCATCTTGCGTTACAGCTGCTAACAAAACGGTTGCAGTCCTTATTGAAGACTAGTATTAAACCATAGAATAAAAACCTCCCATGAAAAGAACAGGGTAAAAAAAACACGGGCTTTCGGCCAGGCACATGAACTTGCATCGTACAAAGTTGGAACTCAGTGAGAACACAACGCTAGTAGTGCGATAATGCATAATGTTAAAAGCAGGACGTTACTTCCATTAAATACTTGCAGGAAAGGAACAACAAATAGGGGCTGACGTCCACCTCAGCTTAATAATTATAAAAGCAAAAATTAACATCTTAAATGCCTGTAGCATTAGTTTTAGTACTAAACAGATAAACGTGCCAGCAAACAAAAACAACAAAGAAGCAGCAAACGTTGCTTTATTTGATAGGGAAACAGCTCAGAAAACACAGACTAAGAAGAGGAACATTCACGAAAGGACAATGCTGTATGTTGTGTATGTTCCTCTTCGTAGTCTGTGTTTTTGAGCTGTTTTCCCCATCATGTATAACGTCAACCAATTGGCCCCATTTACCGCCTTATTATAGTTTTACTTGTTGACAATTCTTAAATAAATTCAACAAACGCCCACAGTGCCATTTCCTTGAATTTACAAATATTCGGCTTAGGTGGGCGTTGCTCACAAACAAATTTAATTTTTCTCTCGTTTCTTTTGAAGAAGGTAATGCGATCTCAAACTTTCGTGTTCTCTCATTAGCACTAGCGTTGCATTGTGATAAAGTTTCAACTTTCGTCGATGCGTAGTTTATTTGCACAACCCTTAAAACCATGTGCCACTTTTCTCAATTGAACCGGGTACAATAGTGACACGAGCCACATATAGAAATAGGGCGAGCGCCCTTAGCTGTCGATGGTTTCCTACACATTTTGGCAAGAAGAAACCAAGCAGAAACTTACAACATGATCGATGCGAACAGAAATGATAAATGTAAGTAAGGCTGTACCTCTGAATTCGGCTTTCGACAACGCCTCAGTAAAGTATTCACGATCCGTTGTTGCAAGCACTAGAGCTGGCCAAAGCGTACATTTGTGAACGTCGAAACAAAAAAAACGAATTTGTTTCAAAACTCTTCAAATATAAAGCGTTATCAATGGAGACCCTTCTGAGTGCCTTTATGAGGGCGAACGAACATTTTCTGTACATCAGCAGATGGGGCAGAAGTAGATAGAGCACTGTACATGTTATTTGATTTCGATACAAATATACTTGTCTTAAAAATAGAACGAGAGTCGAACGAGTGTTGTCTTCCCCATTTAATTGGAAGGCTTGGCGGGCATCAGATAAGGCAGAAACCGTCACGGCAAGTTAGCTAATTCACTAAAATCTAATATTTCACTTTTAAATATTTGTTTTATGGATGTTACAATCGCAGTATCTGCCGCAGGTAAAATAGGAGGCCACAGAAATTTAAAAGAAATTGCGAAAAGATGATGGCTTGTCAGGCGTCGATCAATCTTCCCTTTCGCTTCCTTTTTTTATTTTTTTTTTTTTTTTGGGGGGGGGGGAGGAAGTGCAGTGTTGAATGTGCTCGAAAAAATAACGCCGCAAACATCCACAATGACGCTTAGGAGAATGTACGTGTTCATTTCAGTCACGTCATTACTAGCTCAGCAGCACATCCACAATAAATGCGCCGACGACACAGTGCCGTAAGAGTGACATGACTGAAAAGACAGCATCATTCTTCCAGGCGGCGATGCGAGCAGGGCTTCGGCGCTCTATAAAAGCTCAATTTTAAAATCTGGCTCAAAAGGAGACTGAAAAAAACTATCTATAGATTTCTCAAACACCAGTTTTTTTTTAATGCAATAAATTCGTAATGACTCTAAGAGGTACTCCAGTAAAGATTGCAATCGTTACATGCTTTGTAAAACCGCTTCTTATAATTCCGACCAGTACTGGTTTATTAGCCATCTTATTATGTCGTTTATTTCATCCTATGTCCACACAGCTTGACAAATTAAAGCTCAAGACAACAACTGTGTAACTCTCGCCTTTAAAAAAAAATGTTCAAGTAAAATTTAAACACCCTGTGGAAGAAAACAGGAATTCATCAGAGTTCAGTCAGATCAGCCACTTGGACAGGTTGTCGGATAGCACTCGCTAAAAAGGACTCTGTTGCATTTTTGAACTATTGGTGTAACCAGCAATGACGTGCGCTTTGGAGTAGAATTGTGGTCCTTTTAGCCTCACCTAAAGGGTTCGGGAAACTGAAAGTCACATGGTGACATGTCCGAAATGTTATCTGGATAGAGGAAACCTCCCATCCTATCTGGGCTAATGCATCCAGAACAATGGTCGCAACATAATGACCAGCGTTATCGTGTAACAAAACCATACCAGAAGAGAGCCGTGGAGCGTCTCTTATTCTCAATGGCTCAATGCGGGGTGCGAAACGGGCCCCTAAATGTAGCGTTTAGCAAATGATTTTCAAGTCAGGCACTTTGAATTTTCCCAGAAGCAGCCCTTCATCGTCAGGCTCACCTTAAACGGACACCAAATGGCACTTACCATGTTGTCAAAGGCGTCCAGTATAAACCAGAATTGCGGAGAAGTTGAATGATTTCTCTCTTGCACCTCCGTCTGTACTCATCGCGATAAGTTCAACCTCATCGATATCCTCGTTCGCCTGCGTTCGTGACGCGACATAAACAGGTTTCGTTTATTCGCGTCTTGCAAATAGTTTAATATACTTCTTTTTGAATTTTATAAAACGGTAGAGAGTACGTTCGGACTGTTTTCTAGTGGTATTGCAGTATAGACCAGAAAGCATGCTATCTCGGTGTCATCATTCTTCTAAAAGGAGACACAATTGATGTACAATTTTTTTCGCATGCAGATTGCAAATTGGTGTCCCCGAGCGAAAATGTTGACCTAGATCGGCAACCGTTTTTCCTACAGTAACTAGTTAGTATGGTGTGTGACACCAATTTGCTACGCTGAATCAGCTGGAGGAATTTGTTCCCATGATATCTTAGCTTTATTTATATAAGTTTTCCGAAAATAGTTTAATAATAAGTCGTTTATTTTTTGGTTTTCAGGGAGACATCGGAGGACCTATGATGTACAAAAAAGAAGGACAATGGTTTCTTGCTGCTATTCATTCTGTTGGCGGTGGTTGCTTCAACCCTTCTCTGCCATCACTACATGTTAGGGTGTCGCACGTTGTTGAAAGGTTTATTTTACCCGTCCTGCAGAATTTAATATCAACGAAACATAACCTATGTATTAAGGACGAGGCTCGAAAGAAATGTGTAACTACTTTTTATAAATCTTACTACGTGCCAATAGATGATTCAGTAGAATACGACGAAAGTACTTAAACGTTAACATGCTATCATATACTCTGGTCATGTATCTTCAATTCCCTTCTAATAAAGAACCTTTCAAGCAAGCGTGTGGGAACAAATTGACACCAGTGACAATGAACAAACTAAACGTCGAAGTTTACTCAAGGGTTTGTGTTGATATTGTTGGAATGTTCTTTATTGCCCTGTTATATATAATATATGTATATGTATACCATACACACATATAATGCACCACTGTCGTCTGCATCGGTGCAGTCGACAGTGCGGCGCTGCGCTGCGCCGGGGCCATCGTCCTCGTAGACCGACTCCGCCAGCTTTCTCGACAGCAGGGAGACGCTTGCATTGTCACGAACGGTGGGCAGAATCCAATTGACGTACGTCGCTGGGCGGATCTCGTCTGGGAGTTCCTCCAGTTTCGTTTTCCGAAGGCGAGCGTGGCGCTTGCACTTCCAGGCAACAGGGGCAGCCATCGCGGTCCTGTGGCATCGGTGACAATGCCCCTCTTGGGGGTCGTCGCTGAAGAACTTATGGTGCAGTGCCAGGGGGGGGGGGGGGGGGGGGCTAGGAGAATGTTGGTCGCGAGGCGACGGACGAGGGTCTGAGTGCTCCTCGGTAGGTCATTCGGCATCGGAGGAACGGTACGCAACTGCTCGTCTGGGCGTTCCTTTCGTTCCTCACGTAGGTGCCGCAGGGTTCTCCGCCTTCGCTGTTTAGCACATTCTTTGTCGGCAGAAGGGTCGACCGGGCCGGCTGCCCCGGCGGCTGAGTTATTGAATGCGTTCGGCGCGGTGTCATCTGTCGAACAGCTGCTCGCGCCTCGCTGTGGGCCCACTCGTTGCCGTTGACGCCCGCATGGGCAGGCAGCCAGGAAATAGTAGCTTGGATGTTGAGCTTGTTTCGAAGTTCTAGGAACGCGGCGAGCAACTCGCCGTTTATTCCCGTGTACGTTAAGGGACTCCCGCACGCTCGTCTGCAAGTTTCGTACGCGCGGGTCGAGTCCGTGAACAGTAGGAGGCTGTGCGGGATGTCTGTTGGTGCAAACGTTTGAAGAACCAACTGGGATGCTCGCAGGAGTGCCATGAGTTCCGTTTGCGTAGTGTCGACGTGTTCAGTGGTCGAAAGTGGAGCCGCGTTCGGAATGCCATTTGCGGTGTCGACCCACGCGACCGCCTGAATGTGCATGGGGGTTCTGCCCTCTACTTCGCCGTCGTCGCCGGTAGTCGACTGCAAGTTTTCCGCCATGACAGTGTAGATGATGGTGTGCGTAGGTGGTGATTTGTGCCCGACGCTACGTGTGTGAGCTTTGGCAAAGCGCTTGACTCGCTCTGAGTTACTCGGCCCAGGTTCGATGTTTCGGGGGAGGGGATTTCCGTCGGTAAGCGTGACCGGGGCGGCCCCCGGAGGATGCGAGTGCGCGTCTGCCGGGCGGACGTCCAGACTGGGAGACACGTAGAGCTTTTCCAATATGTAAAGCCCACCTGTCGAGCTGCTGAGGCGTTCTCTCTAAGCGAGGAGCTCCTGTTCGGATAGTTCCAAGAGGATATTCCTGCCGCAGTGTGCGTGCAGCTCCCAGAGGGGCGTGTGCTTAGGCAGTCCGGTGACGATGCGGATGGCTTCGCGATTGAGTTTCTCGAGTTGCTCCGCCTGCCTGGGCGTGAGGATCCGATAGATGTAGCCGTAGAGGATACGGGATTCAAGCAGTGACGTGACAAGCGGGCGCGTTCTCTCTCTCCCATGCCCCACTGGAGGTGTGTGATTGCACGGATGAGGCGGAGGAAGGATCTGCACTTCAAGGCGACTTTCGTCGCAAACGTTGTGCTCTTCCCAACTTGATCTATGTAGGCTCCCAGGATTCGAATGGAGGGATTTCGCCGTATCCTTTGGCCGGCCATGCTGAGGGTGATTTGGTTGAGGACCGATTCCGACTTTTTGTGAGGGCCGTTGAGAACCACGACGTATTCGGTCTTCTCGGCCGACGCGGTCATGCCCACATTCCGAAGGAAGTCTTGTATGACGTCGAGGCCAAGCTGAATCGTGTGCTCCTGCTCGCTCCCCGATCCCGTCGTCACCCTGATGGTGACATCATCGGCGTATACGCGAAGCGCAGCGACGTAACCTCTTCAAGGAGTAGGGGAAGTCTTGCCATGACCAGGTTGAAAAGGTTGGGCGAGAGGACCGCTTCCTGCGGTACACCGGTCCTGTCCTGTTGAGCGGGTCCTATGAAGTCTTTGGCTTTGATCTGTGCGTTCGGTCGTTCAGGAAACTCTTAACAAAAATGAGAAGCGGCCGCGCACTCCGGCAAGCACTGAGCTCTGGATGACCGTCTCGTAAGTGGAAAGGTCAAAGGTCTTGCGAACGTCCACCGCCACCGCCGTTCTCGTCTGCAGTTTCGACTAGCCGTCAAGGACTTGGTGGCGTAACATAAGGAGAATGTCCTGCGTGCTAATCCCGGGGCGGAATCCGAGTTGATGTGGGCGGAGCGGGAGTTCCTCTCGAGGTGCCACATGAGTCACTCAAGGACCACACGTTCAGTGAGTTTACGCAGGTTGCTGCTAAAGGAAATCGGTCGGAGGTTATTGAGCCCATTCGGTGGCTTGCCCCGTTTTAGGATTGGTATTACCAGGGATTCGCGCCAGGAGCTCAGGAAGTTGCCCGTCGTTTAAATCTCGTTGATGGCGTCAAGGAGAAGCTGAAGGTGGAGTTCATGGAGGTTGCGCAGTTCCGAATTGATTATCAGGTCTCGGCCAGGTGCGCTGCGGGAGTTCGCCTTTGCTCAAGCTGCGTGAAGTTCGACCATTTGAAATGGTTGGTCCATGTCGACCTGCTCCGGTGCTTGGAGATTCAATGCCTGAAAATCTCCGATTGTCTAGGTCGGTGTCGCGAAGTTTGGGCAGTATATGGTGGGCTTCGGTGAAGCCGCAGGCTGTGGGAAGAAGACTGCTCCTTCAGCCTGGCGCGCCAGCTGCCCCTCCCAGATTCGCATGCGTACCTCCGTAGTCTCCGTTGGTGTGCGTCTCTTGGCTTTGCCCAGCCAATTGCGAAATATGTGCCATATCAGCGGTCCGCTCATGTTACTGTTGAAGCTGGAGCAAAGGTCCCACTATCTGTCTGTAGAGAGTATTTGCGTAATCGCGCGCCTCAGCCGTTATAAGGTTCCGACGACATCGTAGTTGGGGCGTTCGTCCTCTCTTTCTGTACGCACGTAGCGCGTCGAGACGTTGTTGCCATAGGTAAGCCAGGTGCAAGCCCGGCGACGGCTTGTCCTCCGCTCCATGAAATTGCTGGGTACATGACGGTTTGGCTTCGTGTATTGTCCGTAGGAGGTGGGCCAGTTAGTGCGTTTCCGGATCACCGCCAGATGTGAGGACGGGTGTTTGCTCCACCTCTGCGCGAAAGGCGTCACAGCAGACGACGCTCGTAGTTCGTTCGGCTCCTGTCTTTGTTTCAGCCAGCACTAGACCTTCATCGAGGAAGTATTGTAACGTAAAGGCGACTGCGAAATAGGTTTAGATACGCTGTTCGTCGTGGCATGATATAGCAACAGACAAAAGACAGCACTGCTGCTTGGTACATACGTTAGTGGTGCCCTTTATGCACTCGCTTAGCGTTTACACTTGCCCTATCCAAAAAAGGGCAAACGTCCCAACAAGTGTCACCCGGCATTTCCTACTTTTTAGCGCATCCTCATTCAAGAACGGAGTCCATAGTGGGCTTATGTCTCAGCATGAGCCTACGCTAGTCCGCTAAATTTGCGAGTTGCAGTATTAAGACACTGGCGTGCAGTGCGGACCAGCTAAATCTGGCGTGCTTGCTCTCATATTGAAGACGATTGCAGATATGTAAAAGCTGCCAAAATATACTGGTCATTGTGCTCTTTCACATCATAATTAACTTACACCGGCGTATACTGTATCAACATAAGGGCGCAAACGAGCTGGTTTAGATTGAACATAACATAAGCCCCGAAACTGCAGATAAAAGCGCCTGCTATCTCGAAGTTTATGTAATGAGTAATATATTTTGGAATAACAAAATGGTATACTATATGACCTTACTCATTTCAGACGGCACTGAACGTTACTTCCTTTCAATAAAGTCATGTCAGTTCTGAAACAGACCTTGTGGTCTACTTTCCATGACACTGTGACAGTCACGAACCTTCTACGCATCTTATTTCCAGAAGAGAAACCGAAAATTTAGTGCGATATATTTACGGTACAAAATTAATAAAAAGTGATTTTAAACCATTGAATTTGACCTGCGTTATAGCAACTTCGGCGCTTTGCTACGGACCGCGTGGTAGTAGTCGTGCCCCAATATGGAGTAAAATATTGTTTCACGCATTTGATATTCGCTAGAATTAACTATAAAATATAACTTGAGACCTGCTATGCACAGGCGATAGATCTGTGGAACGAGCTTTCAGGTTCAGTTGGCGCTCTGCACTCGATTTCTGATTTTGAGAATCTCCTGTGTTCCACTTCTTCCGTGTCCCGCCTTCATCGCGCTACTCATTTATCATCTATGTTAAGAACTTACTATCCCGTCGATCCACTATTTTGTGTACTTCGCGTGTGAAATAAGGTTGCCAGAACATGATTTCTATGTTACACAAGTGATAGCTAGGTTTACCCCCCCCCCCCCCCCCCCCCTGGGTGAGTTTTCAATATTAATTTACACTGGATATAGCATTTAGTTTCTATCTTTTTTAAGCTGTCTCGCTTTACTTTTTTAGGTGCGGAGTATCTTTTGCTCGGGTCTATGTGCCGCGGCGTCGTAGTCCGCACTCAAACTACGCATGCGAAACTGTCCTCCTTCCCTCTCTCCAACAGCTGCGCGTTACTCTCTCCGCTCTCTCTCTCTCTGCCAGCTGCCTGCACTTCGCGTGCGTTCGCTTCTACTCACACCGCGCGCGCATGCGCAACTCTTCTCCTCTAGTCTCCTCTTCTTCAAGTGTGACTATAAGCAGCGGTAGCGCGCTGAGCGCGTTCAATTCACCCGCTGTTGACTCCACTTCACTCCGTTCTTCCGATGAAGTGTGATGGAAGCAACAGTCCCGTCAGTCAGTGGGTTGGCGCAAGCAAGCGTCAGCACCACCCCACAAACTAACAGCACAGCTGCTCAATAAAGACCTTCGTTAACCGTTTCACCTTCGTCAACGCAATTAAAAAAATTGCACATTCTTCCCGAGGGGAACCATGGGGTGATGTGGAGCATCGCGGAGTTTCCAACAACGTTCACGTGATGTGTGGTAACCAACGCAAGTTAACAACGTAATAACACGCAAGTTAACAACGTTACTAACACCGTTACTAACACCGTTAATAACACCGTTAATAACGATCCGCGATGCTTCGCATCACCCCATGGTTCCCCTCGGGAAGATGGTGTAATTTTTTAGTCTTGCTTTTGCCTTACCAGGGCTGGCAGTATTGTAACATGAAATTTATACGAAATAACGACGTAAATTGGTTTCTTTTATAACATATCATTGCTTTACCTGTTAATCGCTCGCTCCTTACATTACATCTATACATAAGTATTGTCTTAACTGTATCTCCTTTATTCATTGGCCTATACACTGAGAGACACTGTTAGCGCGAAGAGGAGTTCGGCGCATCTTCGCGTTGTGCTCATATATTTTGTTGGCGAATTAAAAGGTACGATTTAAGTTTTAACTATAAAAAAAATTCCGCACTCTAGCAAGTTTGAATACAAGTCACTGGATGTTAAAAAAACAAAAAAAACGTAGAAAGCCAGAATCATAAGGGGAACTTGGAATGCAATTCATATTTTAATTTGGACCAGGCGTGAAGCCTTTGGAAATTAGACGAAACATTCTATGTGAATCCGACGTTCTTTTAAACTTGGGACTGATAGATAGTTCATTTTTTATAAGCTGCACAAAAGAGACAACATGCTAGAATATATTCGACAGAAACGCTGCAGGGTTACGTGTAAACGTAATTAGGAAAAAGAGGCCGTACTTGAAACAAAGTTGAAATATATTGAATATGAATATTAATTTTGTATTCATTAAGTAATATTTTGCCCACATTCGAACTTTCGCCGCTAAATTTAGAGGGGAAATTTTCCCATAGTGCAACGCATGGTTATGGCTGTGTGCGTTGCATTATTTCGGATAATGCGTTGCATTATTCCCATAATGCAACGCACACAGTTACGCCGACGGCGACGCCACTCAACCTGGAAACGGGCTCCTAAGAGCTGCGCTCTAATAAAAGTTGCACAAGGAACCGGAAGCACTTTGTGCATTTAGCATGGCGTCGTGTCGCTGGAGTCACGGGCTTGATGGCTGAGCGAAGCTGACTAAGAGATGGCGGCGAACGAAGGGCGTACGTCTTCCGCCTTTGAACTGTTTTTCGCGGAACCCGCAAACTGTCTAGCTTCGAAAGAAAAATTGCTTGACGATCAAAGCAATTAGGATTTATCGGTTTGATTCCAGTCAGTGGAATGTCCTTCTATTTATTCTTTCAAGTTGGCGTTCTCGTAAGTTCGAGAACATTCTCGTCTGATCGAGTTCAGAATCTTCTAGACGTCAAACGTTCTACGTCGAATGTTCCAGAAACCCACGTGGGTACAAAAGATACTCCGCATGGCGAGCGGAGTCAGTCTCGCTCGAGCACTCGGTCCTGCTGTTTCGCCGAGATCGACGCTTGAGACGCAAGTCTTTCTCTATATTGTTTTGGGGCGCAAGTTCGCCCCATTAAAAGGTTTCTTCAGTTATGCGCCGCCTCATCATTTGTCACTCGTGACATTTTAGTTGAGGTGCGGGGCACCACATTCCAGGCCCGTGAAACGTACCATTTACAAGATCTGAAGGCCCGATCCATTTTCCAGTCCCGGAAATCTAATTCCCATCGATGAAGCGGAGACACGAGCCAGCCGCCGCCACCAAGGCCAGGCTCCGGAGTTTGGTCAACTACCAGAGCACCCGAGGAAGAAGACGCCGACGCTGAACACCACATCGCAGCAAGACGTAACGCCAGCGACGTCCATCATTTAGGTGCGGACCCCGCCACGGATGTTGGCGACTTTCAGTGGCGACATTTACGAAGGTGTGGACGACTGGTTAAGCCAGAACGTGTGCGACGCCCGGTTCAACGAATGGGGAGCTGAGCAGAGCCTGCGGAACGTCTACTTCGCTTTGGAAGGCACGACGCGAACCATGTACGAGAACCACAAAACGTCGTTTTCGACATGGGAAGAATTTCAGCCTTAGCGACGGCGAACCTTTGCCAGCCAGCAGCGACGACAGCGGGCCGAAGAACTTTTGCAAACGAGAAGCCCAAAGCCGAACGAGAGCGTTACAAGCTTCGTCGAAGACGTTCTCCACCTGATGAACCGCGCTGACCCAAAAATTTCCGAAGAGAAGAAGCTGTGGGTCATACTGCGGGGAGTGAACGAAAGCATCTTCGGAGGACTAGTTCCAACCCTGCCTGCCACCGTTGAAGGATTCATCACTCAGGCCACAAACATAGAACGTGCCCTTCAAGCACGGGTTCCCACTACCAGCGACTCCCAGGCATCAGTGCCCTCTCGCCTTCCAGCTGCGACATCACGGACATCCTCAGATCATTCGCGACGCCGTCCGGAATGAGCTGAGGAAGTTCCTGCCTGCTCACAGCAAACCGGCTTCACTGTCAATGGCCGAAGTTTCCACGAGGACGCTCAACGAGCTTTCCATCTGGAGGTTCCTGCCAGTGTGGTAACACCCGAGGAGACCTCCTTGACCTACGGAGCAGTGGCCCGGCGACCGGCGCAGCTGCCCGGTAGTGTTCCACGCCGCCGCGACGTCAGCTAGAGCAGCACATCTTCTGACTTCGGGAAGGGCAGCCTCAGCTCGTCCGTACTGAACTACCAGCGCCTAGGAAGACGAAAGGCCGATCGACGACCGCTTTGTTATCACTGCGGCGAGGCGGACAACGTCTACCGGAGGTGCCCGTACCGACAAATGGGCTTGCAAGGTTTGTCGTAGAGCAACCCGCGACCCCGCCTTGGGGAGTGACCAAGAAACATCAAAGAGTCTCTCCGACGACCCCTGTCCCCAGTGCCCAGTCACTTTAGAGGTTCTAGTTCGCCTTCGCCGCGATGAGGGTTCTCGCCCTTCCGCCACTCCCGTCGGGACAGCCTGTCTTCCATATCTCGTCGGGAGAACTAAGTACGGTAACGCCTGGAGGTGGCGTTTCCGAAGAAAACCGAACTAAAGCCCGAACCACATAGGGCGTATTTGCGACGTATTTGCGGGCGTTTTTACGTGCGTAATCCCGACGTACACCGAGCTTCGGGGCGAGCGCTTCCGAGGCCGGCGTAAGTACGTGCGTATTCGGCCGTCCTACCGAGACAGATCTCGGCGCATCGGCGGATTTCGTCGTGGCGTATCCGGAAGCGTACGGCGCGTTGCCGGCTAATCAGCTCCCGCGTTGAGAGCCGGAAGTTGCTTGAGAATCGGCTTGCCTAGTGATCCTAGCTATGCGGCCGACTGGCTGGCTAGACTCGGCAGCCAAAATGTGAGCTCACTTGTCGCGTTCACCGGTTTATCGGCGAACTGTACGAAATCACTACATCTCTTTGGATAGAGCGATGAACGACTGAGACAGAATAAGATATCGTCGATGGTTGCCGGGGGTGTGAAAAGAATTACACAATGAAGGGGTTTGAGCAGAGATTACGTCAGTCCTACTGCCGGGAGTTTTTGGCGAATTGGCGGTTGCAACGAACATTTTTTGAAGCAGGTGTTAGAAAATTAGGCCTATGTTGCTTATGAACATTCAGTTATTTGTGTCCCCTTTCGGAACGCAATTATATAGCAGCCGGTCTATATTTTGTCTCCTTTCATGAAAGGCGCGAGTCGGGCTACACTGGACCAAACGCCATGAAGACGTCGACAAAAAGCGTCGTGCGTTGTTTGGCGACCGTTCCGCTCTTCCCTTCTGTGAAAAAAAGCGCCCGCCCAATCCCGTGATTACGCCCGCTGATACGCGTTTAAATTCGTCGAGAATACGCCCTATGTGGGTCGGCCTTAAAGAAGCTCCAAGAACGACCCAGCGCTCCCACCTCTCTCCACTTTCTTTTTTTTGGAAGGGGGGGGGGGGGTTGGGGGAGGTACAAGTTTGCCTTATTAAACAGTTAGTTTCCTCAATTATTCGCCACCTCACCATCTTTTGAGAAAAAAATATACAAATTGCTGGCTGTTGCTGTTTCATACCCCCTTCCCCCTCCCTTTCCTTACCTCTTTAGCAGAGCGAACGTTGGAGAAGAGGTCGCCTCCTCTTCAGCTTTCGCTCTGCTAAAGTGATAAGAGGATGGAGGAGTTTATACTTTTCTCATAACCTGTTCCACACTTTAGCTCAAAATGAGTGAAGGTTTGTTGTCCTTTTCTCTTTGAGAGTTCATATGTTGATTAATGTTTCGCCATCACAAGTTAATTTAACTCCAAATGGTTAAGGAGAGTTAAAAGGAAATAAAAGCTGGTGTTTCATTTTACAGCGAAGCTGTTCGTGGGTTCAGTGGAATTTTCATGTGCATCAACAAAAACTTTACGCTCGCACCGCCGCACGCGTACGCTTTTCTTATAAAAGAATTCGATGTAAATAACTAGAATAAAGCCTTGACAAATGTGCGTGCAAGATGCCATTTGTTTTAGGCTTTTGCTTTAGAAGAGTTACTGCTGCAAACGCCGTCTCGTGCAGCGCGTGGAACACGATTCCCTGCACTCTACTTGATGCTTCAGTAATTTAGCACTAAACTTGGTTTCACCTTAGCATGGACTATTGTTAGCCGCGCATACTAAAAGCGCGAGCTATTTGCTTTGGATTACGCTTGGGCTGCTGCACAAGCGCTCGTGCAGCGGGTGCTCCACTCAAGTCAGTCGAGGATACCCGCTCGCGCTTGTACAGCCTTCGCAGTTAGTCCATGCTAAGATGAGACGTAGTATAGGTCTACTCAGTAGCTTAGCTATTAATAGGCACCATTTTCATGATCAGTGCACTCTCAGGTACATGATAAAGGTTTCTCAAAGATGTACCGCTGTGTGACCCGCGTCAGCCATGTCTACGCTCGCACCGCCTTCTCTTTGTCGTCGTTCCAAGCGCTTCCTTGCCTGGTTTATTTTCCTTCCGCTCTCCCGGAGTGGCAGTCCCGTCGCGCGTGTCTACTTTCCTCCGGATGGCGTTCCCATTGTGCGTGTCTAGTTTCCTCCGGCTAATCGGGACGGCGATGGTCATGCACGCGAAATAATGACCACCGATCAAGACAACAATAAATGTGTGTGCGTACCTTCCGTCACGATGACCAACGATCAAGACAATAAATGTGTTCAAACCTTCATTCAAACTTCTGTGCCACGCCTGTGTTGTGTGCTAAACAGCTTCGCTCGTCATGCACCTTCACAGAGTGGAATGGATCATGACTTTTTATATTAAAGTTCATTGTCGCCATATTTAGAAACATGAGCAGCGTTTCTACATTAATACGAAGATCTAAGCATATTTTTATGTCTCCGTAAAATCAATTTATATATAATAATTTTGAAATTGTTTGCATTGTTTTATATGGAGCAGTTATCACTGGTTAAAAAAGGCCGTTTAAGTACGGGACATATCCCTGTTAACCTTGCTGCCACAGCATGTTATATATCTGTGAATTACATAAAGTGTACCATCATCCCTTAGGGATAGACATGTTTTAGGAAGTAGGCTAGCATGCATGTGTCCTGTGAACAACTGTGGCGGTACAAGGGCGATTTGCTGCTAGCTAAGGGAAGTGTGCCATCATGTTAAAAAATAGCCCATGTTCTGTTAGTAGCGATGCATGTACATGTTCCATTTGTAGATATGATGCCCACTAACCATTTCTTACAAAATGCCCTCCCCCCAAAAAAAAAAAAATTTAGTTTTTTTTTACTGCGAAGACAAACTATGCATTGCCGAACACTCGGCTTGCACACAAATTTAGCGTAAGAAGTCTGGACCAAATGCCAAATGTTCAGAGACTATGTTATTTGATTCAAACTTTATAAGTGACTTCGGAAACTTTTTACAAAAGGAAATGACTGTTCAAGAATACATGGAGATGAATGGCATGCACTTACAGAAACAGGTCTTACTTTCATATTGACACTTTCTGAAGATTAATTAAACATTCAAATAAAATGGAAAGTTCTCAAACATTGACATCTAGTCAGGATTGCTAGCGCTACATTTGAGCGCAAACAGCCTTTGGAAATCGAGCTTAATGTCGCAGGGAAAAACGCTTTAAATTTTTTTAGGGGACATGCTATATCATCGGAAAAGCTTTTTTAAGTCAAGTTTGGCAAGATAAACCATTTCGTGAAGGTATTTGTAAGCCCCGTTTTGTCACACATATATGCACACATAGCTGGTGAAGCCGAAGTTCGCCATGTTGGGGTTTCGGCATCTTTTGTGAAAGTAACTTTTGTAGTTCCCTTGCAATTCGAGCATGTACCAAGGGAAAACTATTTTTCCAAATTCATAAAAGAATTTTAAGTACCAGGACCCAAGACAGTTATGCATTCTGGGGTTCAGATTGTATTGAACCATTACAATGATTGTGAAGGAAAGCCGAGTTAGTTTGCCACCAAATTCATAACTTTTTTTTTAGAAATTGAATTGTACCAGCTGACTGAATAAAATGATATGTCGTCAACGTACAACATTCCCTGGGAAAAAAAGGTTAAACGATTTGTCATAATGAATGAACAAACAAAGTATGCTGGCTCAATACTAAGATCTCCATAGGGACTGGAAGTGTTAAAAAAGAGAGAAACTAAAAAAGAATCTAACTTTATATTTCCGTCAGCACGCCGGTAACATGAAACATCCAGGGTCAGAGCGGCGAGGAGTGGGCGCGCTCTGCATTGACGCAAATACACTGCACACGAAATAAGGAAGCGGAAGAATGCCGCGTGTGCTTTCGCATTCACAACTCATAAAAAAGTGCTTAGGAGTACATCCATCTTTTATTATGTTCTTCGCTGTCCAGACGTCGCGTGGGTTAAAAGTATAAGCCCGATCTTTCACCAGCTAGCCTGAACCATTACCCTTATTTCAGTACTCTAACCTACGGTCTGTCGCAGGTTAAGCAACGGTGCCCAAGGCGCTCCTGCAAAGCTCTCTGCTCAGCATGAATACTGGTATCCTCCTTTCCACTTGTATCCTCTCCAGTGTTCGCTTTGCTCCAGTGGAAAGAGTGGTGTGCTCCGTGGGAGGAGACAATCATTTGTTTTTTATGTTGCAACAAACAATAGTGATCAACTCTCCTGACGCTGCTTAAAATTTGAAAGTTCTTGAAGAGTCCGTTGGACACTTCGGGTGAACCAGAGTCAACACATGTGACAATGATCCGACCCCCCCTCCGAGCTCATACCCACGAGTCGTCTTAAAAAAAATTATAGTAAAATGTGAAAAGTATTTTGTTGCATGAAAGCTTATTACCTATTTTAACTTACACTTACCTGTAAGCGTTTTTTTAATTTATTGGCCTATTTATTTATTCAGTGCATCTCCAAATATTGAAAATATATTCCACTGCATTATTCTGTAACATTATCTTCTAATCTAGCTACAGTAAATCCCCCGATGTAGAAAACCACCCCCAGCCGAATACCTCGTGAATTAGTTCATGCTCTGTGAGTACCGACATAGTATGTGCCCTGTGACCAACATACCTCAGAACTTAAACACCGCTCTAAGTTAAACAGTGAGAGCGGCAAAAAGTAAACGTTTTAGGATGCCATCATTAGAAGGGCCCTGGAGAATAGAATTTAGATTTAAAGAAAACTGGGTGTAAATTGTATAGAAGTTAAAACGAAATATTCTGTGAGTACTGTCTTCAAACTCAAAGCTGCTCGTTTTTTTTATAATTTTTTACATGCAGCACAGAACACAATAAGGTTGTCCGGAAATGCTTGAGAGCAACCCTAGAACAATCCGTTTAAAGGTTAAGAGGGTATTCAGATTTGGGGCCCCTGATTCAGCTACCCAGATAGCACAAAGTGGGCTTCAAGAGATGGGGACCGTCGAGGGTCCTATGTGGGCACCCCACGTGGATCGCACGTCGTGTTTGAAACTCAGGTTCATGTCCACCTGACTTGGGCTGCCCACCGCGCTTCCCTCGTGAGACCCGCATCGGGCTTACTTGGTCAGTCCACTCCGGCTTCCTTCGTGGAACCTGGAAGGGGCCCACTTGTGCAGTCCAAACGGTAAGCCTACTTGGGCAATCCCCTTCCCCCCCCTCCCCCCCCCCCCCCCCCCCCCCCCACAGACAGACACTTCAGGGGGGACCTGCAAGAATCCTACTTGGGCAGCCCGCCTAGGTTTCTGTCAAGGGATTTCTGCGTGTCCAAGTAGCACAAAGTGGGCTCTGAGAGAAATGCCGACGTCCGTCCCACTTGGGCAGCCCAAGTGTGTTCTATGCAAACATGTACAAGTTACTCAAGACAAGTAATTAAGTTAAGTTACTGAGTATTGACGTCAAAATTAAATTGAGCAGAGTAAAAATTACTCAAATAGAAAGTAATTGAGAAAATTACTAATTGCCGTGAAAAGTAGCGAATTACTTTTAAAGTTACTTTTGAAGTTACTTTTATATATTTTTATGGTAAAAACGAAAGCACAGAGGTTTTGATCCGGTAGCGAAATTGGGCTAGCCAAAGATAAATTGGCTTGTTTTTTTTCACAGAAATGCTTAAGTGGCTGGTTCTGCATCTGCGTGCCTAATTGTTTCGTACTTTGTTGTTTGTTTGGTCAATGTTGTACTGCGAATGGGTCATTTCGTCATTTCTACTTTGAGGTTTAGCATTTTCTAAGCTTGATTTTTTGACACTGTTTGCTTGTTTATAGTGTTGTGTAAAGTACATATTAAAGTACATGAAGTAAAATACAAAGTAAATGAGAGGTTATGTACCTCAGCAGTAAGTAGCCGTGTGCAATGTACTTGAAGTAACGTATATAAATACAGTTTATTTCAAGGTAAATAACAAGCACTTTTAAGACAATCTTTCATGATGCCCTTTCATTCCCTGTAGAGTTTTTTTTTTTTTTTTAACTGGTAGGCATTGCTCCAAGGGTAATCCGTTTTTTACGGGAATGGCTGCAAATATTGTATAAGGTCAAGTCGTCGCAGAGTAGTTGTTTTACTCTCGCTGACGAGCTATTTGACACAATCAACTTATACGGCACTTATTTCCATCAGTCTTACAGCCGCCATTACTTCACTCGGACAAATGAGCAGATGACGTCTCGAGAGAGCGCGTTTTCACACGACGACACAGCCATTTCTTTTTCAAATTCGGGGAATGTCCATTGAAGTCGGGAGTTTTACTTTCCTCGGAAAATACAAGTACATGTTCAGAAAATTTACGTCGAGTACAGTACAATTTTCCTAAACAGTAGTACTTAAGTACAACGTACATAAAGTACTTCCCAACACTGCTTGTTTAATTTTTTATATAAAAACGTTAGAAAATTACTACAGGTTTCTCGAACGATCTTTGAATCTTTGAAATCTGCATATTCTCAGTTTTGGGAGGAAAAACAACGCAAAAAGGTAATCTTTGCATGGCACAAACTCCGGGAGCACCATATGAATCTCAGAGCAGGGGCTGCATTTTGTTGCCTCCTTTGAGTGAGGATGTAGTGTGTGCACCTCCTGTAGTGGGCGAGAGTTTCTGCGTTGGGGAGAAGCGGTGACTAGCCCCTTCTTTAAATGGGTCAAGTTTCCTTGAGCTTCGGGACACAGATAAACGCCAGTCTTCGGCGCTAATCACGCAATGTCTCAGCCTCTCTTGCGTCCTATGTCGTTTTCTTTGGGGGGTGGGGGGGGGGGAAGGGGTTTGAACTTTCCCAACCATTTTCTCCCCCCCCCTCCCCTTCCTACTCCCCATGTTTCCCCCTTTTTGCAAATATCAGCTGCCTTCTAACATCTTATCTACTTTGTGCAGGAATGTTTGTTGATAGGCGAAACAACCACTAAAATTCGTAAACATTTTGTAAATTGGGTGGAAGTTACGCGAAAAATGTAGTTAAAGTAAACTACTAATTACAGAAATAAAAATGTAATTGAAAGTTACAAAACTACTCAGAAAAGTAGTTAAAATACAGTAACTTGAGTAGAGTAGTGTAACTACGTACAAGTATGGTCCCACGTCAGCTTTACCAATCGGATCAAGTTGTGTCCGCGTGGGTAGCCCATCTGGACTTCATTGTGGGGCACACAGTGGGCCTAGCTGGACAGCCCATATTAGCACGACACAGGAACATCATTTTGCGCTGAGTCATTCTATAATTTCCCTAAGGTGTGGGGGTATTTCAGTGCATACCAAATTGAGCGTGCCTCCGTTCCCCCGTGTGCCTACAGAAAAGATTCCCTTTATTTAAATATATATAGAAAGTCTTCAGCAAGTCCATAGAATTGGGCAATTTAAGAGTATGGAATGGAACAAAAAAGTATGCTGTGTGCATTGCCATATAAATTACGGTTGGAAAATTAATCGTGATACGTAGCCAGCTTGATCCCTCTAGAGACAGTAAAATTTTGAAGAGGTACGACATCCTGACGTACGTGTTTCAAATTCACTTTCAAATGAAATGCTCTGCGTAAGAAATTCCACCCACGTAAAACGGCCTTCTCAACCTAGACCAATATCTGCTCTGTTTCATGGGTGCCGCCACGTTTGTTTGTGATCATGCCGTGACACATTAGTGCTGCGCTTTTTATTTTTTTTTACTCCGCATCTTTAGAAACCTTCGTACATTTCATAGTTCACGAACGTCAGAACAAGCATAGTCACGACGCTCCAAGAGTAGGACCGATGCCAATAGTGCTGTAAAGAGCAAACAACCTGTTTAATACGCAGCCCCTTTCTTCACAGGAGCCTGCGTTTCAGATTAATATTTCCAGATGTTTGTAGCTGGGGCTAGGATTTTGGACACTGGTCTATACAGGGCAAATTAGTAATAAATTTTAGCTAGCCTAAAATTTCTCACCTACGTTTAAAATTACAATCTTCGGTGATTTCGTGTCACATTAAGCCGATCTCCTGTGTTGAATATCCGGAACGTAGAGTAAATATTCTGAATATTAGAAAAAGTGCCATTTTGGGAGTTGCACAAGTAGTAGAAGTTGGGCATGCCCACGCTTTGCCCTCTTGGAGCTCATATCTATGCGTACCTTGCCCCCACACAGCCGAGGTACAACCGAGGGAGAATTGCATGGGCAGCCCAAGTTAGACATGCCCACGCGGTGTCCACGTGGAACATAAATTTGTGCTAACTTTGTCCCCGTGGAGCCGAGGATGAACTCAAGTGTGCGCTGCTTGTGCTGCCCAAGTTGGGCATGCCCTCTGGAGCCCACCTTTGCTATATATTTGCCCTCTTTGCCGAAGTGGAACCCATGGGTGCATTCCATTTGCTGTTCAAAGTGAGCATGCCCAAGTGGTGCCCCCGTGAAGCCCGCCTCTGTGCTAAATCTGCCCCTGTATTTCCGCTGTGGAACCTATGGGGGCCATTTTATGTGCAACCCAAGTTGGGTATGCCCACGCTGTGCCTCCATGAAGTCAACGTTTCTGCTAACTCTGCATCCGTATAGCCGAGGTGTGACCCACGGCAGCATTGCACGGGCGGTTCAAGGTGGGCATGCCCACGCTTTGCCGAAGTGGCGCCCACGTCACTACTATCTTGGCTCCCGCAGAGCCGAGGCGGGACCCAAGGGGTTTCTAAATGGTCACCCCAAGTCGGGCATAGATACATTTTGCCACCATACATCCCGGCACTCGCAGCCGAGGCGGTAACCTAAGGATGTTTCAGTTGGACAGCCCAAGTAGGACATGCCCAAGGTTTGCCACCGTAGATAAACCATTGCTAACTTGGCCCCCGCAGAAGCGAGGTGGGACTCGCGAGGATTTTATGTGGGGAGCCGCAGTCGGGCATTCCCACGCTTTGCCACCACTGTGTAGCCCGCACCATTGCTAACATGGCCCACGAACAGCCTAAATGGTACAGACGGTGGTTTTAGTTGGGTGGCCTAAGTTTGTAATACCAATATGTTTTGCCAACGTGGAGCCCGCACCATTGCTAACATGGAACATGCACAGTCTAGGCTAGGCGGCAGCCACGGTGCTCTTACATGGGCAGTCAAACACAAGCACGCACGCGCTTCGCCGCGGTGAAGCCCTCATATCGCATTTGGCAACGCGTAGGATCGATGTGGGCCCCATGGGGGTCTTACATGTACAGTCCAAGTTGGACATGCCCGCGATTCGGCCTCCGTAAAGCCTAGGAGAAACATGCCCGCGCTCAGCTCCTGCAAAGCCGAGATAAGACTCAGGGGGGTTTATATAGGCATCCCCACTCGGGCGCGCCCAAGATTAGCTGCCGCTGATTCCACATCATCAAATTTTGGCCACCTTAGAGCAGAGGTGGATCCCACAATGGTTTTACATGGGCAGCCCACACTTTGCCCCCCTCAAGACTAGATCTGCGATAACTCTGCCCCCGCATCGCCAAAGTGGGATCAACGGTCGTATTGTAGGGCAGGCGCAATTGAGCCTGCTCTCGCGCAGCCGAGATGCTACCCTTGAGAGTATTGCATAGGCCTCGTGCGCATTGGTATGGAGCATTTTCGGTAGTACTGGATACCTGATTAGGCCTCGCACTACTTTTGGCATCTTCGCCGAGTTTTTTTTTTTCATTTCTGTGTAGCGCTGAACAAAGTAGAAACACGCTTCGACGTCCGACATCTGCTAGATTCAATGCCGCAAGGCAATCGAAAGTTTCAAATTCATGCCACTACCGGCAAGGTTCGCGTCTCTGATATCTTGGTGGAGACGTAAAAACACCTGTTGTCCCGACGTTTTTTCCCCCTTTTTTTTAGAAGCGCGATACGGTCGTTTCTAGGTTAACGCTCTTTTTGCCTTAGCTTAGACCTGTGCTTCAGCGGTGTTAGGACGTTTTGGTTCCTTTGGGGTTTCCTCGTTATCGCGTCCCGCACCTGAGCCGGCACGCTCCTACATCTGTGACAGTTTGACACACTCAAGATTGTCAAAACAGTTCTCATAAATCACTTCTTGCAGTGGCTCCTAGGCAACCCAGGGGGCCTATGTGCAGCCCAAGCTGGGCATGCCCAAGCTGCGCCCACGTGGGACCAACGTGGGTTTCGCAGTGACTGCCTGAGCCCCCATTGCCCACGTGGACCCCACATGGGCCCCACCTCTTGTGCTAGCTGCGTAGTTTCCCTTGGGAGTCCAGAAAACACTCATTGCCTGAGCGAACAAAAGGTAGCCTATCTGGACGTCGCGTAGATCGTAGGCTTTATACTGGAGTGCAAGGAGCTGAAGTTCTGCCTTTTCTCTTTACCTGTCAGCGATCCCTAGCTCCGAAGGCATATTAAAAACTCCAGTTTAGCGGCTGTTTCGAACTACACATATCGCAGTTTGAGATAGGGAGGTATAGGTTTTAAAGGCACGTTAACACTTTGTAACAAAATCTCGCACCCGCAGAAAATTGCTTATCCGTCGTCTGTTTGATCGTTCGTGCATACATCATGGCAAGACATGTCAAAACAATGTTTTTTTTATGTTGCGCGAGAGGTCGAGGTCAAATTTTGACGTTAGTACCTGGAAAATAACTAGTAACGGGCGAAGAAGTGCCCGATGTCGCTTTACTGGTTCGTTTGCGCCGCAATCGAAGGAACGACCGTGGAGTTGAGGTCAGATTTGTTATGGAGTTTCCGACGCGCCGACGCTAGCGAGCTCCAACCAAAGTCCAAAGCGACCGAGAACAAGCGTTCGCGCGCAACCCGAGATATAAACATCCGTTCCGCGGCTTCGCACGTAACTTGAGCGCCCGTACCAGAGGCGCCTTTCGGACGAGACAATCGTCAACGCAGTGAAACAGATGCCCATACCGACTTCAAAGCAAAAAGTCAAGCGCATCATGGGTATGGCGACATATTTAGGACGATTCGTGCCACACCTGTCTGACCTACTGCATCCATTATCGTCACTGCTCAGTTCCAAAGTGGATTTCGTGTGGGATCATCCCCAGCAGAAAGCCTTCACTAAATGCAAGGAAATCCTCTCAACCTGCCCCGTTCTCGGAATTTACGACGCCAGCAAACGATCAATTGTATCGGCAGATGCGTCATCCTATGTCCTGGGAGCAGTGTTGCTTCAAGAGCAGGAGGAGATCATATCTCGTCATCGCCTATACGTGCTGAACACTCACCGAAAGAGAGAAGAGGTACGCCCAAATCGAAAAAGAAGGTTTGGCACTCACGTGGGCATGCGAAAATTTCCGAGATTACATCGTGGGAACGCACTTTGTTCTGGAAACCGACCACAAACCACTCATTTCTCTGTTCGGATCAAAGTCATTGGACGACCTAACCCCACGGCTTCAGAGATTGCGCACGCGTTCAATGCGCCACTCATTCGAAGTTGTTCACGTTCCGGGCAAGGACCTCCAAGCAGCTGACTCGTTGGCAAGAAGCCCTCTGCCGCAGCGCCAAGACAGAGAGATGCAAAAAGAAATCGATTGCTTAATTCGACACATAGAGGCGTCCCTACTAGCAACGCAAGCGAGTCTCCAATGGATAACGGCAGAACAAAACAAAGACCATGTTTGCCAAAGACTCGCCAGCTACGGCCATAAAGGTTGGCCAAATCGTCGAGATCTCGGAACAGACCTCAAAGAGTACTACGAGTACCGTCATCACATTGCCGTGCAAAACAGCCTTCTCATGAATGGTTCTAGAATAGTGGTACCAGAACCCTGCCGTCCACATACCCTGCAACAACCTCATGAAGGACACATTGGCATAGGAAAATGCAAAGCACGGGCAAATGTATCGGTGTGGTGGCCGAGGATAAACGATCATATCGAGCGCCTGGTCAAGAACTGCGAAACGTGCATTAAAACTAGCCAGAACCGAAAGCTTCCCCTCATCCCGTCAGAGCTTCCTAGTCGACCGTGAGAGAGAGTGGCGATGGACCTCTTCATTCACGGAAAATGGTGGCTGGTCGTCAACGATTACTACTCTCGCTACCCCGAAATCGCCCGACTGGAAAGCCTCACCGCAGCGTGCGTAATAATGCACTGCAAATCGATATTTGCGAGGCATGGCATCCCAGAAGTAGTGGTGTCTGATAATGGTCCTCAGTTGGCGGGAACCACAGGTTCACCATCCACAAAGTTCTCACAAACCTACGGATTTAAGCACATCATATCAAGCCCTCGCTACGCGCAGAGCAATGGGATGGCGGAGGCTGCAGTGAAGATCATTAAGAGATCACTTAGCAAAACGAAAGACCCGTGCGAGACACTCATGATCTACCGTTCAACGCCTCTGCCCAACGGATACAGTCCGACAGAACTTCTCATGGGTAGAAGTATGCGTACAACCGTACCGATCGCCACTCTGCTCCTGGAACCAAAGATACCCGCCCAAAAAGAACTGCGTTACTATGAGCAAGAAAACAGGAACCGACAAAAGCAATAATTCGACCGTCGACACGGGGTACGTCAACTCGATCCAGTCGGCTCTGGAGAGCGAGTTTGGGTCATTGACCTAAAGCGAACCTGAGTTGTTCAGAACAAGGCCCATGCACTACGATCTTAGTGGATAACGTCCGAGGGTCAAGAGATCCGAAGAAATCGCACGCATTTAAGTCCCTTTCCCGGTCAACAAGATAAACAAGACATCGAAGAGTTCCCCGAAACAACCACGAGGCCCGAAAAAACGTGTGCCGACACCTTTCACAAACATTCTCGGCACGGCCAATGTGTAAAAAAGCCAGACCGTTTCGGCACTTCTTCGAAGCTCCCTTAGAAAGAGGGATGTTATGGAGTCGCCGGCGCGCCCACGCTAGCGAGCTCCAACCAAAGTCCAAAGCGACCGAGAACAAGCGTTCGCGCGCCGCCCGAGATACAAACATCCGTTCCCCCGCTTCGCGCGTAACCTGAGCGCCCCGTACCAGAGGCGCCTTTCTTTTATTTCGTTTTATATTTAATAAACGAGACGTCAGTCTTCAGCCTCACTCTGGCACGAAAGGTTGTCTGTGACTGCCCTTCGCCAAAGAACGTAACACGAAACAAGATTAAGCTTTTCGTTCGCCAACTTCAATGCGGTTCAAGGTTATGAGCAGTAAAGGCATTCGTCGGGTGGTATCTGAATTCCTGCGACGGAGGGTCGGTTGGGGTATGTGCATAAGAACGAAGAAGCGGGAATAAGCATCACAGCTGTGATTAGCCCACTTTGTGCGTCATCCTCTTTTTCGTTCCTTCTGCGTGAGGATTTGAAGATGTTAAAAGTTCACCTGCTGGCCTGCACGTTCTTTGTTACGTTTATCAGGCCACGTGATGTTACAGTATTACGTAAGACCACGACTTGATGTCGGAACTTAGCGAAACGTGACGGCGTTGAATGATGTCAGATGACATGCCCACGTCGCGTGACGTAAGGTCACGTGACGTCACGGCGTCTCGTGACCACGACGCGTGACGCGAAGACATTTGACTTTATGGTATCACATGACAGACCGACCTTACAACATAATGTTACGTCACGTTTACTGCCTTCTAAACAAATTTAATCCATCGCTCCGTTAAGTGCTGCATCCCGCGAATTATGATTTTCAAGATAAGCGTTTCTGAACGCTTTACTTTGATCAATGTGTGAATGGTATTTCCAAGGAGCGTTCGGAATAACCTTGCTGGGAAAGGAAATATCACTTCGATGACCAGAGTTGTCATCTCGAAGCTACGAATAAAAGATTCTTGCTAAAAAAAAAAAAGGTTATTTCATTTCATTTTGAGCACGGGTATAGCAGGAGGAAAGGCAGTTTTCATTATGAATTTCACCGGCGCCTGCGCCAGACGAAAGAAATCCCGTTGACAGTGGTAGAAAAAGTAAAAGTAAAGGCCACTTCCACCAGCTCCCCTGCTTGCTCACCGTATTTTCATTATCAGTTTTCATCGAGAGCAATCCCGCATATTTGCACGAAGCAAGTGAGTTCATAAATGTAGGCAAATAAAACTATAGACAGGCGTAAAGATTTTTTTAAATTTTTTATTCACTCGAAGGTCTTCAGGATGTCTCATGGTTCTACAGGCACGTTGTTGAGCTTATAGACGGTAGATGTGTATATTGGTTCTACAGACATGTTGTAGAACTGAAAGAACCTCGTTACACACTCTTTACGGGCATCCTCCGTAGCACACGTGGCATTTTTGTCACTGTCACTTCCAAGTTTCATAAATTTCGAAATAAGCGAGTCCATGAAGTGCGAGACCTTCACAAAGAGCGAAGGTCTCTCCGGGTTAAAGCAGTCATCTGGCCCGTCAGAAATCACACCAATAAGAGTCCACCGACCGTTGTCTTCGTACATTAACGGTCCTCCGCTGTCTCCCTGAAAATAAAGCATAAAAAATTATTAAACTCAATTTGATTTTTCTTACTAAACAGAAAGAGTCGCAATATGTGTTTATGAAACATAACACCTTCATCAGCGTAATTTACTAGCAGTACTACTGCTAATGTTACAGCGTTTTGCAGGTTTTCAGGTTGTAGCGCATGAGCGTTAATGATTTCAGCGTTCTGCTGTAAGAGACAAAAATACCCAGAACGAACAAAAGAACAGTCATGAAGGTGTTGCTAGTAGATTGAAAATATTTATTTGAGATATTTTTTTGTTTAGCACAAAGGTCGGACAAGGTTATATCGCTCACTTCTTTTATTCTAAGAGCAGTGCATATCCGCCGTTATTCACGTAAACTTGCAATGTATTGACCAGCCATGATATTTGTAGAACTCAACCTTTACGACAATGATGCATACTAAGCTGCACAAATATTGGCTCTCCAGATGTTTCCATTGATAGCAATAAAACATAAACAAAAGGAAGTAAGAGTTTTTTTTCAGGTAAGCATGTTTCTAGTATTTCCAAATGGCAGCTGTTCTACAGAGTTTTAGAAAAGAAGCTCGTAGTTTTATTCGTGCAGAACAGTGCGGCCTCTAACTGAACGTACAAGAACGTTACTATTTAGATCGAAAGCAAGGCGCATTTCTGAACATAACAAGACGATATGAAACTTTGTTTTATATGTGCGAGCGGAAAAAAGCTGCAACTAATCCTGGATGTTAACCCTTTCCTCAACGCGTGATTTCAGTGAATAACTACAGGCTTCTTTTAGTAACACAATGAGTGTGGTCTCATTATTGCGGTCACAAAACAATATTGAGTTAAAATGTCGAGCATTTCACGCAAACCTGACTCACAAATGAAGCGCAGCCGAACAAACAAATAATTCTACCAAGGCACACGTATATTTATCGCGGTGTAATCTTAGGAAGTATTTCTTTAAAACTTTCCTTCTCGGAACTGGTCGACGTTGTCAAAAGGAACGCGCGAAGACCACTCATGGGCGACATTTGCTGAATAGAGCTCATCGAATAGAAAGGAGCACAGCATGATCACTTGCACATGGGACCGGTTACCATCCAAACCTTAGCAGGTATTTGGGTTGTGGTTTCTGCCGAATCGCTGCTATGACACGACTAGATAAAAAAGTTAATTGAGGAGAGCATATGCCTTGTGGATCTGTAATATCAAACCAGTATCGGAGAGGGTATATGATAATTGTAGGCTGCTGTGTTTATCTTTCTGCTGCTCAGAAAACGAAAAAAAGCGGGCCACGCGATTGACTATGGCTGCAACGCCAGCACAGCCATACGAAACACCGCACGACCAGGTAGACAAGATGCTGATAACCCGCAGCGCCTACCAGACATCGCGGTATATAGCCAATATAAGCAAACAGCGGACTGAGAACCAGCGCAGTCCGGCGGAGTGACTGAGCGGAACGTAACATTTTCTTTCTGCTCCTCAGGTGGGTGTTTCTTTTTTTTCTTTCTTCTCGCACCGCACACTTCGCTGGACTGCGCTCTCCCGTACTGAGCCATTTCTGACATCGAAGAAAGTGTTTGCTTAGCATGTATGAAAGAAGTGACTGATGATAGCCAAGTGTTAAAATGCACATAATGCAAAAGCCTGTACTATATTGGGAAGTGCTCGGGCGTCACATACAAAGCCGAAAAAGCAGTAAATCCGCTGACTTTGCTCTGTGCAACTTCTAACTGAACACCAAACGTTAAAAACAGCAGGAAGATGACCGGATTGCCCAGGAACACTGCCGAGAGTTCAGATCACGGAGAAGTGGCTATATTGGAGCAAAAAAGCCCTGACAAACAAAAAGATGACCGCGGTTTTGACTACGATTGAAAACATCGAAAAGAAGCTAAATCTGCAGTCTGTGGGACACGACAGTAAGATCCAAAAACTGAATGATCAGGTGAAAACCGCCGAATCTATTAAAAATCAGCGAACTTTCTATCTAAACAATACGATCGTACTGTTTAGCCAGAAAGTTCGCTGATCTTCTAAAAAAAATCGACTTACTAACGACTGTCGCGAACGACCTAAAAAAAATAGCAAAGGAGATGGAACTGCTTACATTTGACAATGATGCGCGAATAAAAGACCTAAAGTGGATACTGCATCACGGGATTGTCCCAAACGTACACGAAGACCTACCAACAATTCTGAAAAATGTAGCAACGAGGCTAGACCTACCTTTCCCAGAGCCAGAGGGGGTCGAGGCCGTTCACAGACTAAGAGCGAGAGATGATAAGAATGCTTCGATCATTGTTCGATTCAACGACAGATCGGAAAGAGACCGGTAAGTCAGCAAGCGCAAAGGGCTAAACGCAAATCCTATCTTCATCAATGAAAAGTTGACAAAGCTGCAGAAATGGTTGTTCTGGAACACGAAGGAATGTGCAAGAAAAAGGGGATACAGATTTGTTTAGATGGAAAATGGAAGAATACTGCTCAGGCAAAGTGAAGGATCGGCAGTGATACGTATCGATAGGGAAGTTGACTTGAACAAAATACGATAAAATGGCCACGTGTATCATCACACTTAGAGACTGGAATAGATATGTAAAAAAACATAGTGGCAAAAGACGAAAGGAGGAAGAACTGCTCCTACATGTCGTTCAAATTAGCTTGAGAAGCATTAAAAACATTGGGATGAACCTAACAAATAACGTATACCTTGCTAGTTCGTTCTAAGATATCGATGTAATAATACTAAGTCAAGTAAACATTAGGGCAAAAGAACCGCAACCGTTTCATATGGTTAGATTCTATTCAATTTTAATACTTCAAGATGGCAGAAAGAAGGAAGAATAGTAGCTTACATAGAAATGATTGGTTTTCGGAACGTGCGGAGGTGTTTATAAATCCTGCAGAAGTTCTTGACTTCACTCTTCATAGGCCTGAAGTGCCATCTACGATAGCTGCATTCTATAGACCACCCAGTGGTAAACGAAACTTAACCAACGATGAGCTCATAAAACTCTTGAACTTTTTTTAATAACAACGACCATGTAGTACTAGCAGGCGATTTCAACATCGATGTTGTGTACCGTAGCAAACCCGGAGTAAAGGTAAGTCTTGATATATTCTAAAACTTCGAATTGGAAAATAGGATTCAAGGTTACACACGTGAAGAATACCTAGGTGATAAAGGGACAAAATCTTGTATCGAGCGCATAATACTGCGTACTTGTACCGAAAAGTTTATAGCAGCAATATTGATACAAAAAGTAGCCGATCACTACTCTGTCGCTCTAAAATTATTCGTGAGGCAGAAAACTAAAAGCTCGCCGAGCAAACGATTTAATGAACTTCTAGATAACAAAAAATAGAAAGCAATAATAAAATATATAACTGGAGCGCTTTGCTGCACCTAGACCACCTAAACCTTTTGAAAAGAGTGATAGTAATATGCAAATCAATATATTACAGCTCTATCAAAACAATTAGACAGGAACACCGGAAGCCGGCAGCTGTCTAGATTAACGAAAAAATACTAAAACTAAGTTACAAAAAAATAGATCTTGGGATAGATGTAAGCAAAACTCCAAAGACGCAACACTAAACGAAGAGTTCAGGCAGGTACGGAATAGAGTGACGGAGAAGATTAGACTAGCAAAAAAGAAATTCAATGTGACACAACTCCATAATTGTAGGAGAAACCTAAGGAAAACGCGTAATATTGTCAATCAAATAATGGGAAAACCACCTGAAAACAGGATTGAGGAATGTATAAAAAAAAAACTTTGGAGTCAGCGATCACTGTACTCTCAGTAACAGTGTCAAAACAACTTCGCTAAACTTGTACAAGATTTGCGCGAGCCAGCAAACAATGCACAGATACTGGAAAGCCACTGTCGAATGTACATTACTCGGCATACCTATACCACAAACGACAAATACAGATCTAGAATATATAATTAACAGTATGTCAATCATAAAACCGGCGGGATATGATCTACTAAGACCCCGAGACATAAAAGTGAACTATAACAACTTAAAATATGTTTTGCTGCTGGCACTAATAAATGGAACACAGAAGACAGGTATTATACCCGATAACCTTAAGGTTGCGATAGTCCGACTTGTTTATCAAAAAGGAGGGGAAATGAATAAGGCAACTACAGTCCCACTGCACTGATGTCCGTCATCTCGCAGATAAAGGCAAGAGTTATTTTAAAAATTATGACCTACTTTTGTGTGCAATATTCACTAATTAGCTACACCCCACCCCGTTACGCTTTCGGCGACAATTTAGAACTACACTTTTAAGGGAAGCCATGACATATTACATGAACTAAAAATAGATTCTAATAATGTAGTACTTCTAATACTTCTTGACCCGACAAAGGCATTTGACTCAATTGACTATTCCATATTACTGCATAACATGGAAAACCTTGGCTTCCAGGGGAACTTCCTTGATTTGTTTAAAAATGACTTTTCCAACCGGACGCAACGAGTTAGGAAAGAAAAATGCTTCAGTGACTTTGTGCACACAACTTCTGGTTTGGCTCAAGGATCTGTTTTAGACCCTATGCTTTTTATCATCTACTTGAACGGTCTCGCATAACTCCCTCTAAAATCTAACCTCTATTATTACGCTGGCGATACAGCATGAGTCCTGGCAAATAAAAATTTATGGCAATGCAGTCAAACGCATGCAAAGTGACTGGATTAATATAATGAACTAGTTTTCTGAAAACTATGTATTTGACAACAATGACAAAAACACAACTAATGTGCTCTCGAACGCACCAAAGCCGTATTAACCATACAAAGCACCTCGTTTTACTTACAACTCAATGCACTCACTGCAGCTCTACGCCACTTTCATATACCACAAACACAAATATATAGGCACGTATTTTGACGAGCATCTGTTTTTGAATTCACATGAAGATCATCTGATAAATCACTTCCGAACAATATCATCTTACTTATACAAATCGCGGAAGCCCGCGGACATTTGGCTAAGACGATTAATTGAACAAATGTTAGCAGAGTCAAAACTAAGATATGGAATTAATATCTATGCCTCCTGACTTCGGAACACACACATTAAGTAAGTTAATAAAAAGGATTGTGCGGAACATTGCATATTAAGCGAAACCTGAAAATATAGTGTTTGAAGATCACCTGTCAGAACTTGACCTTTTAACAGTAAATAAACTGCGCAAATTTGCCATTCTAACGAATCATTACTTAATATTTGAGTTCAAAATGAACTCCATCAAAAGAATGGCAACTGAGAAACACGGAAAAGTTTCAGACACAAACAATATAGACTAACTATGGAACTAGGCTCCACAAATTTTATGTGCCTGTATATGTCAGCCAACTTCCTTAAAAATTTCATACCCTCCACTGCTTAAAATCTGTGAAAAAAGGAAACGAGGAAATGGTGTATACAGAAAACTGAAGGTTAACTTGTCGTTCTCCCGAGCTCTTTTTTTTATTTTCTTCTGCGTACCTTGGCCGAGTACAAGATTAACAATAAAGCGAAATCTGCATGCGTTCTCCAATTCCCTGCGTACAGTATTACAATTACTTGTAGATTTCCACCCGATACCTTGACACAACGCGTTGGTTTATTACTGGCCATTGTGCTTTTCCCTTGGGATACCTCATCCTCGCTTTTGTCGTTTGTTGGAATCATGACTGCTTTTTGTTCGTTGTTTGTGACTATTTGGCACATTGTTCACACTGTAATTTCTCTAGTAGTGTGTACGTGATACCTAATTTGTAGCGAATATCTTTTTCTTTGTTTTTTTTTCTTTTGTGCCTCAACACTGAATACATGTTTAAAGAAAATGTGTGTAGGAATATCAAAACTGAGTGTCCGCGTAAAAGGATAGTTTGAATGTATTACCCGTTCTGACGCACAAGCAAAGCTTTGCTTTTGTAAGACGGTTTTTTTTAAATCTTGATGCGGATTTGTGAATAAGCTATTATTATTACCTAAATGTGGCGCGCCGATTTGCATTCGAAGCTAATCGACAGCGCCACTAATGAGAGCGTCCGTGTTGCATCGTATAGTGAAACGCTACCGACCCAGACCTCATCTAATGCTCCCGCGGTTTTCTATGCACCCGTCTGAGCCCTCCCGCAGTCATCTTTTTCGATTTCGCTCTGGCGTACCCGCGTCCAGCGTGGCTCTGCATGTATTTTCATGTCATACGACCCGCAGCAGTTCTCAAGGCTCATGCTCAATAGCGTGTCCCGAACAATACTCCGGCATGTTTTTCGTTTATCTGCGCCAGAATGTGCGTCTACAGGGCGTTTGTTTGTTCTGCGGGCCGAATATCACGACTGGACGATATTCCTCACTGCCGGTAATTAATACTATCTATAGTAAAAAGTATTTATCCCTTCACTAATAGTTTGATTTCCCTCGCTCACCGGCGGATTGAATATACGTACAGGAACATAGGTGATTGTGTCGGGTTTCACGTGCGCATGAAGGAGATTTGTTTTTCGGTCTCCAGATCTCGTTAAGAAAGGTGTAGCCGATTATGGCCCTGAAGGTGTCGTTTCTTTGAGTAGAAAGTATTAATGTGCAATCAAGGTGCTATATATATATCATCTGGAGAACGAAGTTTAGTCAGACAAGCATATTGGAGATTCTTCACATTAATATACATATCATTCAAAACGTCTAGACAAATTAAGATGCTTGAGACAAACTTAGTTTTTCACCAGATGAACAGAGCGGCATTTATCTCCAAAGTCCTGCAGTGCACGGGATACACTATTTAAGATGCACTTATCTCAATTTGATAAGGAAACGTTAAAGCCTTTCGGGAGAGAAGGAGATTGAATGTTTAATCATTTCCTTCCTAAAGTTAGAGAAAAAATGAATTGGTGTATAGCTATCGTGTCACATATTTTCTTGCTTTATTTAGCAGGTAAATATGTTGATCCTCTTAAATTTAGCGGGAAAGCTTAATTACCGTAAAGACCGCCTGACAGGTCACGTGGTGAACTTTTCTTCTGTAAATTTTGCAAAACCTTTAAATCGTTTTTTAAATCACTGGACATCAATTTTGTCGCCATATTTAACGAAGGAACTAAATTGGTGCTCAGGTAACGTGATTCTGATTGTCCTGCTCAATGTAGGCGCAGGAACCGATTTTTTAACGTTAGAGGACAGGCAACGTCGATTTCCTCTCTAAACAGCGGTGAAATGATAACACAGACGGATGGACGATCGGCTGGACAAACATTTAGGACTAATGGGTTACAGAAAAATGAACTGCATGCTTTATGTACTTCGATGCAAGAAGAAATAAGATTTATTATGTCATATTTTAGTTTAATAGGAAACACAATTCAAGGATTTTCTTTACTCACACCACATGTTCCACCGTTTGTGCAAATAATGTAGCCAGGAACTTCGCTTTTCATTTGGGCAGAGCATTGAGTTTGATCCATGAGATCTAATTTTCGTTCCATCAGTGTCTTTGGGTTTCGAAAGATGACCAGATTTGTTTGTTCCGTTTGAGATTCGACGCCAGTTACTTCGCTTGATGTTTTGTTTATGAGTTTATGAATCTCATGGTCGTCTATATTCTCTTCGACTTCAGGATCATCTTCATATTCAAATGAATTGTAATACTCTGGGAGTAAAAGAAATATTTATTTGAAATAGTAATGGCCATACGAATGTTTGTACATTCCCAGGCCTTGTTGGTGATGCCAGCATGTGTGAAACACCAACCACCATCTGAACAAAGTAAAAGCTTTAGTTCACAAAACGCATTAGGAATTTTTTTTAATTACCAGTTTAATATATATATTATGGAATCATTAAAACATGTGGAGTTGTATTTTATAGGGATTTGCGTCTGTAGTAAATATTAAAATCATGCCATTTACCATATATCCTTCCCCAGCCAGCAGCGTAGGATGCATTCCTTGCAGGGGAATCGACACAGGTTTTTGGAAGGCAGATTGGCTGAATATAGTCCGTATATTTGACTTTCGTTTTTAATTTTACTACAGCAATGTCTTTCTGTGAAAGTAATTCAGAAAAAAAACCATGATGCACAACATTTAATGATGTTAGGACCGTTGCTATTTACGCACCATGAAAAGGCTACAGTTGTCTTGAATAGGGGCGCAGATGCTTTCAACTTCAACACAGACCACCTGGATTTGGGGATCCTCATTGTATTCTTCATATAATTCTGGAGATACTTCCGCATTGCTGGTTTTCTTTTCCCGTATATTAGAGTCTTGTGGAGTGTTACATTGAGAAACATTGGTTTGGAGTGTGGTTCCGAGACGAACTGAAAACTCGTGAGCGTCTTGATTTCTTTAATTATAAAGAAAAAGCAGCGACATTTACTGTTACTGAATTCAATATGTTTTATATTTGGAAATAATACATACATTTATTTAATACACTTGTGATACAACCTGCATCCGACAGCTTTGACAAGCACAATATCATTTATTGGCCTCATGTTAGAAATTCATATTGGAGTTTAAAGGCCACTTTTCTCACCCCATGCAATCTTAATCCGTGTCACACGATAATTGTTTAAACTTTAAAAAAAAAAGTTTGACTATCGGGTGTCTGGTCTAATTATGGGCCGCAATCAAATGCGAATTTCACGCTGCAAGAAGCAGAAACGCAGGTGTTGTTTCAAGGCTCAAACCGCAATGCACAGGGAGTGGCTGAATAACCCTTCAAACTAACGAAGAACGGACTGGAAATATGCGAGACAGCAATTAAGAATTATATGAAAACAAATAAAAATACATATTTAAATTATATTTGAAAAGAAAAATCACTTACCGAAAACAATGTGTTGCCGTTACTATATGTTCTTCGCCAATTAAGACCCCTCCGCATACAAAGGTGTCGTTTGAATTATAGATTGCGACCATCCAGGGCCAGTGATCCGGGAGAGCCTCGGTACCATTGATGATTCTTGCAGAAACATGTTTTTCTTTTTGGCGCTTTCCGCACTTATACTGCGTATCCTTTTCCCCTTTGCGTGCTAGACCTGCAGATTCTGTAATCATCCAGTTAGCGAGTGCATATTCAAACACACAATTTGGGTTAGAAATCGCGATTGCAAAAAAGTGAATGAATGCTCGACTTTAACATCCGATTTTGGAATGCATATATTTGTTTTCTACGAATAAGCAACATTGTTGCTGTGTGTATTCTACCTGAGATATAAATGGGATTGTTTTGGGCTTACGGTCGAAAAGTGTCAGTATAAACAAGCAGGGAGTCATTTCCTGTAAAGGACTCAAACTCATCGCGAAACAGGGACTGTTCTTCTTTGCGGACCGAGAGAATTCTAATTCTACGGTCTAACAAAAAGCTAGTTTTGGCTGCATCTATGGCCAGTACTGCTTTCCCACTAGCTGTTTCACCTTAAATATTTTAGGGGCAGTAAATGCGGTTGCCATACAAGTTAAGCGAATCGAGAAAGTTATCATTAGAGAGTTTTAGTAGATCGTTCCCATGACTCCGATAGCAATGCCCGATACACCGTCGCCGTTTTTAGTCAAGCATCTTATCGTTATCAGGGGTATTGGAGGTATGGGATCGATCCTCTAAAGTTCTCTATTACGACTTTATGTGCCTACGCATTCAGTTCTATGGACATTTCCAGCGACATTTTCGAATAAAGTTGTTTACACCGCTTGTTCCGGGGTTTGACAGAGTACGTCTGTGCTGGCAGACTGCGCTGGGCCGTGAGTTCTTCAAAAAGCAGTAGCAGCCTGCGTAAGCGCAATTCCGGCAACTGGTTGTGGCTAAATTTATCCGTTTTATTTCGTCATTTGTGTCTTGTGGCGAATACAATTTCTCCTTGTTAAAAAAAAAAAGTACAATTTAAAAATAAAAAAAAACAAATTAAAGCAATTTTGGTGGCCCCGTACACGACAGAACAAAATCAAAAATAGGTGGAATGTTTGTTGTATTTTATGCAGATTTTTACGATGCCCTACACTCAGCCGTGTCAAGCTACAAGGGTATGAACTGTCGAAAATATTTGCCCACCCAAGAAAACCGAAAGGCACGGGTATTCCTCGCTCACAACATGAAATCCAACGAGTCTCATCAATCGAACAATATGTTGCACGTACTGTACAGTCTGCGTGATCCAAAAAAGAGGTTTATTCAAGAAAGATCGCAGATAACACAACATATCAAATATATATTGCTGACGAACATCCCTTCTCGAAATTTGAACGGAATTCGGTTTATTTCAGGGAATGTTATGAAAAGTGCCGTTTTTTTTAAGACATAAAAAAACAACTGTTTTATTTTTTTCGTCATTTACCCTGGACCCAACAGCTATTTTTTACAAAGAAAGCAAACATTGGTAGGAAAACAATTCGAAGATTATCTCTACTGAATCAATCATCGAAGAACATCGAATGGGCCGCGTCGCGAACTGCTTGATGCTCGCTTTCTTCGTCGTCATGCTGCGAAGGTCGAGCCGTCGACGAGACTGGTATTCTCTGGTTTTCACAGAGGAAGATAATACAAAAAGGGTAACCATCCTGAACAGACAAATAAATCCAAGGTTTCAAGAACGTCCGGCAAACTCCCAAAGAACAAAACCAGTGGGGAGTCGCGCTGGCCGGGTTTCCATAGCTTAGCAGGTTCACGGAAATTTCTGGCTGACAGGGGTCGTCCGGGTCTCAAAATGGGGCGGCCGCAAAACTCTTCTTTGGAAGTGCGTGGTTCCGCGAGCTACTTGAACGCCGATCGAAGCCGCGAACAAGAAGTCTTCACTTCAAAACCGCCACGAAAATGATGGGCTATACTCGGGGACGTCTCTCAGTGGCAATGAGAGAAAGCTATCAAGGGGGTGGGGGCAGAACTGACGTTTGTATAACCGCGCCAAGTAGGACCAGTCTTGCATGGTTTTGGTTTCAGTTTGGGTTTTGGCGTGACTGACACGCATCTGCTACCCTTACTCATTTCGTATGAGAATGGCGGTTGAGGTAGCTGAGTTTCAATCACCGATCGAGTATGCAAGCATACTGGCGTCTCTTTCCCAATGATTCATTCGTTTTTAAATTAAAGCCAACGCTTTGACTGAGGTGCTCGGACAGTATGACAAGGTAATTTACACCGTGTTAGATCACGTCGAATTTTATTTGTCATGCGACCGACACAGATATGCGACAACAATTTAAGTAATGCCTTGAATTTTATCAGCGCTGCGCTGCTTTGAGGTCATGAATGGGCAAACTCTTCTGTTGCTGAAAAATCACATCGAGGGGCGAAGTACAAAAATAGGAGCACGCGCAGGCCACGGCGCGAAGTCAAATTCTATTTGGATAGCGTTCAGTTTCCGCTAGGCGCACGAGGGAGGGGGGGGGGGGGGGGGGGGGGGGGGGGCGTTCGCGCATCTCAGCTCAGAATACGCATAGCGAAAGCTCTACCAGCAGACCGCTGGGATCGCGGGCGCAATACCCACTCCTGCTCATTTAGGCCGGTGACCTCGCTGCCGATATACAGATATGATGAAGAGTCGCGGTTCCCTCTTACTCGCTTATGCGTACACATTGCACATCAATTTCTTGGTTTGCTGTGGCAACATTTGGTGGCCAAACATTGTGAAAATTCTACCGGCGAACAAAAGGCAAGTTCACAGAACGCACCGACGATACACAATACCGATGGCACGTAACGATCGAAAAACACATGCATGGAACTTTGCATGCAACTAGAAGACCTCCGGTGAACATAAACTAAGAAAACCCGAAAAAGCTCAAAAATAAATGCTATACGTTCGGCTCCTCCCGAATAACGGTGTTGCTATATTTTTCAATTAGTGAAAAATAACCATTATATATATATATATTTTTATTTTGTTAGGTTACGCCCAACAAATTAAGTACTTATGACTACATTCAGTCGTGTAGTGAAACGGCGTGCTGCTGCTCTGTAGCTGTTCATTCATTGCTACATAAAATTCATACAGAAAGGCGGGAACAGGGCTGTGAAGTTCAGAGGATCAGATAGTTACATTGGCCGTCGCAAGTTATTACAGCGGGAATGTTATATATACTAAGATATGTATCCCTTGTACCATTCAAAATCAATGTCGAAAAAAAACATTAATTTAAAAAATGTTTTTTTTTTTGTAAATTTTGGACTGCTGAGATTACCACTCAGGTGAATCGTGCTTTCAGAAAAGAGGGCTTAAAGTAAAAAAAAAAAAAAGAAACAATCGAGAGCGCCAGTGATTTGAGTAACGGACATTCATGTACTTGTTTTCGTAAACTCGGTTTGTTCATGTCATCCCTGTATGTGGACTTGTACGTAATTCGTTACAGTAACAAAATTACATCTATTCCATTACATTTATACGTAATTTTGTAAGGCAATATTTTACATATTTTACAAAGCAATTGTAAACTTATCACATTAGATATTAAGGTAAGGAAATGATTTTAATCAGTCACATTTTCGTTTTAATTCACGTAAGAAGAAAACGGGAATATAAACACGAAACATATTTGTTATTTTTATTTTGTAAGATGAGCATTGCCTGAATCACATTATCACTTCCACTTATAAAGCGCAGGGCCTGGCAGTCTTCAGAGGCTCAAAGCCTTTCTTCAGGTCGCCTAACACCTCGATTCATTTTTTGTTTGGCTATCTTGTTTTCAAACTGCAGCTTGCTCGCCCAAAAGAAAAGAGGAAAGCGCAGTTATAGAAAAGCTTGGCTCTCGGTTCGAACAATAATAAAAAACCTCACAATATCAAAAACGGTCACTTCTAAAATAAAAAAGTGTCTAAATCCAGGCGAGTTTGTATAGAAGGTCTGTGCGCGTCTAGTGTTTTTCTCACTATTATTAAAACTCTAATTAGGTAGTGTTAAAACCATTATTAAAATGGTTTCAACACTACCTAAAGGGAAGGGAACAGTTCGTAACATACAACAATAAAGCTTCAGTTACATCTCCCGTAACCGCAGTAGTACATCAAGGGACAGTTCTGGCACCCATGCTTTTTTAATATTTATCAATGATATAATTAACGACATAAATGTTTCCATAAAATTGTTCGCAGGTGACTGTGCCTTATATTCTGAACTAAAATCGCGCAACGACCAGATAGCATTAAACAATAACCAAAGCAAAATTTACAAGTGGTGCAACGATTGGCAAATGACATTAAATGAAAACAACCCTACTGAAAAAAAACCATTTGGCGCCTGTATGAAAATAAACGGGTCCATACCGGTAACAGTTTAGCCATACCGGTCACCAGTTTGCCAAAAGGGTCGTCCGTATGGCTCAAAAGGGTCCCCCGTATAAGCCCTAACGGTCACCTATTTGGTCAAACAGGTCACTACTTTGGCAAACGGGTAACTCGTCGGGGCAAATGGGCGACTCGTTTGGGCAAAGTTGTCGCACGTTTGCTCAAACCGGTGAACCTGTTGCTCAAGCGGGTGACCGTTGACCGTCAAACTGTACCGGTTTAATCAAACGGCTCTCGGGAGCCCGTTTGATATTGAACGTACAGATCGGCGGCCTGGGCACGCCTAGCTGTTTCAGCCGTGGCAGCCAATGTTTCCGGAAGGCTGGGAGCGCCGGTTCATTGATTTCAGATCGTCCGCGTAATGCAAGTAATTGTATTTATATTTTAAGTGCGCTGATGTGCGCTTATACTACTAAAACTAACACATTTTTCTTTTCTTTTTTCACGTAAACGCGCGACGTTGGTAAGCCGATATTTTTCACAGAACTTTAAAACTTTGTCCATCTTTTTTGCCTCAATTTTCTTATTCAGCTCGAATCTCTCTCGCAGAAGACGCAACCGCATGAAAGAATGTACTTCTAGAGTCCGCTTCACTTCATTTCAAGACGCGGCGAAGGTAGCGCGCGAACACCTGGCTGCAAGAACATCGAGCATTGCGAGAGCACGCCCACCGTTGCAGCAGTCAAATTACGAGCTCGTGCTGGGTGCTTCTTTGGCTCGGGCGCAAGCTAAGCTCATGGCCGACGCCATTTCCAGCGTGCGTGCTGAAGTGCGCGCGTTTCGCCTGCTTTCCAAGGCTGCAAACGCGACGTGCAGTGGCAACTCCAAGAGAGGAGAAAGCCCGTGTACAGCGGGGTTGGTACAGCGTCCGTGCACCCTCCCCCGTAGCATTGACTGCATTGGCACAAAAAGCCAACCGCAGGTTTTCTTTTTTTTTTTATGGAATGCATGAGGAGAGGGTTGCGAGGGAGGGGGGTGGGGTGTCCTGGTGTCTTGCTCCTTGACCTCGCCGTCGCCCCCTTCCTCCTCTCTGGTCGGCTCTGTCACCTGACCAGAGAGAGGGTAGGGCACGGTCCACGCTGATAAGCATTGCCAGATCCGGCTGCGCGCGCGTTGGCAGTCGCTTGTTTTTTGTCTGCTTGTTTTCCGTTGCAACTTCGTTTGTCCTGCCTGCTTCGATCTGCCGCTCTTCCCTGCGGTCTTATAAGAATTTCTCTCGAAAACGTATGAGATGTGCACCAAATGTTCGAAAAGTCCTACGCGTACATCGGCAACAAGCGATTCTTCAAAGAAGTCAGGAATTCTTGCGGTGTGGCTGGGTTCGGCAAATGACAGCTTGTGCGCCGCATCGTGTTGAAACTTCAAGGAGCCTTCCTTCACGTTCTAGTGTTTGTGTGGTTGTCCTGTTTTGACCCTGTCGACAAATATTACGGATTACATCTTTCAAGTCCGCTATTATTATGGTAAGTGCACTGCAACCTACGTGTTGGCAACGATTGACCGCTCTTCTACGCGTACTCTTCCAGGTTATCCGTAGAATTATGCAGCGCCTATTCACGCGCAAGCCGGGAGAATAATTTCCCCGAAAGTCCAGCTGTATAGTCTAGAATTTCCTCGATTCTTGTTTGCTTTGCAATCTTCTCAGTTGTATAAAAGCTTGAAGTGCCTCGCACATTTCACAGATCGCTTGCACGTTTGTACTTGTCGTCAGAAGAGGTAATAAACTTCTAGGAGAATTGAAAACAATGTTTTGTGTCTGTTTTACTGTCCATTTGCATGCACCTACGCGAGCGCATTTTTTCTACGTGTTTTCTCCATGTTATAAATACGTTTTTGAGTTTCGGGACGTCTTAAATAAGTTTAAAATAACCAACCTCCCAGACGATACCCATTTGGGGCTAGCGAATCCGAATGGCACGTTCAAACGTGTGGTCACGTGCCAGGTCGAACGGCACCCGTATCAAACCGGCACCTGTATCAAACGGGCATCCGTATCAAATGGGTGCCGTTTCGAACGGGTACCGTTTCAAACGGCTACCCGTATCCCATAATCACGTTTGATTCAAACGGTTCGACAGGTTTGATTCAAACGGGTCGACCAGTTTGAATTTCAAACGGTTTTTTTCAGTAGGGAAATGTGTGTGTATGACTATTTCACGTAAGAAACTCCCCCTTGACTTCAATTATGAGTTATCTCGCCACAAACTAAACAACGTAACATCCAGGCGTTATTTTTTCTTCTGAAATTAAATGGAACCTTCACATTGATTACATCATAAAAAGAGCCAACAGTAAGTTATGGTTTCTGAAACGAACCTTGGCGGGTGCACCGCTTTCTACAAAATTGCTTGCTTATAAAACTTTAATCCGGCCAATTCTTGAATATACCAGCGTCGTTTAGGACCCTTTCACACAAAAGAACGTAAACAAACTAGAGATGATTCAGAGAAAAGCTCTAAGGTTTATATTCAACAAATTCGGAAAAAAGAACTCACCATCAAAATTAATGCTTCAAACGGATTTAACATCGCTGTCATCCAGAAGAAAGATAGCCCGGCTAAACATGCTTTATCTAATCGTGAATGGAGCCATAAGAATACCTCAAAATAAATATATCGCTTTTTCCCAAAGGACCAACACTCGATTCAACACACCCGAAAATAATTATTGAATGTCACTCTCGGGTAGATGCGTTTAAGCGCTCCTTTTTTCCGCTTACTGTGTCCGATTGGAACAAACTACCTCGCGATATCGTCAACTGTGACGGTGTTTCCTCGTTTCTTAAGCAACTGTTATCAACTGTATAAATATGATTTTTTTTTTAAATCTGCGCCTAACTGTCAAAGGCGTTCCACTGTTAAAACTCTTGTGTCATACTTTCTACTGTTTGCAAGATAATCTTTCATGCAATTGCTCATGTACTGCTATGTGTATACTTGCCGAGACACTGCTGTCAATTGTAGCCCAGTGTTTCTTTCGTGGCATTCTGGTGGCGGGGGCCTACACTTGCATTGCAAGCATCTTGCATACATAGTGCTTCATTATTGTGCCACTGCTATTATATTCTATGTATTGGAATAATAGTATTAATATATATATAAAAAAACACAATCAGCGTTTTTTGCTGACGCAGGGCATTAAGCAGTACGAATGTTTAACCGTCTAGTTCGAACCCCGGATGAAACCTTTGACCAAGTAAATGTTTATTTTAAGAACATCGCAGCTTTACGACAAAACAAAGAGTAAATAATTCGCGCAGTGTCTCGTTTTATAAGCTTGATGCATGCAAAGGATGAGGTTTTATTATACTAAAATCAGTATGAAGGGCTTTAACGTGGGACAACGGCGGAAACTTAAGAACAACTCTAAAACCAGAGTGACACTGCTCATGCATTATAAAGAAAAAAATAGTTTGCAAACAAGAGTTACCGCAATACTCTTGCTTCGAATGCCGCGTGCCAAATGTTTTCTTGAACGCATTGCCATGTGGCATTTGAAGCACGAATCTCGCGGTGACTCGCGCTAGAATATGAATACAGACTGCGTTTTGTGTCATATGTAAGCAGTGTGAGTGCGGCTTCACGGCACAAACTACGCCGACACTTGAAGCGAATGATTGTAAAGTCTCCTTCAACGAACGTAAACCACGATCGGTGCAGGTGTGTACAGACAGAGATGAGGCAACGTAAAGCCTTGCACTTCACTGATTAGCAAACCATATTCTCAACGGGAGCGCGGAAAGTGGTACTCCCAAAAAACTACAGAAAGGTTTTTTAGACCTGCACGTGAACAACAAAAAAATAATCTTAGGGATTCTTGAAATGTTTGTCATTAGTTGTCACATGTACCAAGCTTATAAAGCCAGCATGTTGACGCGTAAAATAAGAGTCTGCTCAAATGAGATTTACTGCGCAGGCGAGCTGTTGGACGATCATAGTAAAAAAACCTCGCGACGAGAAACGAAAGAAGGGAACAACAACAACACCGTCCCTAAATTAGAGACAGTCTTGTGGTTGTCCCCAGGTTTCGTTATTTGTCTCCAGGTTTATTCACAATGATGAGTCTGCTATTTCGAATGAAACCTGATTCCAGGCTCAACACAAAAATTGCTTTCAAATTTGTATTAAAAAGTCTTATGGTTCACATAGCATGAAAAGAGCAAAAAAACTTTATCACGCCGAAGTAAAGGTATACTTTAAATTAACTTAAATTAAAACAGATACAACGTTTTCGATGTTCTACATAAAAAAAAGAAATTTTTTTTTAATGCTGAGTCACTTCGGAGGGTGGAAAAATGCAACTGGATATCTATAAGAACGCCAATCTGTCTGCCAATCTTTCAATCTGCCAATCTTCAAAATGCAGTTCCCTTCCGGAAGTTGTCTCTCACATGCTTATTACCTTCTAGTGCTTTGTTTTTATGCGGTTGTTTCCTCAACATGCAATGTTGCCGAGATCAATATAAGTATTGAATGTGCAAGACAGGTATTGGCGGAGCAGCCCATAAAAGTAGAAATATATATTTGATTGGACTTGAGTCTCGATTCGGATTTGGAACGAGTTAAAGTCACTACAGATCTCTCGACAAGCAACGGATGCATTATCGTGAGAAAAAATAATGTGAGTTGTGACTGAGTAACTGCGTATTAGATTATGTAATCAAATGTATATGAGACATATGAGTGATCTCTACATGGATGTTGCGTGAGACTTGTTTTTAATGTTTGTGGCTAAATTTGTTAATTATTATCACTTTGCTAACAATTATTGTCTTCTCACTGAAAGAGTAGTATATATGAAGTCATATATAAGGTCATATATCGGCAGGTACCTTCCACGCTGCTCTATTTCAGGCTGGAGAAAAATGGAAATTCCTATGTAAACATTTCTAAAACTCAAAACGGGAGCTACAAAGAGGAGACAAACACAAGACGTCTGAAGTTGAGCCTTCTTGAGAGAAGACGTCTCAATCGAGACGTCTCGTGTTTGTTTCCTCTTTGTAGCTTCCGTCTTGGGTTTCAGAAATGTTTAAATTTAATGAGCTCGCCTGGCTTGTTACATTATCTTCAGGTGCTACGTGTCTCCGTTAAATGAGCTGATGTTGATGTGAGCGGCGTAGGATCTGCCTTCTTTCATCCGCGGATACAAAGCGCACGTATATTGACATTTGAACTATTAAGTGGTTTTGCCGCACCGCAGATGCGTTTTTAGCAGTCTTGCGCCAGTTACTCAAAAATGTAATGAATTACAATTACAAATTACCGAGCCTCAAATATAATTTATTAGCGTTACAAATTACTTTTGCTAAAAGTAACGAATTACTTTACTCGTTACTTTACAAATTACTTTCCCGTCACTTTTCATGTAAACCTATCAAGAAAACATTAGAAACAATTTTGATGTTTTCAAGAATATTCTGTAACACTCCTATTTATTTCTCAAACGCCACATTATGGTAATCCTTGTAACAAATAAAATACTTTATTTAAGAGAAAGAATGTAGGTGCACTCCGTTCACCTGCAAGCTGACGAGACAACAAACGCTGCAACTGCACTTACTCTCCCGCTACCTTACGGCGACCGAAAATGATCTCAGGAGTTCTGCAGACAAAGCTAGCGGAGCGCATGCTCAGTACCAGCGTCTACCTCCTATGCTAGGAGATTCGGAGGTCAGGAACCGACCAACGAAAGCTCCCTTGAAATTGGCCTTTCGAGCGTGAGTGTCACGTCTCAAAGTGGCAGTCTCGTGCCTGTAGCTTTGTGCAGGTGGCGAGAGCCGTCGAAGAAGTTGGCAAGGGTGAAACGCTCTCAGAAACAAATAAATCCGAAGTTTCTGTTTCTCAGTAGATGTAAAGCACCATTTAAAGGCGGTGGGAAGGGGCAGGGGCAGAGCCTACTCGGCGTTGTCGCCATGAAGTTTTTTTCCTCGCATATTTCTAGATGCTTTCAAAGTTTTTCTTGTGCTTCTAGTGACCGGTCATAAAAATCGAGTTATTATTTTGGTCATTCTTCTCCTCTCGATGTTTTTCATTTTGTCGGAATCGCTCTATCTTTGTGCTGCTGAATTTCCTGCTTATATTTGCTCCAGTTCTGTGTTGTGTTCATATCTTTAAGAAGTAACGAGTAATTAAAGATATCCGTTGCAAATATTTTGTAACGAAATTACATTACAAATCGCTGGTGCAAAAAGTAAAGTGGCAATTACAAAATTACTCCAGAAAGTAACGGATGACTTCCCAATTCTGGTTTTTAGCGTCTGGTATTACCGCCCACTTCCGAGAGACTGGGAGATATATTTGAAAATGTCTCGGGATAATTTGACCCTTCATTAAAGGTTCGGCACTGAGATGTCAGAAGGATTCAGTAATTCTACTGATATTCTTTTGAAGCTGATATATACTCATGACTTCTATTGGATAACCATTTAAGTCGGGAGTCTCCGAAACACAGTACGCGGGTCGGATCCGGAACGCGGAGGGCGTCCCACCTGCCCGCGACTGGCCGCGGTCCTCGCAGTGACCCCCGGGCCGCGGCCCGTCACCAGCAGGCCCGCCCCTACTGGCGCAATAATAAGCGCGTGTAAAGATATCGCGTTGCGACGCTCACCAAACTCTTCGTGTTATTTACTTGCTTATTTTCTGGCCCTCAAGGCCGCGAACAACACCTAACCCGGTCCCTTCGCTATGAAGTTGGGAGACCTCTGGTATACCTTGAAAGGCATACCAGGGGTCTCCCAAGTCCCGAGTCCTTGGGAAACTTTAATGGGGTTTGGACATCCGCATGTCTGCGTTAATTCTACATTACAGAGATTGAGCGTCATGATTTAAAAGGCATCGTTTTTTTAAATATGTGTATATACATTTTTTCTTGATAATTCAAAGGGCAGTTCAGTGTAACTCGTCTCTCGTGATTATGAACCACAACTTTTTTCAAGCTAGTATTTATCTAACAGCTTGATGACGACCATCTACGTCGACATTGCCTGGACGTCTTCTTGCCTGCTCTACTTCACCCGGAGGTGTAGAAAAAAATAAAAACTCGTTTTTTCATACTCTAAGTATGAACGGTGACGTTCTCAGCCCTAAAGGCGCAGTCGCTCTTCAAGTTGAGCTGCGCTTGCGAAGCGGCGGCGGATGCGGTTTGCCAGTGAATTGCCTTTTGTTTTATCGCTCGAAATAGGTTTGGACTTTTATTGTTTCGGTGTCAGTTTTGGTATAGTCGTGACACACACGCCTATGGCTACAGTTCATCTTTTGATATGAGGATCGCGGTTCAGGTTTCAGAGTTGTGCTCGCCGAGCACGCAAGCGTATTGGCGTCTCTTTTCTAATGCTTTATTTGTTTTATACTCCAGCCGATTCTTACGGTGAAGCACTCGGACAGTATCCAAAGGTAGATTACTCCGTGTTAGATCACCTCAAATTTTCTTTTTCTTGCGACAGACGCAGATATGCCACAACGATTTAAGTGATGATGTTAATTTTATAAGGGCTGCAGTGCTTTGAGCTTATACATGCGTAAACTATTCTGTTGATGAAATACCATAGCGCGGGGGCGATACACCAGAATAGAAGCACGTCGGAGCTGCTGTCCGAAGTTAAGTTATATTTTTATCGCGCCCCGTTACTGCTGGCCGTACAAGGGAGACGGTGGCACACCTCAGTTCAGAACACGTATAGCGAAAGCTCGCGCTGCAGATCCCAAGGATCAGGGGCACAATACCCACCCCTGCTAACTTACGCCGGCCAACTCGCTAACGAACCGGTGTACAGAAATAAAGGAGAGTCCCGATTTTCTCTCGCTCACTTGTTCGTGCACGTTGCATGTCATCTACTGGGTTTGTTTTGGCAATTTATTTGTCGCCAAACTTCGGGAAAATCCTACGGGACGAATGCACGGCCAGATCACAAAAGGTACAGACGATAAACTATACTGATGGTGTCCACCGACGCGCACGAAAACGATGCCATGTTTGTTTTGCAGGGCACTAGAAAACCTGCAGATAATTTAAAAGAAGAAAACGCGAGAGATCTAAAAAAAAGTGCAATAATATTGGCTCGCTCTGACTAATATATTGATTAGAATTTAAATTGAGACTAAAATATATGTATATATATATATATACATATTTTGTTTTTTTAAGTCAACGCTTAACACGATATTTTGGTTGGACTATATTCAGCTGCGCATTGAAACGACGTGCTGCGGCTCTGTAGCTTTGGTTCCATTGCTAGATAAGGTTGTGCTGGAATATTCGCGACTCCCGCGAGACGGACGTCACCTAGTGGGAAAAGGCTCAACTAGAAGAAACAGGTTTTTTTCGCGATTTCTGCTCGTCTCTTGTGGCTTCCGTGATTCACTGTTGTCGGTGCTTTACACGATAAAACAGTAGTGCCGGCGACTTTGTAGGAACTGCAGTATCAGGTTGTTACCATGGTTGCTTATAACATAACCTAAGCCACCACGTGAATTAGCCATTCCGCGTTTTTCGTCGTTCATCAAAACCGTGGAAGGACAGTAGACAGTCCTTCCGAGAGATGGAAATAATGACATTAATTTAATGAAATGGAAGTAATAAAATTACGTAAACGTTTTTGCTAATAAGTAATGTAATGGATTAGTTTCATAGGCTAAAGATTCAGTAATGCAATGAATGAATTAAACTTGAGGAAGAAAACGAGGAGGGACGGACGTTTTCTTCCTGAAGTTTAATTTCACATACCAACCCGCTCATTCTGTCCTTGCAATGAATTACTTTCAGTCAGTAAATTCAAAACAACTACTCCTTAATTTTGAAATGACTTTTATTCTAAATGAGAAAGCTCAGTTGTCAAATTAAAAAAATATATATATATATATTTTTATGCAGACATTTCGTGAAACAGAAAACGGAGCAAATAAACGACGCCCATCGCAACGCCAAACCTCGTACGAAAAACTCGACAGACGCACAAAAGCGGCTGGAGAGGCGAAGGAAAAAAGCTTACGTGTAAAGACATCACTGGAGGACCACGGCTCCAGAACCCCATGCAAGCAGATTCGCTGCGGTTACGCCATCCCGACGAGACTATACTTCCTTCATACATAATCTGACGTTGCGCTGGGAGCTATACCGGCTCACAAGAACCAATGTACCATTTTCCTTTGATCCCCTGACCCGTTCCTTTCTCTGCACGCAGGTATGAACGAGAGCCTGGTAATGTGGCGAAAGATAGACGCTTGACTGTTCCGTAGCTTCCACCCCACTGTCCGCTTAGGGATAAACGGCTTAAGGGCCCAAAGGCGAAGGGCACATTACAAGCGAAGTCAGCACATTTTAAAACCTGAGAGGACAGGACAAATACATCTCCAGCCTTCTTGCTGGAGTGTCAAGTAAGGTCAAACCGTAAGCTTCGATCATTGTGAAGAAGTAACGACTGGAATAAATAATTAAGAACAAACGCCTTGTCTAGGCCCCAGACGTTTCATGCGTATCCTTGGCCTTGTTAAATAAGGTGATTTTCGCAGTCGAAAAAAGCAGGAATCGAGCAAAACAGCTACTGCTCGCGGTATGCCTCAGTGCCTTCCTTAAGAACTTTACTCGGAAATAAGCCTACAAACAGATATTGCTACCCGTTTGATGGGAAAGTACACATTTTTAGCAAGCTCGCGGCATCCCATTCTTGATGTAGCGACGCTTTCACCCAGCAAATATTCACGCCCTTTCTGTGATAATGCGCAACAACTAAGGCTTTTCGGGTTTTTGGGAACAATACTCATTGAGAGGTATGACCAGGAATACGTCAACCAGTGCTTTTGTGAGAATAGGGTTAGATTACGTAAGGTAAATATTTCGTGTAACGATTTACTGTAAGGTAGAGCTCCAATGGCCCGACTTAACATACTGACACGGGCTTTTGGTCATTTTTAATGAGGAAGAGGAAAACATCACATTTTAACGAATAACGTTCCCTCTTGATTAAAGATTAAAACAGCGCAAGGACACAGACAAGAACAAGAAGGTAGACAAACAAGGCGCTGCTTCTTGTTCTTGTCCGTGTCCTTGCGCTGTTTTAATTTTTAATCATGAAATACCAACTAGCCCAAACTTCTACTTTAGTTCCCTGTTGAATTAACCGGGAAACCGGTCAGTCGACTCTTTTTCAGTCACATCTAAAGAAAAATCCATTCATGTTGTTTAGCACCCATGAGATGTCCGCGAGCAGAACGACCGTGCAGTGTCGTTCGGTTCGTGGTGCATCGGGCTTTTGCGGTGTGAACAGGAAGACTTTAGTTTTGGTACATATACTATAAATAAAACGAGCACAAATGACTGACTCGACGCATTGCAAATAAGTGTCAAAGTAATTTCCATACTTTTTTGAGGTAATTGTGCTGTAATCACTTTTAGTCTGCGGTAATTCTTGATGTAATTTATTTACTTTTCGCAGTTTCAGAAAAGTATATACTAATGTAATTTAATTTCTTTCTAAAATATTTTGGCCAGCTCTTATCGCTTCTTTGCTTTTTCGAAAAAAGTCGAGCCTCTGAAAACTAGGTTACACCAGCAAATCGCCGCAGATTCGTAACGTTGAAGATAACAATCGGGGCTAGCCATTTTGAGTCAAATGGTTGCTTCATGATGCCGCAGCGTTCCGCGTTGAGCTGGCACATGGCACTGCATGATCTGTTTTAAACCGCCATATTTGTCCGATACTTGAATCTCCTATAGCTCGCTGTAGTCACAAATGTACATAGAGGCGGAAGCACGGGATGTGAGTCTCAGAGGAGCAGGTAGTAATATTGACTGGAGCAAATATTTACAGCGTGAATGGTATGTTTACTAAGAGATTATATTCTTACACCATTAATAGCCAATATCCAGAAACGATATTAGCGGCAGAAAGGCAGGTTCTTTGTAAATTATTTATTGGTAAAGATGTCACCGAGAAAAGCCGTGCTTTGAAAAAGGCGGGTAAAAAAGTAAGAATAGCAAACGACGCAGCCAGTGATTGGTGTAGCGTGGGTTCATGTGCGGTGTTTTCGCGTGATGCGTTTGTTTACGTAATTCCTGCATGTGGTGCGTTCAGTCAATTTATGACGTGTGTAATGTGTGTGCAACATAAAGTGTAGACGGTGCAATTATATCGGCGCGAGCAATGCGAATAATTTTGTGGCCTTTCAATTGGGTTATAGCTAGCACCCCCTAGCTTCTTCTGCTAAGTGGGAACTAGATTTTTTACAGCAGTTAGCATTCACCTCTAAGCCAATGTAGTGGTTTCTGCTTGGTCTTGCTGATGAGACTAGTTCCCTTTATTAAATGTTTAAGTATTAACTGTTAGGAACACACATGGTGCAGGCTGTAGTTGCTAAGAAGTTAGTAACATATGCGACAAGAGTAACAAACCAAAAGTTAGTAAATAGTTCGACCTCCTTTCAAATAGTATCCTTTAATTAATCTGACCATAATTATATTAAAAAGAATCAGAGAAATTTGCAGACGTTGGGTAGTACGCAACACTCGTCAAGGCGGTGCCCGGAAGGAACAGATTCCCCAAACACATATTTATGAATTTCTGATGAGAACAATACGGCTGTACGATTAATAAAGATAAAGTAATTTCTGCCATGTCGCGTTTTATTGGTTCGACATATGCAAGGGGTGAGGTTTTAATATACTGATCTGTTTAAGGACTATTATTAAGGGTTAACGGCAGATAGTTAAGATTAAATCTAACGGTTCGAATGTCGCCTAAAGCCGAATCGAATGATTATCGCGTCACCTTCAATATACATTGACCATGCTCACTGCAGATGTGTATGGACAGAGATAAGGCAACGGAAAGCCGTGAGCCCTACTGACTAGCAAACCATATTCTCGACGGGAATAAGGAAAGTTTTGGTCCTAACATCACGAAAGTGACTTTTAGACCTGGACATGAACGAACGAAACAACCAAAAATCTTTTGTATTAGTGAAATGTCCGTTACTAGTTATCACATGTACCAAAAATATAGAGCCTAAATTTTTATTCATAGACTAATAGTCTGCTGTTTCGTGGAAAACACTATTCCAGGCTAAACGTAAAATTGATGTTTTGAAATTGGTATACAAAATCCCGGCGCTCTTCAGCGAGGGTATATGCTGATGAGGCCTAATTTAAAACACAGGGATATTTACGGTGCGTTCAACGCTCTATCCAAAAATATATTCATTCCAAGTGTAAGTAATTCCAGAGGGTGGCAAAAGGCAACTAGATATTCCTGGGCACGACCATCTTTATCGGAGCCTCTGAGGGGGATTGTTTTTTGGGTAAAAAGAGAGGGAAGTTCGTGATCCTTTTCAATCACTGACAGTCCTTTTCGAGATGCAGTTGTCTTGCAGAAGTTTTTTCACAAACGCTCATAAACTTGTATTCCTTTATTCTTATACAAGCATTTTTTAACATATATTGTTTTAGAGATAAATATCACTCAGTTAAGTTACAAGACACCTTTTGACGGGACAATGAATAGAAACAAAGATATTTTTGATCAAGCTTTAATCGCGTCTCACTTTTCGAACAAGTTAAAGTCAATAGACGCACCGGGACAAGCAACGATGGCACCAGCTTGAGAAATGCTAAGCTTAGTTCTAACTGAGTGACTGGGCATTAGCATAAGTAATCAAGAATTAAAAGACATTTGCGCGATCTCTACGCACATGCTGAGAGAGACTTAGCGCAAAGGTAAGGCTAGAGTCAGAAATACATGTCCCTTCACAATTGCTTTCTGCTTGATTAGTAAATTTTATCACTTTGCTCATTAATAGCGTTTTTCTCACTTACCGTATAGCAAGGCAATTGTATATACGAAGACGAGAAAGAGTGGATTCATTGCTCTCAATACCAGCAGGGACCTTCCAGGCTGTTATTTGATTCCAAACTGGGAAAAAACACAAGTGCTGCGTGTCCGTGTTAACTGCCCTTAAATGTGGCTTAAATGACCTTATGCTGACGCAAGATTTTCCTCTGTTCAATCCTCAGATACAAAGCGCTCAATTGATGACATTTGAACTATGAAGTTGTTTTGATGCAGCGCAAACTCGTTTTCAATTCTGATATTACCGCCAACTTGTAAACAACTGAAAGACACCTTTGAAAATGTATTGTGTTATTTTTATCTCCGTATCAAACGTTTCGGCATTGAGATGTTAGAGGGGTTTAGAAATTACATTACTATTGTTTTGAACGAAAAGTTTACGTATACTCACGAGTCCTTTGGTATAACGGTTTAATTCAGCGGTTTTAAAAACACGGGCCGCTGGCCACATCCGGCTGGGGAAGGTTTTCTCACCTGCCCACGGCTGGCCGCGGTCCTTTCAGAAACCCCGGGACCGCGGCCCATTTCCAGCAGGCCCGGACGGCTGGCGCAAATATAAGAGCATGCAAAGTAATGGCGTCGTGACGCTTACCGAACGCTTTGAATCCGTGTCAATTCCCGCTTAAAGTTGTGACCAATATTTATTGCACATTGTCACCACCGGCATCACACTTCTTAGTTCACTCTTTTATATCTGCGTAACTGCGTTAAAAGGGAAAATATGGTAACGGTGCCGGCGGTGCATGTGCAGGGTTGAGGACGAACAGAAAAAAGGAGACGAGACAGAAAATAGACAAGACAACGTCTGAGATTCTCTCTATCGTCTACGTTTTGTTGTGTCTTCTCTGCCCTAGTATTAGTGAGACATGGTCTTGATGAAAGATAAAAAACGTAGAAAAGACCGAAAACAGACAGGACGACGTCTCAAATTTTGTGTGTCGTCTAATATTTGATGTGTCTTCTCTCCCCAGTCTCAGGGAGACATGGTTTAGAAGAAGGATGGAAATGTAGACGAGACAGAAAATAAAGAGGACAACGTCACAACTTTTTTGTCTCTTCTACTTCTTGATGTGTCTTGTCTACCCCACTCGCAGGGAGACAGGGTTGAGGAGAAAGATCAAAACGGAGACGAGACAGAAAATAGACAGGACGACGTCTCAAATATTCTGCATCGTCTACGTTTCGATGCGTTTTCTCTACGCCAGTCTCAGGGAGACATGGTTGAGAAGAAAGATGAAAAATGTAGAAGAGACCGAAAATAGACAGGACTACGTTTCATACTTTCTGTATCGTCTACGTTTTGTTGTGTCTTCTCTACTGCAGTCTCAGGGAGACAGGGTTGAGAAGAAAGATGAAAAACGTAGAAGAAACCGAAAATGGACAGGACAGCGTTTCATATTTTCTGTATCGTCTACGTCTTGATGTGTCATCTCTACAGCAGTCTCAGGGAGACAGTGTTGAAAAGAACACGCGCGCACATGTCATGGGGTATACGCAGGGCTCTGAATCAGCAATCCCGACGCGAGAGCCGAGTGCGCTGTGATTTGGCCGCCCGCGCTCGCTCCGTTGTGTCGCACTGTAGCGTATGCCTTCAAGTGCCGCATACTTCAGTAAGATACAGCCCGCCGTTTTGCCGTTCAACGGGGAATGTCCTTAGTTAACGTGTGCTCTTTTTCCCGCTTCCTGATTTAGAATGACTTAAAACCCAAATCAGTATGTTAAGACGGCCGATGGGAATCCGATTTTACAAGGAGTCGTCATCTGAAACGTTTACTTTACGTAATCTGATCCTATTCTCACAAAAGCACACGTTGACGTATTCTGGTCACACCTCTCAAGCAGTATTGTTCCCTAACACCCGAAGAGCCTAAGTTAATAAGCGTTGTCAAACAGAGGGGCTGAATTTTTGCTGTGCGGAAGCGTCGCTACTTAAAAATATAGTTGCCACGATTTTGCTAAAAACTTTAACTTTTCCTTCGAACGAGTGGCGATATCTGCTTATAGGCTTATTCCCGAAGAAGCTTCTAAAAGAAGTGCAGCGAGGCATACCGCGAGCGGTAATTGTTTTGCAAGATTCTCGTCTTTTCCGACTGCGAAAAGCGCCTTTATTTTACAAGGCCAAGGATACGCACGAAACAGTCTAGGGCCTTGACAAGGAGTTTGGTTTTAACTATTTATTCTGGTCGTTTGTTGTTCTCAATGGTCGAAGCCTTTATCATCTTGTATACGACATTATATATACCACTTGTTAAGTGAGGAAACCGTAATTAATGAGCAAGGGGATAAGAATTTACAAATTTAGCCAGAACCATTAACGAACACATGAATTTTCTACTCTATGCTTACCTTTGCGCTACGTCTTACACAACACGTGTGTAGAAATTGCGAATATGTCTGTTGTTATTTGATTGTATAATCTAATACGCAGTTACTCAGTCACAACTAACAGTAGTGTTTCTCACGATGGTGCATTCGTTGCTTGTCGAGACATGTGTATCGAGTTTAATTGGTGCAAAAGGCGAGTCGCGACTCAATTCCAATCAAATATATATTTATGCTTTTATCGACTGTCCTTTAAAACGTGCCTTGCTCATTAGAGAGTTATATTGAGCTTGACAACATTGTATGATGAGCAGATGATCCTTTACAAATAAAGCATTGCAAGGTAATAAGCGTGTGAGAGACAACTTCCGCAAGACAACTGCATTTTGAAAATGGCAGTCAGTGAAGTGGAGATTTGGGCCAGTTGTTTCATTGCAATTAAAAAGCGCCGAAAAATACAGGGACACAGACGAAGGGAAGCAGAACAAGGCGCACTCTCAACTGATGTTTATTGAAAATTCACACGTTATATAGCCGCAAAAAAAAAACCTCTACCCTATCTACTCAGGGACAGTCAGTGATTAAAAATGATTATAAACTTCCCTGTCTGTTTACTTCTAAAACAATCCCCCGGAGGATCCAATACAAATTAACGTTCCTATAAATATCCAGTTGCGTTCTGCCACCCTCCAAAATTAGTTAGACTTGAAAAATTAATTTGTTTGAACAGAACGTCGAAACGGTTGTCAATATCTTTGTTAAAATAAGTATAATTAGGATATACATTTACTTCGGTGTGACACACTTCTTTCGCTCTTTTTATGGTACGTAGACCCCAAGAATTTTTAATTTCAATTTACAAGCGTAATTTTTTGTGTTAAGCCTGAAGTCAGGTTTTGCTCGAAGTACCAGACTCATCATGGTGAATAAACCTTGAGACAAAGGGCGAAAAAAAAAGAGACAAACACAGCACCGTCTCTATTTAGGGACTGTCTAGTGGTTGACCATTTTTTTTGTTTCTCGTCTCGAGGTTTCTTTTTCACTGAACTTTCAACAGCTCGAATGCGCAGTAATACTCATTTTAGCAGACTCTTAGTTTATGCTTCAAAATTCTGGCTTTATAAGCTTATTACATGTGATAACTAGTGACGGACATTTCATTAATCCTTAAGGTTGTTGGTTCCTTCTTTCGTTCACGTCCAGGTCTAAGAGGACGTTCTGTAATGTTAGGAGTACCACTTTCCGCGCTCCCGCTAAGAATATAGTTTACTAATCAGTGAAGTGCATGGGTTTCCGTTGCCTCATCTCTGTCCGTAAACATCTGCAGCGAGCGTGGTGAACGCACATTGAAGGAGACGTGATAACCATTAAATTCGACTGTCAGCGTAGTTTGTACCGTTAAGCCGGAGTCGCACTTTTTATACATGATAAAAAACGCAGTCTGCATTCATATTTTAACGCGAGTCGCCGAGAAATGTGTGCTTCGAATGCCGCATGAAAATGCGTTGAAGGAAAAACTTGTCAAGCGGCATTCGCAGGCTTACTTATGTATGGTATATGGGCAGTGTTACTCCGGCGTTAGAGTAGTTTTTAACTTTCTGCCATCGAACCTTATAAAAACCCTTTATACCAATGTCAGTATATTAAGACCTCATTCCTTGCATGTGTAAAGCGTATAAAACGCGTCACGGCACTAAGTACTTTCTTTTCGTTGATCGTACAACTGTAATGCTCTCATCAGAAATATTTACTTGGTCAAAGGTTTTACTCGGGGTACCAATTTGACGGTTAAATATTCCTGCTGCTTAATGCGCTGCGTCAGAGAAAAACGCTGGTTTTGTTTGCATTATCCTTTTGGCCAGCGTAATTAAAATATATTCTGAGAAATAAGGATGTAGTACTTAAAGACTCTAGATTCGTAGCGGGTTGTCAGATATGTTACTAACCTCTTACATAGTGCAGCTAGTAATAGCTGTGCTCTTAACAGTCACTAACCAAGGAAGTTAGTAAATGGAAGGAGTCTCAACCACAAGACCCAGTGTAAACCACTACATTGGCTTAGAATTGAATACTAACTGCTGTAGAATGTATAGTTGCCACTTAGCTCAAGACGCTAGGTCGTGCAAGGTATTAATTACCCAATTCAATGGACGCAAACATATTTGCCTTGCTCGCGCAGTTAGCATCGTATCTCCTTCACTTTATATTGCAGAAATTGTACACACGTCATCAATCACCTTAACTTATCACACGCATGCAGGCTTGTACCCATCACTAAAAAATGGAAGAAACTATATATACAATTACCCAACGAAAAAATTTAACTATTTGCTCCTACACTTACTCTTCCATAGAAGCAAGTGACCGTCACTTCAAAAGGGAATTGGTTTGTCTCGCCGAGTTAATTCAACTTTACATCCTAGAGAAAGCAAAAAATAGAATATCAATACGAAGTACAAAACTAATGTAACACAGGTCGGCCGAACCACACTGCAGGGTTCTTTAGCTAGATATCAGGTTAGGAAACGGCACCGCAGCGTCCCTTCACTGTGTCAACCAATAACAGCCAAGTCAGGTATCTACTATTCAACATTCTTATTAAAATTAAAAAAAAGAAGCTGACATTAGCTTTTATTTCTTTTTCTAATCAGTTGGATTAAGGAGACCAAAAGAATCCCAAAGATTACTTGTCAAAATAGGTATTCTACCGACGATGTGCTCTAATGCAAAACAAAAAAAAATTGTTATCCGTGCCCTAATAACAAAAATAATATTAGCATTTTTTTCCAGGAGACACAAAGCGTACCCACGGCAAGGGTGACAGGAATGTGGGCAACCTTGAGGTTCTAAAAGAATAGGTAAAAAAAAAACATTGTGAAATTAATTAAGCATTCGTATTTCCAAAATATGAGTTGTTGAAACATATTTTGAGCAGCCTGCCAGTTACTCTTGTTTTCAGTAAATTCCGGTGCTGAACTGTATTTCAGCGAAATACGGCACTATCGTTCTTGTTGTGACATTCTATTAATTATTTTAGTTACTATACCCGAAGAGGTCATTGTTAATTGCATCGAGCTTTTGAAAGCCGTGGAATCGCTGAATGTCATCCTCTCTGTGTGTTCGAAAGCAAAGAAATAGTGAAGTGACAAAAATAACAGAGGCGCACAGACCTTCTCTACAAACTCGCGTGAGATTAGACAGTTTTCGTTTCTAAAAGTGAACGTTTTGATATTGGGAGATTATCTAGTACTGTTGGAATCGAGAGCCCAGTTTTTATACTACCGCACTTTCCCCCTTTCTTACGGGCGATCAAGTCGCAGTTTGCAAACAAAATACCCCCCCCCCCCCCCCACAAAAAAAAACAAAAAAAAATCTAGGTTTTAGGCGACCTGAAGAAAGGCTTCGAGCCTCTGAAGACTGCCAGGCTCTGCGCTTTATAAGTGCTAATGATAACGTGATTTTGGTAATGCTCGTATTACGAAACAAAGGTGAACACACTTTGTTCGTGTTTATGTTCCCGCTTTTTTCTTACGTGAAACAAACACGACAATGTGAAGAATTACAATCATTCCTTTACCTAAATAACTGAAGCGATTACTTTACATTTTTTTATCAAATATGTAAATAATCGCTTACACAATTATTAATAAAAGTAATAAATTAAGAGCAATTTTGTTACTTGTAATGAAATACATACATATTTACATACAGAGATAACGTGCACAAAAGTAGCACACGCAAACACGTACATGAATGCACGCTACACAATCACCGGCTACATCCATTGCTCTTCTTACTTTCATACCCGCCTTTCTGAAAGCACGATTTACCTTAATCATTATCTCAGCAAAACGTTAATTGTTTTTGCTAATATTTAGATTTCCTTAACAAATTTAGTTTCTCGACATGGACTTTGAATAGTCCAAGGGTTGAATATCTTAGTAAATATAACATTCCCGCTGTAATTATTCGCGACGGCGGATATAACATCCTGCTCCTCTGTGCTTTACAGCGCATGTCACGGCCTCTCTGTACATACTCGTGGAAAAATTTATGTTGCATTAAAACCAAAGCTACAGAGCAGCTTACCGCCATTTTATTACGCAGCTGAATATAGTTCAAAGAAGATAATGTGTTGGACGTAACCTGATCATACTGAATGGGTTAAAACAGCGCAAAAAAGACGAAGGACCAGCAATAGGAAACACACAGACACAGCGCTGACTTACAACTGAAATGTTTACTGCTGCGCCATTCAGCAAGTAAACTTAAAAGAAGACAAACATAAAAGCAATCGGCCCGATAACGTCATCCTCCACTCAAGCCGATACGTGGCTACACGTATTTACCCGCCTTTCTGATAAAATTTATCTCATCACTAACCAGGGCAAGTGACGGAACACTGATGCACATGCCCGCGTCTAGGTTGGCAATCGATAGGCCGTGAAGAACTCACTTCGTTGAAATTAATTTTGTTCAGAAAGTCGCAGGCGAATATATGGTATGAATATATTCAAATCACTCATAGGCACATCCGCACACACGTTTGTGTAGAGACCGATTATATACACGCGCGAGAACTCCCCGAATGATCGCGAGCACATCCACGGCGTCTCTTGATTCGTATCCAAGCGTTCGGGAGCATAACACTTTACCACCAACGAAACCACAACACTACCTGTCAACAATGTCGAACCGCGGAGGGGCCAATTCCCCGCAAGGCGCCTGCTTTAGATGCTAGCTCCGCTGCTTTCCCTCCGTGCTGCGCTTTCGTAAATCTTTCACCGGGTCCTCAAAGATAAGGCTACCGTTGAAGCTGGGTTTCAATAATCTGCTTCGTCGAACAACGTCAATGAATCACGAAATATCAACCACGGTATAGTGTACTAGACCCACGCCTATTTGTATGGCACCCTGCCGCCACAACGCTGTCCGCCAAATTACGCTATTGTATAGACAGAATATAACTCTACCAAGAATATGACTGAGCGCGGTGGCTTTCTCGTCCATAGGCGGAGCTGGTTAAACGCCATCTCAGAGCCGTCAGTGGGTCGCGGCAGAGCCGTGTATAGAGAGAGTTTGGTCAATAGGGGGCGTGGGCAGAGCCAGGGCATGCACCAGTCTCGGAAGAGGGCTTGGCATGCTCTCTTGACCAATCCGAAGCCGAAAAGAATCCCCCAGCGGTGGTAGCGAAAACCAGTTCTGATCCAAGGGTATATGTTCGTAAATGGTGTTAATAAGCGCGTAAGAGTGAAGTGTAGTAGCTCTTCGTGGTTGAAAATAGGGTGCACGTGATGTTTCGATCATGATCATGCAGAAAGATGTAACAAACGAATGCGTCGGTCAACTTTGTTTTGCTCGGACTGAGTGTGACCGCTCGGACGGCAAATTCCGGGCCCTAGGCCCTTAGCGTAAGGATTATGTCGATCGTTCCGCTAGTCGCACTATTCCACCATCATTTTGGATGAGCGTCATTGAAACATCACGTGCACCATATTTTCAGTCACCGAGAGTTACTCCGATGACCTCATCAGGTTTGTTTTTCGCGACCACCACCAGGTTCTTATTTCTGGATTCTGGTTGGTAACATTCGAATTTCTGAAGACCAGCCTGGAACACGCCCAGCCCGCTTTCGAGCAATGGCGCCTCCTCATGTGTCTCGTATATTTCCCAACGAATGGCCAAACTCTCTCCATATACGGCTCTGGGTCGCGGTGACTCAGGCACAGAAGATAGTGGTAGTTTGCGTTGATTGGCTCCCTTCCATCTGCTCGGGATGGGCGAGTCCTGACGTCAGCGCTCGCTCGGACGTAAGCAAGACGTCAAGAGCTTTTTATCATAAAACAGACGCCCAATCGCGAGAGGCTTTTTAGTATCTGCGTAACTGTACGTAATTGTAGCCACAGGTTTCTGTGATTCATCGATTGCTTAGATATAATAAATTACCTGGTTTAAACGCTCACAAACAAAAGCGGCGTGTCTTTTACGTAGGAAATATGAGCTCACGCCAACTCTGTTTCATGCTTATCGTCAGCACGTTTTTCGTAAGTGAACAGTCCCTCTCACGATCAATGACCAAAACACTCTAAATCCTCAAAAATATAAACTTAATCTTGGACTGGGGAAAAAAAAAAGAAAACTTACCCGGGAACCTTAGCGCGTAAAATTTGAGCAAATCGTGCGTAGAATACTTTTTGGAGTAGTTAAACCTCCCCCAAAGTCTGAAAGATTCAAAATGTTCCGCCAATAATTCGAAGGCCTCTTTCGATGAGCCAGTAGCTAATATCTACTAAATGCAAAGTACAATCGCTATCCGCTAATTCCCAAGTCGCAAGACTGGTAATATTACCTTTTGCTAGATTCTACATATAGCCCCAGCCCCGCCAACGCTACGACCCGATGGAGCCAGGCGTGCACCGCCAAATGTGCATGGTCATAGCTCTCGTCGTTTTTGTGTGTTTGAAATCACCGGCTAAACCAAATCAAGAAAAAAAGTAAGCGCAGGACGCACCCCATTTACCGTGCGTGATTTATTTAGACGGTGAAGATGGAAGCGACTGCGTTACTGAATGAAAATTCGACTTCGAACAGAACGAATGTTCTGGAAGACAAGATCTGCGCAAAATGTGCCGTATTAAAAAAAAGAAAAAAAAAATACATTGCGCGTAGTTTTAGCACAAAGCTAAGATTAAAGCGAAAAGGTCTAAGGGTTGATCCTTTCATCTTTGTGCATGCCCTTCGACATTTGAGTTCTCAACACACTTCCGTGTTGTTCAATACACTGTGTACAGCTAAACCAGAAGTTGGCTACCTAGCAAATGCTTAGCTGCAAAATTACAGGACACACAACGCTCCATCTGCAGTTCAGAGTGAAGGAAAATCCTCAGAAATCTAAAAAAAAATGCTTTCGGCATTCATATATAAACGCAGAAAGACATAATTCTAAACGTATCGTTGTTATGAGTTTCCCCTTCTTCGCTTTAATTGGTATATTCTGCACGTACCTCATTAAGTGAATCTGCAGTTTGAGTATTAGTTGCCAAGCACAAATATTTGAGTGTTGAAAATCTGACATCAAGTTCTTGGATAACCGTTAGCGTTAATTTTAATGCAGTTCCTTTTCGAATAGAGATACTGCTTTGAACAAAACGACTGAATTCTTCATACATGGAAAATTAGTGAGGAATTTCGGATACAAAAAATATATTTTATAATGTTTCCCTCATCAATACAGCTAGGCGCTAAAATCCTGGAATGGTATGCATTGTTGTTATTTCAATCATTAAGTGATATTAAATTCAAACACTTTGGGCAAACCTGTTTTTTTGTTTTAATGGGGACCACGTATTGGTTAAAAATCTAACCCTATTAAATGTTAGCATGTTATCGCTAATTATATGATTACGCTGTTGCATTGACGTCCATGGATATATCTAAAATGTATAAAACTAATTTCTACCCAAATGCTGCGAGAGGGCAGGCGAGTTTGTGTGTACTCACCACTGCCCTAGACTTCCTAAAAAAATCCGTCCCTCGGGAGGGTCATACTGCACTCTGGAGTTGTAGCCAGGCTGCCAGGAAAGTATCCCTATTGAAAAAGATTTTTACCGGAATTTCACTGCCAGTAGCAAATTATTTTACTGAATTATGGGACTCTTTTCACTACCGGTGATGCCGGAATTTACCGGAAGAACCGGAAGTCACCGTATGTTTTCCCGGCATTTTATTTCCAGGAAAAAATCTATTTAACTGAATTAAGGGTCTCTTTTTACTTCCGGTAAAGCAGGAACTTATTGGAATTCACCGAATTTTTCTTAATTCACCAGAATTTATCGCAAATCATCAGATTTTCCGAAATTCACTGGAACAATTTTTTTTTTCGGACGTCAACGCAAGTATTTACGAAGAAGCCTGTGAATTGTGGGTGGTACAAGTTTACCAGATGCTGGACCATTCGGTAATAATTAAGAAAGTTAGTTCATATAGACGTGAAAGTTTCCTGTCTTCATTTCACAGTCGATACCAGTGAAATAATTTGAAAAGCTCTAGATAAAAGAATTCAGAACAAATAGGAACAACCGAGTTACTTGTCGCAAAAGTATATTTCAATGTACTCACAATGCAGCTGGGTAAATTCCAAGATATACGGTAGTTCAACTAATAAAACCGAGCAGTTGAACCACACGGGCACACACACACACACACACACACTCTCAGTATCACGTTTAGCGAAAACCACTAACTCGCAACCAACATCCGCCGACGTTGAGAAATCATGGGCACAGACACGGTGTCGTTCCTGATGCTGACACAATGGCATCTCGGGCGTCTTTTTCCCTCGCTGGATGCTTCTGATGTCGGAGGGACGAAGAGGCGCAAATAAAGGTCACTGGAAGATTTTGTTTATCCGCACGCCCAGTTGCTCTGGACGATACAGGTCGTGCGCATGGTACGGGAAGCCGACACTGAGCGTCCGTTCGTTGCCGTTGCTCGTTGAAAGACAAAAAAACCGGGCTTCTTCAAAAGAGACAGCAAAAAGTCACCCTCACATTTTTTCCACGTACCCAATGGAAGGGAGAGGGTGCATGGAGAAACGAATGACAGCCGGTGAAACTTCCAGCAAAGCCGGGTCGTCTGATTAGCAAAAGTGGCTGCCCGTAAAATTCCAGCGAAATCTGGCAACTGATAGTAGCTACCGGCAATTCTTTCATTAAATGCTGGTAAAATTATCCGGCTTCAGAAGAAAACGGGTGAAACTTGAACAGTTTTTACCGGATGTTACTGGAAGCTCTCGCTGAATTCTCAACAGGGATGGGACGCGGCCCGCCGTACTCCTACTCGTCGCTAACTCTATGCACGTCGATACTGCCGCTGTAGGTTTCTGTTTCAACGAAGGCTGTCACGAAGGTGAATGGGTGCAATAAGCGAGCGTTGAATTACTTTTCATGCAATGCTGAGAAGACGCGGCGATCGAAACCGAAACCACGTCATTCCTTTACATGGCTAGAGTGTGGTACACCCTACCATGTCCAAAGATGCCCCATAATGCAACACATCGAGTGTTGCATGCAGGAAATTTCGGAAGTAGTCTATTGCTTTTACAACATATCGCTACTGTTTTTCTTTTCTTCTTAAACCAAAACTAAATAGGAAGTCGTTGGGTGCACAAGTGAATTCTCCTAATATCATGAAAACCTTGTCCACAACTGCTAAATGTGAAAGGAAACAATATGCCGGATGCGAATAGCATGATGATGATAGTTGTCAAGAATTTTGCAAGTGGCCTATACATGCAAAGCTGGGTGACTTTGTCTCTACTACGGTGGTGTGTACTAACTGTTTCAACGCCAGCACCAGTTTCCACGGTATTTCGTCCACATTCGAACAGTTCACTGAAATTTCAAATAAACGACAGTTTCTTTGAACAACGACAGCTAGAATAAAATAACATGAAATAACCAAAGAAAGGAGAAACTGCAATATCCATCACAAACACCGAAGAATTGTGCGTAAACACATTCTGCTTTTATGACTTTATTTGTAGTATCAAGATAAATTAAGCATTTGTTTTCTAGCAATAACACGCAACTCGACTGATCACGTAGCCAATTAAAGTGAGGGGCGACCTTGAGAATAATTTCCGCGTCTCTCGGGTTATGTAAGCCACTCCTTTGCACTCATATCCGAACGGTTTATGAAGCGGGCCTGCCGAAAGACAATGGAACAGCAGGTGCCATGCCTATATCAATTTGAATCCCCTCTACGCCATAATTATTCTACGACCTCTTCGCCCAAATTCTTCAATTATGTTTGATAATCGAGATCCGTGTGAACTAAATTAAACTTATGGCAACCAGGTTTCCTAGGGGAAGTCGTTTGTGACCCCAGAGGGATCACAAACGACATTTTTTTTTTTTAATAACAACGAAAGTATAGTCCGCTCGCTTAGATCTTCCTCAGCAAAAATCTAATTCTGCGGTGACCCCAGAGGGATCACCGCAGAATTAGATTTTTACTGAGAAAGATCTAAGCGAGCGGACTATACTTTCGTTGTTATTAAAAAAAAAAAAAAAAGCTTTACCATTTGCTTCTTAGCTTGTCAAGTATTTGCGAAAATAGTTAGTTTACATCTCGGAATTTGTGTTCTATTCAAAACCATGCATAATGAAAGTAATTTGAGTGCTGGTCAAAATGCGTCGCGAGTTTGTATCCTGTCCAACTGGGTTTTGTGACGCCCGAGTTCCACTAGAGCAACAAACAGAAACAAACAGCGACAGGCCTCAACCCAGAGTCTTTCGCGATTTGAAAGGCTTTGTAGAATAAATGTGGCTATGCTCAGACTCGAGCACTATGCTCTCGAGGGTGTATTTGGGAGGCTTGCAATCACTCGTGCTTACTTATCGAGCACCGAACAGCTGAGCGCCTGCAAAAAGGTACCATTCTGAGCATGCTACCTGTGTTTGAGGCTTCTCGCTTTCTTTTGTTTCTGTTTGTCACTCTAGTTGCACTCGGACATAAGTGACTCAAATAACGCTCTTTCGTTCATTTGAACAGAATCACAGCTCTCAAAGTGTTCTTATTTGTACCACATTTATTTATTGGGGCCTTTGTTAAGGGCTCCTAAAAGCAGAAAGCTGAAATGAAAAAGAAATGTTGAGAGTGCCTAGATGGGCACGTATTACACACAAATGTTTCCACGAAGATAATAGCGTACTTAGAAAGGACTCAGGATTAGAATATGCATTCGATAACACAGTGTGAACAACCTCCTTTTGCTCACATCTACACTTCGTTAAAGGGCCTTTAAAAAGAAAATACAATTTTAATAGTCTGATTTGGACACGCGTGTCGACAAATAAATTCTATGCAAAAAATATATATTTTAGAGCCATATTGGCGGCAAGAGATTTATTTGCCATTCTGTGTGCGAAGTCCATGACGTGACGGGTAATTCCGGAATGACCATCTCGGTCCTAAAGGCGTCGCCGATCCACCTCTCCTCCACGCGCCCAAAATGCCGAGAGAAAAAAAAAAACGAGTGGAAAGAATATGACTGCCGACACAACCCCGCCTAGCGCCGTCAATATTGCTCTAAAATGTTTTCTTCTTTTTTTTTTCGCGCAAAATAATTTTTTGATACGCGTGTCCAATCCAAATTGTTATTTTTTTTTCTTTTCAGGGGATCTTTAAAATAATCTACTTTGAGATGTTCATTAATGATGACACCGCGAAAGAAATCTTTCTCTACTGTGATGTGTTCTTTGTTTATTTCAGAAAGCTATAACTTGCTTAAGATTTTGCTCAAGAATATACTCTTATTCATGGTTTTTTGCTTTTATCTTTGTGTATCTGTTTTATCTCTGCAAACCGCACCAAGATACGCAAATTTTGTAATAGAAATAATTGTGACAGGAAGGATTCAATAAAAATGAGACTAGAGTTCTCAAGAAAGCATGTCAACCTTCACGGCGAGTCTCGTAATATTGTTCACAATTATTTTTTTTCAGTTGACGTGGAATCATTTGATTATTTTTCCACCGCTGAATTTCAATGAAGCAGTGTAAGTGAACTGATCCACGCCATTCTAACAAACTTTCCCAAACTATTTTAGGTTGTTATTAATAATAATTAATACCTCCTAGATCATATAAACACGGTTATCTCCTACTTGCCATTTACAGCAGGGGTATGCTCAGGATACACGGACAAAGAGAAAGATGATTTAAAGAAGATATGTGGACGACGAGGAGTCCAGGATACCGTTTCTGAGCGGATTAGTAATGGTACCGAGGCGGCTCCGGGCTCCTGGCCGTGGATGGTGGGGCTGTATACTGCACAAGACCGGTTCTTTTGCGGTGGCGTTTTAATAAGCCGCCAGTTTGTTTTAACTGCTGCTCATTGCTACAGGTATGTATACATTGACTCCCTTTTCTTTTTCTCCAAAACAAGGAGTAAGTTTCGAGAGCCCCCATTGAGTTCCGGGATTTCACATTGGTTTACGTGTGTTTATAAAAATCGAACTGTTCACGAAGAATACTATCTCAATAACCATTACCGGAAACATAAGTGCGCGTGTTCTCGGGTACTACCAGAACAACCTACCAGCCCAGCTACAACTCCAGACCGTCCGAATCACTAGACTGCAGCCTTGCCATGCCGAATGCTTTGATAGCGTCTGTTGCGAAGCGTTCCCCTTTTCTCGGTAACTGCGATTACGACCGTACACAGACGAGACAGACAAGTTTTGGGGCTGCGATTACGTAATCCTTTACGGAACACTTCTCAATTTTAATCTCTGTAAAAACTAAAAAATAACCAGTGTTCGTAACTGCACTCTTAAGCCAATATATAATTAAATAAGTGGTCGCTCTTTTCTTTTTAAAATTGAATTGGTAAAAATTATGCAAAGTATTAATGTCTCGTTTTCGTTTTTGTGATGTTTGCCGTAATAAATGTTTCCGTGTATAAGTCGCAACTTTATAAAAAAAGCACCCCCTTTAAGCGGCCGTTTTCAGAGAAGAGATGAAACAAATCGCATCCCCTCCACCCCCCTCCCCCCACAGACACAGTATTTTCCTAAAAAAATTGGTACATATGTAAGTCGCACTTTAATTTGTGTACCCTAACACGCGGCCCCGGGGTCACGCCTTAGGTATTGGCAGGGCGCATGCGCAGAGCTCTACTTTACGCAAATCTGGTTTCTGCGGTGGCGTGGTGCCAACACCTCCTGCTGGAACTGCGCCTGTGCCCACACTTGCTGGGGGCATGTTTGCAAGGAGCTCGTAGGCCTATAGGGTAACGCCACGCCAGACGATCCAGGCCTAAATTTGAACCTCACGGATCGGCTTAAAATAAGGAAATACAACTGTATGTGCTATTGGTAGGATTCCGTATTTTCGGAGTTTATTTTTCCTGAACTTCTGAGGGTGTAGAAAGTTGAGCGTGTTGGTTATTAATTTACGATAAGGAAAGAGGAACATTTAAGACAAACAGACAAGAGCCTGCCTTGTCTGTTTGTCTTAAATTTTACTCTTTCCTTATCATAAATCGGAGGGTGTTTTTCGCCGTTTGTGTTTAGGCGAAAATTAGGAGTTTATCGAAATTTATTTTTGTTTTATTTCCGTTTCTCATAAACTCGGAATTTATTTTCGCTCTGATTCCCACTAAAAATAAACAAATACTTAAGCAATATTTGGGTGTAAACGTATGCAAGATAAAGAATAAAAACTAAATAAAACACTATAGTATGAAATAATATCCAAGATTTAAAAACAGCGCGAATAGACGAGGACTAGATGAAGAATGAACACGGACGCAGCGCTGAGTTACTAATAAGTTTATTGAACGCAAAATCGCAATATATATTTATATTCTCACGAGAAAAAAAAAAAGAAGAAACTAAAGAAAGAATTCTGCCCACCGAATGCATCACCCACAAGAAATAAAAAATGAAAAGGCACCATTTCGCAGCCGTACAGAGCACGTGTTAAAAAACAAGCAATCCAGAGAACTAAAAAATTCATCTCTTTGGCAGATAGGGCCACAGATGGCCTGCTTACACATGCAGCGTCCAACCTCACTATCTCAACAGCCTCGAGATTTTCACGAGTAAGCTGGTCCCTGTGACGCTTCCTGATACCGTTCGAAGTCGGGTAGGGAACCACAGTCACGCTATGAACGCCCACATGACCAGACACGGTTGTGGAGACACTGCAAGCGTGCTCTCTTAAGCGGTCATTGAGACAGCGGCTCGTCTGGCCAACGTAACGCTTGCCACACGTCAGAGGAAGAGAGTGAACCACCCTCTCAGAACACGTGACGAAGCGATTCCGATGCCTCATGCTGCAAGCCGTGGCCTCTTTCGAAGAGGGGTTAACAGGTCCGCACAACCTGGACAACTTCTCCGCAGCCTAGAATAAAACGTCGACGTCACACCTGACCGCAATGCGTTTCAGGTTGTGGGCCAAGCCGTGCATATAAGGAATGAGAACCAACTTTCTACTTTCCCTTTCATTTGTTGACCTCTTCTTCACTTGTTTATATCTTTGAGCAGAGACTCGGCGACCGCTGTTAACACGTGGGAGAGGTATCCAGCATCTGCGAGGTGTTCACTTTTCTTGTCACAGCTATGTTGGATTTTGGGATAACAAGACCTCCGCAGCGCATGTGTATAGCAAGTCCTCGTAATCGCCCGCTTAACAATGTTTGAGTGAGCGGACTCGAAGGGCAACAGCGGCTTTCCAGCACGCGGTTCATAGCCCCCACAAACATGACCTGGACAAATAGTTAGAATCAAATCACAGAATCGGATACATCCTGCCTCAGGCACCTCATGAGTCAAAACGAGTGGCAAAAGGCAATCACTAAAAATGCATCAAACTTGATTCATTGCCGAAAGAAAGGACAAGGCGTCGGCATCTTACGAACCCAGAAAATCATCTACGTACCGGAAGACATTTGCTCGTGCCATCGCCCTTACTAATTCGTCGAACGACAAGAGTTGCACACAGGATTTGCTTTGATAACTGTTGATACCTTAAAGGTAATAAACTCCTGGAAGTCGTTGTTGAGAAGCTCCTATTCATCCCACCTTATTCCATCAACCTACCCCGTGGCCGACCGAGGTGAAGTGGTAAAGTATGTAAAAGAGAAGTTCCAAGTGCCCTTTTTGCGCTTTTTGGGCCATCTCTATGGTGCACATCTTTCAATGTTACAAAAGCACCCACCTCTCCTTCCTCTAAAACAAAGATATGATGCCCCGAACTAAAAACCAAAACAGTTGCCTTTGACGCGACCTCAAAGTACAATGACATGTTATCATGAATGACCCGAGATTAGAAAGTTTACTGTGGTGGCCTTACCCAGAACCATTCACCTTGTGTGCCGATCAAACTTAATTGTAAAATACTTTTTTTTTTATTTTGGGTGAAGGCATCGGCATATTGAGATTTGGTGTTTACCGGAAAAAATCTTAAATGACCTAAAATTTACCGGCGGGAGTTTTTCGCAATTTTTCGGATTTATCCTAAACTCAGAACCCTAAATAATATTGGCGATGTAGACATACCTTTTCCAAGATATTTTGCCACATTTCATTTGATGACACCCTTAGTTTTATGACACCTTTAATTTTATGAAAAACAGGCCCAAACGGTGTGAAATTCCTATTTGTTTACAAAAAGTATTAAAACGGGAGTGTAAAATAAATACCGATTTAGTAGGTCTATACATTGTACTAAGTTATCCAGCGTGTCTGTCACGCATATCCCATTGTATTTCAGGAAGCAGATTTGTTAAAAATGGCCCAAAATGTTTATATTCACCTGCTATATTAAACAACACGCCAATAATCAAAACAAAACTGATGTGTGTTTGTAGTAAGGGAAGCAAGCATATATTAAAAAAAAGTGTCGTCATACATTACTCCTTAGTGTCGTTTCTAAATAAATGCAAAATAGTGATCATAAAGCAGAAAATCATATGTTTTACACATGTGCATGATTGTAAAATCGGTTTGATGAAGGATTTATCTTTTTCTAACGGAAATGTATGTCTTACATTGTGCTTTACCGCAAAGCCAAACGGGCTGTTGGTAAGCACTCAAAATAAATATTGTGTTGTATTGTATTGTATAAAAAATTGAAATCATAAGGTGGGTCTAAAGGTTTATCCTCGAGGGTAACAGACGCTTTATACATGCGCTAGATAAAAGCCGCCATTGCTGACCTTTCCTTCTCGTAACCAGATACCGCGTCACTGAAACCGTCCTTGACAAGCCTCCACAAGGGCGAACGCTGGGGAGAAGGACACAGTAGCATATAAAATGACAATTACCTCAACTGCTATGGCAGTGATGAAGTGAAGTAAACGGAGAAAGGGGAAAGAAAAAGTGAAAGACGTTTACAAATTTCTGTAATGCGCAATTAAAGCGCAGCTCTTGAGGAGGAGGAGGGGAGGGTGCGCGTCCCCTTTTCGTCCACGCCCTCTCCTTCTCCTACCCTCCTCCTCCTTCATAACTCCCCCTTCCGTCCTCCTGTGCTGCTCGTCCTCTTCATTTCTCCTCCTCCTTTTTTCATCATCCTCCTCTCCCCTTCTCCTCCTTCTCTCCTCTTCCCTCCTTCACCTCCTTACCCTCCCCTCCCCCGCCGCGTACCCTCCCTTTTGCTCATCTGAACCCGCCCCTCCTCCCACAGTTCCCCGTTAAATTCACTCGGAAAATAGACGCCACGTGACATCACCAGCTATTCAGCTTCCCCTCTAAATTTAGAGGGGGGTGGGGGGATGACGTCACATGACTTCGCGTCACGTCACCGATGAACAAATTTAGTTTCTCCGCTAGATTTGGCGGGAAAGTTGACACCACGTGATCTCAACACCAATTAAATTTTCCGCTAACTTTAGTGGGACAGTTAGCCTGACGGCGACGGCGATCGCCGACAGTGACGCCACTACACGCGGAAACGGGCGCCTATGAGCTGCGTTTTTGAATTCAAGGTAGGTTATGGCGGCGCCCATGAACAGCTCCTGCAAGGCGTCTATAAATAGCCAAGAATTCATGCAACAAACGAACAAATACAAAACAAAAAAATTAAGAACTTGATTGTTTTTAATATTGCCGGAATGGAAAATATTGAAAATCGTTATTTTTCACAACGAAAAAAAAAATGGTTCGTCTAAAAGTTAACTTGAGCCTAATGTAGCTTGAAACTCGGTGAACAAACGAGCAAAGTTTGAATGAAATATTATCTCTTAAAAGCGAATATATATAAATATATATATATATATATATATATATATATATATATATATATATATATATATATATATATATATATATATATATATATATATAACGGGCATGGTGGCGGGAGCCCGAAGGCGTGGGTATAGAACTGAGAAGAAAAAAACCCTTAGTGAAAAACAGCAACAACGGACGATTTAATCTTCGACGTTTCGACGTTTCGGCAGGAGTCCGGCCTTCGTCAGGAAGACTGAAGAAGGCCGGACTCCGGCCGAAACGTCGAAGATTAAATCGTCCGTTGTTGCTGTTTTCACTAAGGGTTTTTTTCTTCTCAGTTTTATATATATATATATATATATATATATATATATATATATATATATATATATATATATATATATATATATATATATATATATATATATATATATATATATATATATATATATATATATATTTATAACATTGCCCCAATGCAACCCCATTGCGCCTAGTCTCTCAAAGGCATTTAGTCATAAGGAGCACGACTCAAGATGGTCTCCTGAAACAAAAAAAAAATGTTTACTAAAATCTTTCTGAAAACAAAATACAACACTATTGGTCGAGAGCTTTCCTTTTGTCCGTTTTCAAATTAATCAAATATTGAAATGAAAATAACTATTTAATTGCGATAAAAGTATAGGAGGATAAGGTAAACGGCGTCTAGAGAAGCCCCATTCCCTTCAGGGTTGGCTCTGCGATTTTGCTAATTCAACGTAAAAAGATATAACCAAAATGGCCTAAAACATAACTTGAGACTCTTGGGCAAGACAGTACCCGTTTCCAAGGATGCACGAAAGTTACCTGAAAACCGCAATAACACAAACTAACCTAGAGGGTGTGAAATGGTACATAAGAAAGGCAGACGGCAGCATTGCTACATGATATCGTGGTCTCCTTTCTACATCTGACTCGATGGTCATGGACAAGCTAAGAACGGCAGGGAGGAGCTTCAGTTGTTTCACCTGCAGCTTCCTAGCCTCGATGCATTTAGGCGTCAGGTGCACCTCGACCACGCGTGCCTAGCCAAAGCACGGCGGAGGTCGGGTGTTTGAAAGGAAACGCACTACTGTTTTCATCACGTCAGTTACGATAGGGCTGTCCGCCTCTACCGGGTGTCGCAAAAATACATTTACACTTTCTTTTTTACGACAAAAGTAAACTAGGCATCGCCGAAAGCTCGTTCTCCGCTCAAAGGTAGCGCTAGAGGCCAGAACCAGATGCCAAAGTTTCAGCGCGATCCGATATCTTAATCAAAAGTTGTGATTTTCTGAACATTTCAATGGGAAAATGACGGCCGACGGAGTTTTTGAATACATGGGGCTCTATGGCGCCAGAAGCCGAAAACGGGAGAACATGGGCTCCATTTTCCCATTGAAATTTCCTGAAAATAAGTTAACTTTTGAATAAGGTATCGGATCGGGATGATACTTTGGCATCTGGTTGTGACCTCTACACTCTAAAAAAAAACGTGCCAACTAGCACCTTTTAGGGTTCTTTTGCTTGTCCAATGGGCGGCACCCTTAAAGGTGCAGAAAAGAACCCACAAAAAGGGTTCTTTCTAATGAACCCTATTTCGAGGTTCTTTTTGGATCGTTTATTGGTTTTTCTTAATGAACCCTATTTTTGGTTCTTTTCAGAACGCTTCTGGGTTCTATTTAACGAACCCTATTTAGGGGTTCTTCTAAGATCCTTTTTCGGTTCTTCCTAACCAACCCTATTTCGGGTTCTTTCCCGAACCCTTTTTGGTGCTCTTGATGAACCCCATTTCGGGTTCTTTGCAGAACCCTTTCTGGTGCTCTTAATGAACCCTATTTCGGGTTCGTTCCAGAACCCTTTTTGGTGCTCTTAATGAACCCTATTTCAGGGCTCTTTTTGTATCCTTTATTGGTTCTTCTTAATGAACCCCATTCGGGTTCTTTCCAGAACCCTTCTTCGTGCTCTTAATGAACCTTATTTCGAGGTTCTTTACGGATCCTTCTTTGGTTTTTCTTTATGAACTCTATTCCATGTTTTATTTGGAACCCTTCTTGGTTCTTTCAATAAATCCCGAGTTCTTTAGATTATGTTAGCGTTATTTTAGTAAACCATATTTTGTAATTCTAACCCTCTTTTACGACATATCAGTTTTTTTTTACATTCCTTGTAAGATTTCAGTAAATCGGATTTTGTATTTCTTGCTCCACAAAATGAATTTTTTTCTACCAACCAAAGTGTCTTTAGATTGTTCATTAATCGCTAGCACAGGGCCTTTTCGACAGTTTGACAAACATCAGTATGGCCAGAGTCCACACACTTCATTCCTGTAGTAATTAACTAGGTGACAGGCAAAAAGTAAAGATCATGTCCAATCATATACTTTATTGAAGTCGCAAAAATTGATTCTTCTGTTCGCAGCGAAACAGTTTCAAGACGAAACGGATATTACTGCCAGCAATGTGCACACAGCTTCTACTGTCGTTCTGATGCCGCTCACTGTCAGGACACCGTCCAAAAAGATGTCAAATTTATTTTCGTGGAGATGGAGTAGTGGCATCAGTGTCCGGACTTCCTACAACAAGAAAGCAAGAATATAAACACATGTATTTTCCTCTGTATAATTATGCTGCGAATTACTCATTCGCCGCGCTTTCAGATCAATTATAAGTGTATAGGTTTCACTAAGCATTTTATTTCTCGTTTAGCCTTACGCTCTAAAACATACCCGCAGATGTGATTTCCTTTAAAACATTTAGTGGGTCAATCAGTGCGATCTAGAGAGCGCGACCAGCGGATGACGAAGCGCCCCCTTCGAAGCCCCTTTCGCTACAACACTGTGTAAAAGCGAAATATGGCACGCAGCATCAAGTGTTTTCTTTCCAACCAAGAAGTAGTAAAGGAAGAAAATCGGAAGTCAATGGGTTACAATATATGTACAGCACACTCGTAAAACAATGCCCAACGTGCCACCGCATTTTCTCTGCTCTTAAAAATGCCCGTGCGTCCACTTCCCCTGAGAATACTCGAGGGGCCGATCAATGCAATCTACGAAGAAAACTCGGCCAATGGAGAAGCAGAAAATATGTTTTGACTTAAAAATGAAGAGTGTAACGTGACACTGAGCATGAAGTCAGTACGTGAAACGTCATGCCAGTGACATCTCTCGCTTCATTCATATGTCTAAACATGCTTTGGCCTTTTTCTTCGCCGAGCTCTCTTCGTGGATTGGTGTGATTGGCTTCTCGAGTGTTCTGCGGGAAAGTAGATGCACAGGAATGTTTCAAGCGTGTTTCAAGAAACGTTGGTTTTACCCGTATTTAATCCTTCTTGCCCTATAGTCAGTAAGAGGTTAAGAAAAAATCTACGAGCTGGAGAGGAGGAAGCGGACAGAAGCTTGTAGGGGAGAAGAGAAACCTTCTCTCCATTCCAAGCGTCCATCGGCTTTCTTCTTTTAGATTTTTCTTAACCTGTCATTGACTTTAGTCGCTTATATTTTCTTTAAATTAATTTCAGAAAATAAAGCAAGGATTGATTTATATTACTAGCTCGTATATTGAAAATATAACCCTGACAAGCTTGCATTACCATCTGTGACAATGCACTATACTCGGAGGTGACTTGGGCAACTTTTGTTTTGCCAATGTAGTCGAAGTTAAAAACGCCCGCGCATCTTGAGCGTTAATCAAGGCTATGCACACGCACTCTTCACTTCAGAAACGCCACAGAAAGTTGTTTCCAAGTATAATTTAACCCTGTCTTAAACGAATGGCGTCGATAAGCGGTCATCAGTTCGTAATGAGGTAGTAAGTTAACCCAGCATATTTATGGTGGACGAAGGTAAACCTCTGCGTCGTCGCAGTCTGAAACTTGTGAGTGATTACAAAAACGCCGGCTAAAATGTACCTTCAAGCAGCCCTTCGAGGTTCGGAGTGACGTTCTTTTCCTTTGAGGAACACCTGTGTAGAAGCTGTGAATGCCTCCATCTTGGCTCTCACGTCCTCCGGATGTCTTTGCCGAACGGCAGTTTAACGTCTTGTAGTAACTGAAAAATAAACAACGAATCGAGAGTGTTGCTAGTTTACAAAAGTACATTTATGCGCTATAGATTTGTACACACGGATTGCTTACACACACACATACACCACACACACGCACATATATATATATATAAACTAAATGACCACTTACTGTCACTATAGTGGAGTAGGGCTGGACGTCAATTAAAATAATTTCCATTTATGTTTTCTTTTATATTGATTAGTTAATCGATTTATAGCTCGCGCTGATCTCCAGGCAAGATATTGTATCTCAGAAAAGGCCTAGAACAACCGATTTTTTTCCTTGACAAGTTTTTACTAGGTCTTATAAGGGGTAGTACATAGCAACTTGTCATTGTGCCTCATACAGAAGTAAGGCATGGCTAACATTTAACATAAAATATCTGTAGATATTTGTACAATAACAAGTTCAAATAGCAACTTGCCATTGTACCTCATACACAAGAAAAGCATGGCAAACATTTAAAATAAAATATTTGTACGTTATTATTCAAACTTCAAAACCATTCTAGATAATAATCATATAAAACACTTAAGTAGCCATGAGAGACAATTGTGTTATAAACACACAAAAGAATTAAATGAATATTCTTCTTACTTTTTTTGTTTATAAGACTTTTCGTAACTCTAAATTCAACCAATATGCCGATTAAACTCTCTTGATTCAGAGTAAAACAATAGTTAATTAACCGGAATGTTAATGAATTCATTGCCTAGCCTTATTACGAGGTAGAACTATATCATTTAGCACGTATCAAAAGCCCTTATCTTATTCACAAGCGATAAAACGGGTAGTAAGAAACTTTTGAAGTCCTGATGATCTGTAAAAATCTCGAAACTTTAAGACTAAATATAAAGAAGAGAACATTGAATTACCATTCCGGGAATCGTAATTGCCGGAAATTCCTCAAGGACTGTGAGGACTCCAGCCTCGCTGAGGATAAACTCTTGGCAAGACTGAAACATCCGCATCATGCGGTCTTGTATCAGGTCGACGTTCAGGGGCACTTCAGTTCTCTCTTCGTTCATGAGCACAACATGACGGAGAGCGCTCACGGCGTCTTCACATTTGTGAGTATCAACGAATCCCTAAAACAAAAACAATTTGTTACGTTGATGCGCCGTTTACGCATGTAAGCTATTTACATAATAGTTGCAGCACTGAATACAGGACCAAGTAAAACAGTTATTTTTATCAAACATACATCCACATTTGTGCAAACATAAAATGCACAAAAAGTTCGCGCCTGTCGATTTCCGCACAACACTCCGAGAGCCAATCGTTGCGATCTGCGAAGTCCGCTCAGCGAATGACGACGCGGAACATACGTTTAGACAAAGAAATGCAGTCTGCGCTGTTACGTTAAGCAATGCAAGCGGGACGTTTTGCATTCCTTAATGTCGCAGCGCAGACTGCATCTTTGGCTCTAACCAAATGTTCGGCATCGTCATTAGTTGAGCGGCGCCGTAAACTGCAGTGATTGGCTCTCGGAGTGCCATGTCCCTGGCCAGTCAAAAAACAAAAAAACGTTTACAGCACCTATTCGCTCACGTTTATTCGGGCCATAAATACGGATGCATTAGCTAATTAAAGCCCGGTAACATAAGTTTTTACATTTACGAAGAGATATCATTGCTCATTTCATTCGCGCGGTAAATTCGAAGTTCTGTTCTTGAGATCTTTCTGGCGGAAAGCTTGAACTCAGTATTTTGTCATATTATACAAAGTCAGTATTGTAGTAATGAGATCAGTGTTCGCTTCAAAAACGTTTTTTTTTTTCTTGTGTAGTTCAGCATACAAGACTGTCAAAGTAATGTTTTTTTTGTTTTTTGTTTTTTTTTGCAACGTGCTTGTTTGGACAACTTCAAGCCAAAATAGCATAAAAACAAATTTCAAACGACAAGTAGCTTAATTAATAAGAAGCCGCCCCCTGTCCTACTTATTCTGCCTACGCATCAAACAATTTCTGGCAATATTGAGCGCTACTGTACTTATAGCAATTTTTAAGAGAAATTACAATAAACTGCCTGCTTAAAAAGTTTTACCTTGAAATGATGAACAGGCCGACTGCAGTTCGTTTTCAAAAAGCCACCTGCAGACGTCTCCAATCGTCCATGTGCTCACGTCCACTGACATGTTGCAAGTGATGCTAAGAGGAAAAGGAGGAAGGTACTTCCTTCTAGAGCTTCAAACCCAAAGGGAGAGGAGGTCAAACATTGTTCCGATCCACCACTCGGACGAGCGAGTGCTGGCACTCCCTCGAGCAGCGAAGGTAGATCCTGTTGGATCTAGTGACCTTCAGCGACCCATCCCTGTTCACCGCTAAGCTGACAGCGTGGTGGGAGGTACGTGCTTGCCGAACCAATTAGTCACCTGGTTTTTATCACCTGACACCTTTCTCTGCGGTTGTGAGCACGTGGTGCAAGACAGAAGATTCACTGGTCAAACGAGCATGACGATTCCAACGAACTGTCAGCCTAGTGGTGATCAGATTAGCCCCCGAAACGTCGCTTTTGAACGCATTATGGCTTATCCTCTGGGGTGCCGTTGAGCTGTCTGAACCATGGTTCTCTGGCGAAGATAATATGCACATGTCATCGCTTTTCCCTCCCTGTCTGCCAGGAAACATGGCGATCACATCGCCAAGCATGTCCGCAGCCGCCGGTAAAATTGTTGGCAGTTCACTCTCTTGCCCAAAAGAAACACAAAATAAACAAGAGCGAAATTCTCGATTCGGTGTCCCACCTTCCGGCAACGGAAACAAGCAACACACTGTGTTGAGCAACGCGTGTTGGCCTATTTGGTGGCTGAGCGACTTTTGTACCGGCAATACGACAACGCACCTAGATTCGATGAATCAGTGTCCGGTCAGTGACGTGTTTCTTATAGGAATTTACCAAAATAGAGGCCTGGAAAACAAGATTGAATGATAATCGAGCCTATTTTGGAACTTGAAGGAGAAGTGATGATAAATCAATCAGACAGAGCGAATAGATGTCGCTGACAAATAATTTTTATTTCGATCGGAGCGACCTCGGAACCGTCAATTACCATTTCTGAACAAATATTAGCTCAGTTAAGCGCCACGTCACGCAAATCCTTGGGCGTGCAGTCGGCGCTTACCCTTTTTACACTAGAAATGGGAATCAAAAACACAAAACCAGCCCGAAAACCGGAAAAATGGCCCCGGACAAAATTGTTCGAATAGTAAACTCGGACAAAATGGTTCAAATAATTTTTTTCGTATCTTTTCTTGCTCCTTATTTTTATTAGCTTTAATTGGTACAATCGCAACATATAAAAAGATAAATAATCGCATAATGCAATAATTTTTTTTTTGTGAAATAGACATTTCATTACACAAAGGAACTAGTTTTAAATGTGCGCTACGTATGGCTTCACTCGAAACGTCTTCCTGTAGCTCTGTTGAACTAACGAGGGAACTCCTTTGAAGTAAAACATTAAGTTCACAAAATGTAACTGTTTTTTTTTTTTTATGGTCTCTACAAAAGTTGCATTATAAGAGCATTGAATGTACGCTTAATAGAACTTCAGAGTAGCACCTAATTAAAATATGAGTGTCTAAAAATCACTTGGGTACATGGTCTCTGGGATTGCACTTGGGACTATTTTGTCCGGGGCCATTTCGTCCGAGGCCATTTTGTTCTGCATCCTACCATACCATATTGCTCGCGAAAACTACGAGAATAACAGCGACCACGTTTCTGTTTTTTTTTTCCCTTATGCCATCCTATTCTTCTAACTTTTGGTGGGCGACCTCGAAGTAGCGAGCGGGGTTCACCGGCTCATTTTTTACACTGCGTTATTATTCATAAATTTGAACGCACAACATATCGAAGTTTAGTTTTGCTTCACTCAAAAATAAAGATGACTGCAACAGACGGACACTAACCTTCCGCGCAGCAGGATTTTTTATGTCACTCGCGGATGGGTCCCAACTCTATTTTTGCGGCTTGACGCGTGCGGCGAAACAATCAGAGGCGCCGTATTGGGAGACGGGTGGTGTCATGACCACAAGCTAGGGCAACTGCATTCTATACTAAACAAAAAAAAAAAAAAAAAAAGAAAGTTCCTCTGTGCTATTCATTTTTCTTTCATACGCGCAGTTATACGTAACGTATATTGTTTAAACACGAAAGCAAGTTAAAAATGGCTCTTGTTACTAAAAAAACACGACGCCGCTTAATCTCCATAACACACATTCAACACGACACGCACTTTTTTTGTGTGTGTGTTGCTCATTCATCGAAGTTTTGCGCCTTCGCAAATTTGTATGCAGTTTTTTGAGGGGGAAATAAAGTACACATTCGATTTCCGCAGGTACAGATTTCTTCAAATAAACTTTAATTCAATGACCCGTTTGATTTATACAAATGAGTACCAAAGAGTAGCTTTATACTTTCTTATTAAATAAAACGCGGCGAGCAGTTACGTTTGCAAACGAACGCCAGTGTTCAGACCGCTGAAGCAGGTGGCCCGGGAGTCAAAAGCATCGAAGCCTGTTTCATCTGTGGTCGGAGGCGAAGATTATCTCGGCCTCAAACTGCACGCGACTTGGTAAATAACTACGACATTCCACCTCCGTAAGCTTTCAAGGACTTGACAGCTCACACGGGCAGCTTTGTTTCCACAGAATGGCACACCCAATTTCTCGCGTGCAAAGCCCTTCGAGCCTGGTCATTGTGTCCCTCTATCCGGTAGAAGTCTTAAGTGACCTTCGTTTTCCAAAGATCGCTTTATCTCTTTCCTGGCTGCAACAAGCACCTTTTTCGCTCTTTCCAGGCCGGAAACTAGCTCTGCATTTCTTTTTTTATTTTGTATGGGGTGCTTTTGGTTGAGAAAGCACGCTTCAAAGGGATCTTCCCCAAAATCGGTTCTTTTTTAGCGAAAAGAACCCTTTTTTGCTCATTTGGCTCCTTTTTTTCTGAGAGTGTAGCGCTACCTTTGGGCGGATAAGGAGCGTTCGGCGATGCCTAGTTTATTTTTGGCGTAAAAAAGAATGTGTACATTTTTTTTTTGTGACACCCTGCAGTTTTGCCGCGCATACGCAGCGCGACTCCTCCCCCTGTCGAGGCGCGCCGAAACAAGTTAATTAAAGGGACGCGGAGCAGACGATGCGGGAGTCTTGTGTTCTTCTCGTGCTGGCCTCTCGGTTCGTAATGTATACCGAAGGTAAAAGGGCAGGGCTGTACTGGGTATTGTTGCGTGCAGTCTTATGCCACAGCATCGTATTAAACAGAAATATGTGTCCGCCGAAAACTGTTATTTGTTTCGCGGGAAGCGATTCAAGAAAGATCGCCAGGAGCATGAATCGCGAGCTGTGCGGACGGCAGGGTTGATTATTATTTCCCTATCTTGTCGCCTGCTTCAGTAGTGCCTCTACGATTCTTCACCGTGGCTGTCGACAAAATAATTGTGAACGTGCAATTATCATTTTTAAACAACTTTAACCTTGAGAACAAAGCTCCCTTAGCTTACTTGCGAATTTAATTTTGTTGCCCGATGCTTATACGAGAAAGCGTGTAAGCGACAAAAGACGCAAGAGGTAGAATGAGTCAGATAATCATAGTCCGTATTGTGCATTAATTTGATTGAATATTTTTGGAAAGAATTTGACATTGACGGTTTTGACGATTTTGAGACACTTTAGACGGCCCTAAAAAATCGGTTCTACGAAATATCGCGCTCCAATGGATTGCAGAGGGGCAAAAAACAGATAGAAGTTTACACTTGGAAAAAAACAAAAAAACTTATAAGGCTGAAAAGAAGAAAACAAAACAGATACCTTTTTTTGTGCAATCTACGCCGCTACTTTGAAGGCGATGCAGGCGTAGGAATAGGTGCTGCCGACAGATGGCGCACGCTGCTTCAGGGATGGCCGGACGATTGGATTGATGATAGTAGACCAGCCCGCAAACGAACCGGAATCGGGCGCGGCTCAATCGACGTGGCGTAAGCCATCCCATGGGAGCACTTATCCCTACACCTGCATCGTCTTCGAAGTTTCGGCGTAGATTGCCCAGAACAGGTATCTCTCTTTTTTTTCTTCTTTTGAACGAGGTGAGTGCATTCCTTTAGTTTCAGAGCGCAGTTTTTAGGCGACCGCTTCCGGCTTGAGCGCCGTCACCGTCGCCGTGGGCTTCTCCGTCGGCGTAAGGATCGAGCTTTGCCTTATGGAACGTTTCCCATAATGACGTCACATGTGAACGCACGTGTGACTTCCCGAGAGTCAAGAGTGACATCAGCCGTGGCGTCAGCGCGCGTTGCATTATGAGTAAATTCCCCCGCTAAATTTAGCGGAAAACTTTCCCCGCTAAATTTAGCGGAAAGAATTCCCCACTAAATTTAGCAAAAAAAACTCCCCCCTAAAGTTTGCGAAAAACTTTCCCTGCTAAGGTTAGCTAAAAAATTTCCCTGCTGAATTCAGCGGGAAAAGTGGCCGCGGCGAGGCCAACAAGAACGTGTGGCTGACCATGTCTTGGTTTTTCGTACAGGCACTTCCCTGTCTGTTCGGCGCAGTATCCTCGGCCAACGTCGGCGGAACCGTGCGCCCGGCATCAAGTTCTGCCAGTCATCGCCTGTTTACAAGCTATACGTTGCTGACAACGCCCCTTGATTCATCCGGGTTCGTGACGTCACCATCAACCGCATCCATAAAGGACTGTCTTCAGAACTACAACTTCAGTGGGCGCGGCGAGGCCAACAAGAACATGTGGCTGACCATGACTTGGTTTTTCGTACAGGTCAGTTACCCTTCATGCTTTAGGAGTGATGATATGTGTCTGACAGTTGTGCCGCGCCCACAAATGCTTTGTGAAATTGCTGTTGACTGTTTTGATGTATGTAAACTGCTGCTATGTGGTGACGTCGAGACAAATCCAGGGCCAACGGTTGAAGAAATGTTTGAGTCGTTGACGAACGGGCAAGCAATAATTCGCAAGGAAATAGCTGACCTGAAAATTCAACAGTCCGGCACTGATAAATCAGATTCTGAAGTGCTGTCAAGAGTTGCAGAAGTAGACAAGGTATTGCTTGAGTTAAAAGTGAAGTCACTGGAGGTGGATGCACTTAAAAAGACCGTTAACAAGCTAGAGGAGACAATAACACTACAAAATGCGAAGCTTGCGAATTTAGAGGACCAGAGTCGACGTTCAAAATCTTGTTATCTTTGGAGTATCAGACGCACCAGATGAGTCCGAGCAGGACTTGAGAGGCAAGGTTGTCGAAAATATTTTTGCAAGGCGACTAGGAGTCTCCTGCACCTCTGTTCAAAGAATTCATCGCCTAGGAAAACGCGTGGGAAAACGACCAATTATTCTGAGTCTCCAAGACTACAAAGAAAAGGCAGAAATCCTGCGTAATGCAAAAAAAACTTAAAGGTACCAACGTTTACATCCAAAACGATTATTCTCAGGAAACGCTTAACAAAAGAAGTCTGCTGTGGAATAGCGCGAGCGTCGAGAGAACGAATAAACTAAAAGTATTTCTCGTAAACGACAAACTACGAATTGGCAATGACCTTTTTGCTTGGGATGAATCTTCAAATGTACGAGTAAAGGTTGCCATTGGCAATGAAGCTCCTGTTGATGAATGACGAGAACCACTACCAGTTTCTAAACAATTTTGTCTCCTGAACATGAATGTGCGAAGTAGAGTTAATAAAGCAGAGTGGTTTGAACTCGTTCTTCTCAATTATGACCCCCATGTCACTGTGATCACTGAAACGTGGCTTAATGACTCTGTGTCTGATGCAGAAATTTTTCCGGAATCCCATCAAGTGTTTCGCAGGGACCGTCCCTCTCGGGGCGGTGGTGTAGCGGTTGTAATAAAGCCATCTATTTCTGCTATCGTATTAGATCAAATTAATGATCACGAGAGTCTAATGCTTCGTCTTAATGTTTGGGGCCATAAAATTATACTTTGCGCCGTATATAGATCCCCTTCCGCTAGTCCAGACTACTTAAATCGGCTATACGATGCCCTCTTAAAATACAGAGGCGAGCAAATTGTTCTGGTTGGTGATTTTATTCTCCCCCATATTGACTGGCTGCGATTATCTAGCTCTCCCGGTGATGACATTGTGTTCGACATGATGCTCGCATGTGATCTAACCCAAGTCGTTCAAGATTTTACACGGAAAAGTGGTTCCAGTCACTCAATTTCGGACCTTATACTTGTCAGTCGCGCTTTTGTTGATTATACCGTAAATCTCGAGGAGAATGAGTCGGATCACAAATTACTGCCTTATTACTGTCATCTGAACCGCCACTCATAAAAGAAAGGGTTACTTTAACTGTGAAGGATTTTTCAAGGTCCAATGATGAAAGTGTATTGGATTATCTTGATTTTTGTTTCAGCGACTTTATTGAAGACAATGTTATTTTGCTGTGGGAGAAGTTCGTTTATATGTGTAACTATTGTTTAGATAGCTTCATACCGGATCGGCGTAAATGCACGGGACGTAGGAAGCCTTGGATAAACCGCGAAATAATTCACCTTTCCCGTAGCATCAAAAGGTTTAAAAGAGCTCGCAAAACTGGAAGCGTACAAGGTTTACAGGATGAAATTACAAGGCAGGTCAAGGCAGCTAGAAGCAAATATTTTTCGTGCACTCTTCTTATTTTCTTGAAACATGATCCTGCAAAAGTTTGGAATTATCTTTCAGAGAGTACAAAGCCTCTTGACCAGATAAAGGTTAACGACGTGGCTATCACTAATAAGAAACAAATTGCTGAAGAGTTCAATTTATATTTCCAATCTGTGTTTTCTGATTTAGATACGTACACCCCCGTTGCTACTAATACCCCACTGAACCCCGACTTTATCTCGTTTCGCGGTGTGTTTGTTATGTTACTAAACTTGAAAACTAAATCTAGTTGTGGGCCTGATAAAATCCCAAACGCCTTCCTGTGTAGATATGCAGAATCGCTTGCACGTTTTCTTACTGTCATTTTTCGCGCTTCTTTTAGTTCTTCTGTGCTGCCTAGTGAATGGCGAACCGCACGTGTCGCTCCCATTCATAAAAAGGGGTGATCGTTCAGAAGTCAGTAATTATCGTCCTATTTCTATTACGAGCACTTCGTGCAAACTTATGGAGCATATTGTGAGTAATTATGTTCGAGATTTTTTAGGAGAAAGAAACTTGCTTACACCATTTCAGCACGGGTTCCGAAGGGGTTTATCTACCATTACGCAACTTGTCACCACAGTTCATGATTTTGCCGCTACTTTAGACAAATCTGGTCAGGTCGATATTATTTTTTTGGACTTTAGCAAGGCCTTTGATAAAGTTCCACTCGGCGAACTCCTGTATAAATTAGAGTGCCTTGGAATACCGTCCGAGGTTGTCAATTGGATAGGTTCGTACTTGTCTGATCGCAGCCAGTTTGTCGACATTGCTGGTCAGGCTTCCGGTATTCTGGGTATTTCCTCGGGTGCTCCTCAGGGCAGTGTTCTTGGCCCGTTGTTGTTTTTAACTTATATAAATGATATCGTCTCAGTTGTTCCCCCAGATGTAATTATTCGTTTATTCGCCGATGATTGTATTTTGTTCAAAAGCATATCCACAGTTGCCGACCAAAAATCACTGAATTCTTCCCTTGCCTCTATCTGCCATTGGTGCAGCGCATGGCAAATGCAGCTAAATTTTACGAAAACAGTTCATTTACGTATAACAAGAAAAGTAAAGCCACTGAAGTTCTCTTATCAGTTAAACAATGATGTAGTATCTGATGTGACTGAATACAAATATCTCGGCGTAACCATATCCCACGACCTCCGTTGCTCACAACACATTCAAAATACCTGTTCCTCCGCTTCTCGAAAATTGGGGGTGTTACGTCGGAAACTTAGAAGCGCTGCCCCTTCCGTTAAATTACAAGCATATAACTCCTTGGTCCAACCGAAGTTAGAATATGCTGGCATAGTGTGGGACCCGAATACCAAAAAGGATGCGTCACAGCTTGAGATGGTTCAGAGGAGAGCTATTCGCTTCATCTATGAAAAGTACAATCTGCTAGATTCCCCATCTTCATTGATGATAGCAAACAATATATCATCACTCCAGCATCGTCGAAAAATTGCGAGACTAAAATTTTTGTGTTTGCTTTATCATAACAGACTCCGAATTGAATCAAGTCTATATTTATCCCCATTATTATCTAGGGAAACTAGGCACCATCATCAGTATTCTCTGGTAGCAATATTCGCTCGAACTAACATTTTGAAGTATTCCTTTTTCCCACGCTCTATTACGGATAGGAACGCCCTCCCTCCTGACATCTTTTTTGTCCCTGACTTCAATGGTGCTCTTGAGAGTCCCACCTTTTGATTGTCTCCTTTCCTTGTGTTTGTACATGCATTTTTTTTTTATTGTATATTAGGCGTTGATTATGGAATGTTTATTATGCTGATGGCGTTCATGTGTATTTATCTCGCTGTATAAGCAATAGATAAGGTTGCCATGTGTTTCTTGTTTCTCATATGTATAGTTTTGTTGTTTGTATGTACCCCACACCTGCAGGGGCCTGTTCAAGGCCTGCAGTATGTGTAAATAAAATAAATAAAACTTCCTCGCTAAATGTAGCAGAAAACTTTCACGGCAAAAAAAAAAAAAAATTCCGTCTAAATTTAGCTGAACGAATTCCCCGCTAAATGTAGCTGAAAAATATCCCTGCTAATTTTGGCGGAAAAAATTTCTCGCCAAATTTAGCTGAAAAAATATCCCGAATAAATTTACCGGCAAAAATCCCCGCTAAATGTAAGGATAAAAATTTCCAGCTAAGTTTAGTGGGAAGAAATTCTATGCTAAATTTAGCGGAAATTTTTTTCCGCTAAATTTACATGAAAACGTTCCCTTCTAAAAACGCGGAAAACATTTTCCGCTAAATTTAGTGCACAAAAGTTGCCCGCTAAATATAGCGGTTAAAGTTTCCCCAGTAAATTAGCGGGGCATTCAGCGCGAGGGGAGCAGGCGAGGAGGAGAGGAGGGTACGGATGATGAGGAGGGGCATAACCTCCTCTCCGTACCTCCTCCTCCTCCGCCTCGAGAGCTGCGCTCTTATTCGGGGCTACAGAGGATTGTAAACCTCTTTATTTTTTATTTTTTTTTACTGTTAGCATCCTACTCCTGCTTGTACCTCTGTATTAAATTGCAGCTTGAGATGTTGAGAAGCCTATTTTTTCCGGGCAGTGTAAAGGGCCTTTAATTAGTTTACACGCGGTAGATATACCAAGTAACCGTGCATAAACCGAAACAAAAAGAACCACGGAAAAATAGAACTTATTTGTAGACACCCACCACAATTTAAATTTATCATCCTGGGCCAAGGTCACAAAAAAAAAAAAGCTACACTATTGACGCAGATGTAAGTCGATCGGCGATCACTCTTTTTAATCATAAAAGTATAACAGAGTTACTGCCGCACCTGAGTGAGTTACGATTCTACCACTTTGACGGCTGCCGTACATGTCCGGAAACCCAAGGTGTCGCGGCTTCTAGTAAAAGTTATTGATTTTGTTATTTTACCTGTTCAAAATACCTGCTAGCCGATGAGCGGTGGCGATTTTGCGACCCGAGTCGGCTTTAGAGCGATAGGATTAAAAATACCCTGTCGCTGAAAATCCGGTATCGGTGGGACCGGAAAATCGGGAAGGGTGTAACCCCGGTGGTCTCTTGCATGGCCGCGTTGTAGGCAAATCTAACGTACGCCAACACCTCGTCCCATGTCTTGTGCTCCACGTCGACATACATAGAGATCATGTCGGCGATGGGCTTGTTGAGTCTCTCCGTCAGCCCGTAGGTCTGCGGGTGGTACGCGGTGGTGCGCCGTGGTGCGTGGGGCTGGTGTGGCTGAGACGAAGGATTTCTTGCGTCAGCTGGGCCATGAAAGATGATTCACGGGCTGAGATCAGAACTTCGGGAGCGCCGTGCCGGACGACGATGGACTCAATAAAAAACTTGGAGACTTCGACAGCAGTCACTGAAGGAAGGGCTTTCGTTTCGGCGTAGCGCGTGAGATAATCTGTGGCAATGATTATCCACCTGTTTCCTTGCGTCGATGGTGGGAAAGAACCAATGAGATTCATTCCGACCTGCTGGAACGGTGCCGTCGGGGGAGCAATTGGCTGCAGGAGACCTGCCGGCTTCGTCGGCAGTCTCTTGCGTCGCTAGCACTCGTGGCATGACCGTGTGTAGAGGTGAACGGTATTCGGCAGCTTGGGCCAGTAATACCTTTCACGAATTTGGGCCAGCGTATGGCTGTATCAAGGTTTTCGGACGTAGGATCGTCGTGGCAGGCTTGAAAGATCTCCGCTCTAAAATCGGCAGGGATTGCCAGCAGCCATGGTGAGCTATTGTCTCCGAAGTTCTCCTTGTAAAGTACACCTTGTCGGAGGAAGGAAATCGTCAGGGCTCTCGAGAAGACACGGGGGACGGTACCCCCTCGTCCTTCGAGCTGCTCGATTAGCGCACGCAACTCAGGATCGTATCTTTGACGTCGTGCCATGTCGTCGGAGTTCACTGCACCTAGGAAGCACTCGTCGTCATCGTGGTCGCTGCTGCCGGAATCTGTTCCGACGGGGGCTCTGGACAGGCAGTCGGCGTCGCTGTGCTTGCGGCCTGACATGTAGACCACACTTATGTGTAACTCCTGAGTCGTAGACTCCATCGAGCGAGGCGTCCTGATGGGTCCTTGAGGTTCGCAAGCCAGAAGGGCGAGTGGTGCTCCGTGACTACACGGAACGGGCTCCCGTACGAGTACGGACAAAACTTCGTGATTGCCCAGACGACCGCAAGGCATTCTTTCTCAGTCGTGGAGTAATTTTTTTCCGCCTTGGACAGTGTCTGACTTGCGTAGGCGATAACGCGCTTGGTGCCTTCTTGAACTTGAACCAGTACCGCGCCAAGTTCAGCGTTACTTGCATCCGTGTGAATTTCGGTTTCCGCATCTTGATCGAAATGTCGTACTACAGGAAGAGTCTGCAGTGGTCGTTTGAGCTTGTCGAATGCCTGCTGCTGCTTCTCGGCCCATTCGAACTTCTCGGCGGCCTTTGTGAGGTTTGTGAGCGGTGCGGAAATCCTTGCGAAATCCCGGATGAAGCGCCAATGGTACGCACATCGTCCAAGGAACCTTCGCACGGCCTTCTTGTCTGTCGGCGTTAGAAATGCAGCGACGGCGCGAGTCTTCTCTGGGTCGGGGCGAACGCCTTCGTTACTAACAACGTGACATTGGAACTTCAGTTCGTCATAGGCGAACCGACACTTTGCCGGCTTCAGGGTGAATCCGGCGGTTCGTATGGCTTGGAAAACTGCTCGGGGTCGTCGCAAGTGCTCATCGAAGTCGCTGGAAAACACCACGACGTCGTCGAGGTAGACAAGACAGTTCTGCAACTTCAGTCCTGCCAGAACGGTGTCCGTGACACGCTGGAGAGTTGCTGGCGCCGTGCACAGTCCGAAGGGCATCACCTTGAACTCGTACAGCGCATCCGGCGTGACGAAAGCTGTCTTCTCTCGGCCCCGTTCGTCGACTTCGATCTGCCACTAGCCGCTCTTCAGGTCCATCGATGAGAAGTATCGAGAGTGGCGCAGCTGGTCTAACGTGCCGTCGATGCGGGGGAGTGGATAGACGTCTTTCTTCGTCACCGCGTTCAGCTGCCGCTAGTCCACGCAGAACCTAAGCGTTCCGTCCTTCTTCTTAACCAGTACGACTGGAGAGGCCCACGGACTGCTTGAAGGTTGGATTATGTCGTCGTTCAGCATCTCTTGAACTTGCTCCTGGATCACCTCCGTTTCTTTAACAGAGACTGTAAGGCAATCGATGCACAAGGCGCGCGTCCTCCTCGGTAACAATGCGGTGCTTCGCAACGGTGGTTTGGCGCACCTTCGATGACGTCGCAAAGCAATCGCGGTATTCGGCGAAAAGGTTAAGCAGCTGCCGTCGTTTCGGGCCCGGAAGCTTATGGTCAATGTCGAGCTGCGCTGGCGACGTACTGTTTTGCTGAGGTGGTGAGGATTCGGCAGTAACGGCGGCGATAGCGGCGGAGTTTCGAAGTTCCTCGACCTGGCCCACGGCTGCACCTTTTGTGAGGTGTTGCGCTTCATATCGGAAGTTCGTAACGAGGACCACAGTGCGGCCATCCTGAAGTTCAGCAACTCCTCTTGCGACGACTATTTCTCTTCGAAGAAAACACTGGAGGCTTCCTTCGAGCAGAACTTCGCCGGGGAAAGCTTCGGTGATCCCGACGGGTACGAAAACACTCGACTGCGGCGGTCAGTTCACGTGGCTGGCAAGGACTCGGACCACATATGACGTCGCTTTAAGTTCCTCCGGTGTTGAAACAGGTTTTTGTTGCGTCAACCATTTTGCTCCGAGGTCGATGACGGCGCCATACTCGCAGAGGAAGTCCATTCCGAGGATAACGACCCTCGAACAGCCTTGCAGAACGACGAACTTCACAGGGCACGTCTCACCGTGGATATCGACGCGAGCAGTGCATTGCCCGACTGGTGTGATGAGGTGCCCACCGGCGGTTCGTATTTGAGGGCCTTCGCACGAGGTTGTCACTTTTCCCAGGCGACGAGAAAGCCTCCCACTCAAGACTGAGTAGTCTGCTCCGGTGTCCACGAGTGCCGATGCGTCGTGGCCGTCGATAGTAATGTTTAGGTTGTTGGACACCGATGCAGGGACGTCGTTGTGATGCGTAGCGTCGAGAGGGTGGGAGCGCTCCGGCGTTGTTGGAGGCACTTTACTTGGGTCGTCTTCGGCAACGCCACCTCCAGGCGTTGGCGCACTTAGTTTTCCCGGCGGCGCAAAGAAGACAGGCTCTCTCGGCGGGGTCGTGGCGTTGGAGACGCTGACCGCCTGGGCGACGGTGACCGGGACTCACGGCGCAGCGGCGTTGAGGATGGCGAACGTCGGAGGTACTCTTCAATGTCAAGAGGGCGTTCGTCGTACCTTGGGCGCAGGCTGTTCGCGTGGAACCCGCGCATCCCCAGTTGTCGGCAGGGGCATCGACGGAAAACGTGGCCGGCTTCACCGCAATGATCACACAAGGGGCGTCGATCGGCCGTCCTCCACACGTCGGTCTTTTGAGGCGCAGCTTGTTCTGGGCGGACGTACGCCCGATCTTCCTGGCATCGGGAATACTACGGCACGAGAGATTCACGTCGAGGTGGCGCCTTATACGGGTGAGCAGGCTGCAGCGCCTGCTGAAGTTCTTCCCGAACAATCTCGGCGACTGAGGGCGTAGCCGGGCTTGTGGCAGCAGGTAGCAGCTTCCTGATTTCCTCCCGCACGACGTCCCGGATAATCTCGCGGAGGTCAGGGCTCTTGCGGCTGGAAGTCGAGAGGGCCGCTACGCCGGGAAGTCGCTGGTAATGGGAGGCCCGTGCTTGAAGGGCACGCTCAATGTTTGTTGCCTCCTTGATGAATTCTTCGACTGTGGTAGGCGGGGCTCGCTTAAGGCCGCCGAAGATGTTTTCTTTGACACCTGGCATCAGGATTCTCAGCTTCTTCGCTTCGGAGGCTTGAGGATCGGCGCAGTTGCTGAGTCGCAGGACATCCTCCACGAAGCTGACGACGCTCTCTTTAGGGCCTTGGGTCCTCGCTTGAAGAAGCTCTTCCACGCGTTCTCTTCGTTGTTGGATCGTGAATGTTCTTCGCAACTCAGCTTTGAGTTGCTTCCAGGAGGTGATCGATGCTTCGTGGTTCTCGAACCAGTTCCGAGCGGTTGCTTCCAAGGCGAAGTAAGCATTCTGCAGACACTGTTCCGATGTCCACTCGTTATGACGGGCCACGCGTTCATACTGTTGGACCCAGTCGTCGATGTCTTCGTGGCTTTCGCCGTGGAAGGAATCCGTTGTCCGAGGAGCGACGGGTAGGTAGACGACAGCAAGAGCGGCGGGGGTCTGCGACTGGTTGGCCATCGTCGTCTTCTTTGGGTTGGGCTTGTCCAGCAGCAAACCGTACTCAGGATACTCTCCCTAGGTGCAGCGGCTGGTCCGAGTTTCAGGTTCCGCGGTGAGTGTTCTTCTCACCGAGCCGGGAATCGGACTTGCACTGCGGGCCCTTGGAGGGGAACGCTGCACGGGCATGCGGTACCTCGCACCTCCACCAAAATATCACGGGTGGTGACCAAAGAACAATACATAAAGAGGAAGAAATAGACATTTAATGTGGCTAACTTGTGCCAAAAATAAAAGGGTACAAAAGATAATAAACGAGCGTCGCGGGCGTCGAAGTCGGCGTAACAGCAGTGTCGAACGCTGGGGCGAGACTGACCGCAGATCGCCACGCGGAGCCACTTATGTACACGCGTTGGCTTCTGGAACAATCGGCCTAGAATGTTCGGCGACTGGAACTTTCGGAACTCGATCGGACGAGAATATTCTTGAACTGACGAGAACGAAATATTGAAAGAATAAATAAAAGAGCATTCTACTGACTGGAATCGATCCTAGACTTTCCGCTCGACAGTCAAGCGCGATAACCACTCGGCCACGCACGCGGTCGCTCGCCGTCGAGCGCGGAAATATGCTGCTGACTGTGTCCCTAGAGTGTTTTCCTTCTTCACTTGCTGGAGATACTCCCACGAGTACCTTGACTCGAAGCATTCGATCGCTTTGGCGATCTCCTTATAAACTCGTAGGCACTTAGCTGCTTTCGGTTGCTCCGGTATGCCAACCACCCACTTTCTATGGTGCGCGCCCCGAAGGCTCTGGAATGGCCACCGGGTAATTTCATTTTTCCTTTAGTTCCCTGAACAAACAAAAAAAAGCGGATTTATTTTTGCTGTGATGGTAACATGCCACAATCAAATACCACAGCCTTGAGGTTTAGAAAGAAAATTGTGCTCCTCGTTTTTTTTCCCTCGGTGACTGCCAAACAAATGTTGCAAAGATCCGATGTGCTTTCAACACTGTGCTGGCGTCGATTGGGATACCCTTAGGCCGCGTACATCAAACCAGGAAAGGGAACAGCGTTACACAGAAAGCTTCGATGGATAAGGAGAATTCGTCCTGTGCGCCATGGTAGGAGCGGCGCTCTCATCTTCTGAAGTATGGCCGACCACGTTTTACGTCTCGGGTGCGTCGACGGGAGCTGTATGATAATGTGCTTTTATAGCGAGGGCGACCACTTCATCCCTAACACGCTTGAAGGTGTGCAGGCCCAGTTACCCATCCACATACTTGTAAGTTTGTCTAGATTAAGAGGACCTTCGATGCGGCACAAAACACTTGAATTATGTCCATTGCCCTCAAAAGCTCCTTCTTTTCAGAAAATATAACGGGAACATTATCCGCTAACTCTTGGAGTTACAGGTGTTTAGTGAGCAGTTGAAGCCCTCTGATTCCTTTATCGCAAATAGCAGTGGGTACAACGGGCACCCCTTGCTGACTGACAGTTGTGCACACAATTGCCTCGCTTTTTTCAACAAATATTCTGGCAGATTTGTTATTGTAGCAAAAGCAAACCCAATCGAAAAGAACGTCGCCTACGTTAATGCGTTTTAGGATCTCGTACAAATTCATGGTCCATTCGATCCAAAGCATGCTACAAGTCAACTTGAAGGACCGCCAGAGGCGTGTTGAACGCATTGCTAATCTGCCTCTAATGTTGTTTGCGAAAGTTTATATATATATATATATATATATATAGGCAAAAGTGATGTGCGCAGACACAGCAGCCGTAGGATGAAAAGAATAAAATTCTAATTTAATGGCGAAAAAAAGTAACGCAAGAAAAAAGGGTGAAGTGCCGAAAAAAAGCTGTATTAGTTTACGGGAATAATGAAGACTAGGCACAAGGGCACTAATTACGCGGGAAAGAAACTTCTAAACAGGACGGAGTAAAAGTCAAAGTTAACACACAAGAACTTACAAAAATAAATTGTTAAATGAAAAATAAAATAAAGAATTGAAAATAAAAAATGTATAAAAAATAAGAAAAGGGCCTGACGTCCGTCAGGCCCTTTTCTTATTTTTTATACATTTTTTATTTTCAATTCTTTATTTTATTTTTCATTTAACAATTTATTTTTGTAAGTTCTTGTGTGTTAACTTTGACTTTTACTCCGTCCTGTTTAGAAGTTTCTTTCCCGCGTAATTAGTGCCCTTGTGCCTAGTCTTCATTATTCCCGTAAACTAATACAACTTTTTTTCGGCACTTCACCCTTTTTTCTTGCGTGACTTTTTTTCGCCATTAAATTAGAATTTTATTCTTTTCATCCTACGGCTGCTGTGTCTGCGCACATCACTTTTGCCCATATATCAACGGAAGCATTTGTCAACATTCGTCACTCTTTATATATATATATATATATAAGGTACATTTTAATAAAGGGCTTCAAATTTTGTTTTGGATAACATGAAAGGCTTGAGCTCCTAAACCACGGACCTAGAGGAAGGCACATTTGAATTATAGCGACCTCAACATATGCGTGAAAATCAATACCGCAGTGGATAACGTTAACAAATCATACTACTTTGCACATTTAACGTAGAAGACATTTTTGGCGACGGTGATAAGGTTAAAATGTAAGGCGCAAGAATGTGCGTCAAAGCCAGACGCCTATTTCAGACGCAAATGATAGACGCAAAAGCGTTTTTGGGGGAGCGTTTGGGTAGAAGAAATCTTTACCATATTAGTTAAAAAGAACTCAAAACGAGAGTAGCTTGTTCGATGTAGGTGAGTTAAGCGACCAGGAAAACATAAAGTTCCGGGCTAAGCCACACGGAAAGTTGAGTAATTAACTAAAATATGTCAAATAAATTTGTAATTAGTAAAAAGAAACATATAGTTCCAATGAGAAGCTTGCTGAGAGTAATCAAAAACATCAAGTCATTAAATGTGAGCAAGATTTATACCACCTGAGAAACGCGGTTGTGCGCTAAGGTTACAGCTCTTGTAACAGGCGCAACGCTATCCGGGACTCAAAGCACGTGCTTTCAGGCCCTCACGGAACAGCTTCGTGCTTTCACCACCACGCGACCAACAATCCCGTTGCATAAACTTTAATTAGGGCGAGACCGTCACTGGGCAGGCTCGAATATGGAACGCTAAGCGCCGTTTGCTCAGTTGGAGTCGCGAATAGTAGCGCGAAAACAAGGGAATATGTAACGACAACGTCGCGCACCTAATTCACACCCGCGCTTTTCACGGACTCCAAATCCTTCTGAAATTTGATGAAGAGATGGTTTTTGATGATGCTCAGCAAGTTTATAATTTAAACCATATGTTTCTTTTCACTAATTATTAAGTTCGTTCACAAATAGTGTTTTTGGAAAATATTTACCTGCGCTCAGCGAGAAAAGAAAGCTTCTACGAAGTTTAATACGTAAGGACACTGTCTTCGAATGGACAGAAAACCACGCACAAGAATGGACTGTGCTCTGCGAAGCACTCGGCAAAGAACCGTTACTAGCAATTTTTGACCCACAAAAGAAACAAACATAACGTCAGACGCCTCAAAGGATGGCCTCGGATTGGCGATACTGCAGCGTGATGGTAGTAGCTGGCGTCCTATTGCCTATGCCTCTCGGGTAATGACAGAGGCGGAAACACGTTACTCACAGATTGAAAAAGAAGCCATGGGAATTACGTACGGCTGTGAAAAATTCCATCACTTCATCTATGAACGGCGCGTTTTCATAGAAACTGATCATAAACCTCTTATCGCTATTTCATCGAAGGACATAGCGGACATGCCACCAAGACTACAACGTTTTTTCCTTCGCCTGATGATTTACGATTACAAACTACAGTTTGTTCCAGGCAAAGAATTGGTCCTGGCTGACATGCTCTCAAGGGCGGCGCCTGTTGTGTCAGGGGACACCGCTGGCTTTATCGACGTTCAGGTAATGCTGTCGGCATTCTGTCATTCTTAGTAAGTGAAGCAACAAAACTGCGTTTCGCTGAAGAAACTCGCAAGGATCCAGAGTTGCAAAAGGTTGTCGAAAACATACCCAGCAATAAAGGCGTCGAAGGGGAACTTAAACCGCTCGCTTCGGACCTTTCCGTAGTAAAAGGAATTTTGTTGTAAGGGTGCAAAGTTGTCGTTCCCAAGAAACTACGACCGGAAACGCTCGGACGGATTCACGAAGGCCATCTGAGCTTAAACAAGTGTAAGGCTAGGGCACGACGTCTAGTTTTCTGGCCAGGCCTAAATTCAGACATTGAGTCGCTTGTAAGAAAGTGTGCCGCATGTACAACTTATGCATACAAGCAACCAAGCGAACCACTTTTGCTTCGTCAAGTTCCGGATTATCCCTGGTACAGGGTCGGTGTAGATCTTTTTCATTACGCGGGAAGTGCGTTCCTCGCAGTGTTTGATGCACACTCCAACTTTCCAGAAGTTGAAAAACTCGGCGACACGTCTGCAAGCACGGTTATCGACAAACTGTGTGCCATCTCTTCAAGATACGGAATTCCGGTGGAGGTTTGCACAGATAATGGAACCCTGTTTTCGTGCCGGGACTTTGCCGCGTTTGCCAACCGATATGATTTTAAGCACATCGCCTCAAGCTCCGAGTTTCCTCGTTCCAACGATCTCGCGGAGAAGGGCGTACAGATTATGAAGAGGCTCCTAAAGAAAACTGGAGATGCGCGTGAAGATTTCTGGTTGGGCTTACTCGGCTACCGTTCTTCTCCTCTAGAGGACGGCCGTGCCCCGGGAGAGCTGCTGCAAGGCAGACGCCTGCGTACGTGACTTCCCGACTTCAGCTTACAGCTGGCATCCACCGTCAAGAAGCCTCACCAGCCAGAGACCGTGGGGAGCGACTCCAGCCGCTCTATAAAGGACAAGTCGTCCGAGTGAGGAGTAAGACCTGGTCTTCAAAGGCTAATGTAGGGGCCCCGTGCTAGACAATTTGTTGTTTTTGTTTTCTCTTTTAGCTCGCGGCACCATCGCCATGCACAAGCGCTGAGGTGGTCGCGAGCGCGCGTGATTAAAGGCATTCCATCCGAGACATCGGAGTCGCTTGACGTGTTTTCTACGAACTGGTGACCCGGAATCTTGAACAGCGTCACTTTTATACCTCGGACGCCGGATCCAAGCTAAACATGGATCAAGGCAACGCTTCTTCCGACGGTGACGTGACAGCAACCTCTGGTGACTCCACTTTCGCTACGATCGAGGTTCGTCTACCAACGTTCTGGCCCAAAAACCCGCAAGTCTGGTTTACACAGGTCGAGGCCCGTTTCCACCTGAGGAGAATCACAACGCAAATGGCGCGCTACTACCAGGTCGTCGCCTCTTTACCAGCGGAGGTGGCAGACCAGCTCGACGACGTGTTGGCCCAACCGCCACGAGAAGATGCCTCCGACCATTTGTAGACAATACTTCTCGCCAGAACAATGACATCAGAGAGCTCCCGCATCCAGCAGCTCCTCACCGCCGAAGAACTGGGCGATCGTCGCCCGACGCAACTTCTACACCGCATGAATCAGCTGTTGGGACCGCAAGCTTCAGAAGCACAAGGTTCCATACTGCGGGAGTTGTTCCTCCAGGAGTTTCCTCAAGGCATGCGCATGATCCTGGCCGCTGCGGATGACATGCCTCTAGACCGCCTGGCAGTGCTTGCCGACCGCACCGCAGAATATTCCTCGCAGACCATGAGTGCTGTCGAAACACCGCAACCAACAGCCTAGAGAACACGGACTTTGAACATAGAAACCAAACTGGAGCAGCTCACGAACGCCATTGCTGCCATGGGTCGATCGCAAACAACTGCAGCGCGACCGTCACGATCCCCGCTACGCACTCCCTCACGTTACAGGTCTGCGTCGCCACGAGATTCGCGTTCTGACCAGCACTGCTGGTACCATCGCCGCTTCGGTGAGTGAGGCACACGGTGCACGAGACCTTGCTCGTGGTCGGGAAACGCCGAGGCCCAGCACTAGCAGCGGCGGGTGACCAAGGCCACACAACAAGCCGCTTGTTCTTTATCGTCGATCGAATCGCAGGGCACCGTTTCCTTGTTGACACTGGAGCTGAAGTCAGCATTTTACCAGCGTCACGCAACGACCGCCTCCAGCAGCAGGCGCCTTCACCTCCCCTGCGTGCCGTCAACAGCTCTGCGATCAAGACGTACGGGCAACGATCCCTCACCATCGAAATCGGACTGCGTCGAACATTTCCATGGGTTTTCATCGTAGCCGACTTGCGACAACCAATATTGGGAGCAGACTTCCTCTCACATTTTGGTCTGTGTGTGAACCTTCAAGCCCGGCGACTCACGGATTCGACAACATTATTGTCAGTGCAAGGCATCCTTTCCAACTTCACGGTGACTTCGCTGCAGCCACTTCCAGCCATATCGCGCTATGAAGCCATCCTCACTGAATACCCCACACTCTCAAGACCCAACAACCTTGAACCCCTTCCAAGCATGGAGTCACGCACCACATCACAACTACCGGCCCACCCGTCTCCGCACGCCCTCGTCGGCTTCTCGGCGAGCGCCTCGCCATCGCACGTCGTGAGTTCGACCATATGTTGCAGCTAGGCATCGTACGACCCTCGGCGAGCAATTGGGCATGACCTCTGCACATGGTCCCTAAGAAAGACCCCAATGACTGGAGACCGTGTGGAGACTATAGAGCGCTGAACGCCTGCACAGTTCCCGATCGCTATCCCCTGCCGCATATCCAGAGCTTCTCTGAAAATCTATCAGGTACATCCATCTACAGCAAAATCGACTTGGTAAAAGCGTATCACCCAATTCCCGTGGAACCGGCGGACATAGTGAAAACGGCCATCATTACACCGTTCGGAATGTTTGAGTACGTCCGTATGCCCTTCGGTTTGCGAAACGCTGCTCAGACGTTCCAGCGATTCATTGACAAGGTCACGCAAGGTCTGCCTTTTGTTTTCGCTTACTTGGACGACCTTCTTGTAGCTAGTGCCACACCAGACGAGCACGAGCAACACCTCAGAGTTTTTTTCGACCGGCTACAGGAATTAGGCCTTGTCCTTAACCCTACTAAGTGCGTCTTCGGAGTAGATAGCTTAGAATTCCTTGGCCATCGCATCACCCAGCTAGGAATCCAGCCGCTAGAAGACAAGGTAAAGGTGATTCGCGAGTTTCCGCGACCAACATCTCTGCGCAAGCTCCGAGAATTCCTGGGTCTGGTGAATTTCCATCGCAGATTCATACCACAGTGCGCGAAAATTCTTAAACCAATGACAGACCTTCTGAAGACAAAGAAAGGACCGTCATCAGAAGTGCCATGGAGCGAAGAGGTTGCGTCAGCCTTTTCCGCAGTGAAAGAAGCCTTAGCCAACGCAACCCTTCTTGTCCACCCACTTCCCGATGCACCCACCCGACTCCTCACCGACGCCTCCGACACAGCTGTAGGAGCTGTCCTGCAACAGCAGTTAGACGGAGTCTGGAAACCGCTTGGTTTCTATTCACAAAACCTGAAGCCTGCGGAAACGTGCTATAGCACCTTTGGGCGCGAGTTACTTGCAATTTATTTGGCTGTCAAACATTTCCGCTACTTCCTAGAAGGACGACCGTTTCATGTACTCACAGACCACAAGCCCCTGACATACGCCTTTCGGGGCAACCACACCACCTGCTCGGCGCGTGAGATAAGACATCTTGCCTTCATCTCCGAGTTTACCGCCGACCTTCGACACGTCAAGGGCCAAGACAACAGCGCAGCCGACGCGCTTTCTCGCATTGTTGCCTTCTGTTCTACTTCTGCCTCTGTGGACCTCCAGACCCTAGCTGCAGCAGAACAGGTAGATTCAGAGTTACAAGTTCTGCGAAATGCAACGACCACACTTGTACTCGAGGACATACCTCTTTCAAACCCGTCAACCACCATCATATGTGACATATCTACGGGAACAGCACGACCTTTTGTTCCGTTGGCCCTGAGGCGCCAGGTTTTCGACCGACTGCACACCATCAGCCATCCAGGTATCCGAAATACACAACGACTGATCACAGCACGCTATGTGTGACCAAAAATGAACGCAGATGTGCGCAGTTGGGCAAAAACATGTCTACAGTGCCAGAGCTCTAAAGTGAACAAACATACCCTAACACCGTTCAAACCGTTCCCAGCCCGGGATGCAATATTCGGCCACGTGCACATCGACATCGTAGGCCCTCTCCCATGATCTCGAGGATTCACCTACATTTTAACAGCTGTTGATCGGTACAGTAGGTGGCCCGAAGCAGTTCCACTGGCCGACATCTCTGCTGAGACCGTCGCGAGAACATTTGTAGGGACGTGGGTTTCTCGCTTCGGTTGCCCATCAACAGTAAAGACAGACAGGGGACGCCAGTTCCAGAGCACCTTGTTTGCGGCCCTAACCGACCTGCTCGGGGCCCGCCACATCCACACCGCCGCATACCACCCGTCGGCTGATGGCATGGTGGAACGCTTACACCGGCAGCTCAAAGCGGCTATCACGGCACGAGACGGACGCCTTTACTGGGTGGACCATTTGCCCCTTGTCCTGCTCGGTATCCGATATACATACAAACAAGACCTGAACTGCACCTCCGCAGAGTTGGTGTATGGTGCACCACTTCGTTTACCCGGAGAATTTTTCGAAGCACCCAAGACATTTGCATCACTCCCATCTCAGACATACTTGGAAAACTTGAGGGAGATCTTCCAACGGCTACAACCAACACCGCCTCGCCTGCCAAGCTCCCGCAGAGTTTTTGTAAGCCGAGATCTAACAACATGCACGCACGTTTTCCTGCGGAAGGAGGGCCTCAAGAGGAGTTTGACACCGCCTTACGACGGGCCATTCAAAGTTATTGACCGTGCGGCAAAAACGATGACCCTCGATTTGCACGGTCGCACAGAGATCGTTGCAATGGACCGCATAAAGCCAGCCTTCCTGGACGATAATCCTGCACCTCCGGCTACGATCATACAACAAGGAAACTCCCACGCACCTACAAGTTCGCCACCCGTCACTAAGCGTGTCTCATGGAGCATCTGACTCTGCCCCATGAGTGACACACTTTGCTCCATGTTGTTAGGAGGGGAGCCCTGTAGGGGCCCCGTGCTAGACACTTTGTTGTTTTTTGTTTCCTCTTTTAGCTCGCGGCACCATCGCCATGCACAAGCGCTGAGGTGGTCGCGAGCGCGCGTGATTAAAGACATTCCATCCGAGACATCGGAGTCGCTTGACGTGTTTTCTACAGCTAAGGTCACGGGTACAGCGGCGCCCAGATCGTACAACGTGGAGACGGAAAGTGGAACAACTCTACTGCGGAACCGTCAGCATCTTCTGGCAACACCGGCAACTTTCAATCGCGACTCGTCAGCTGACAGCGATGCCAGTGACTTTGAAGACGCCGGAGCGGAAGTGCAACTTCATCCAGGGGATCAAGGAAGAGCCAACGAAACTCCTCGTTCGCAGACAACTCCTCAAACTGTTCAGGGAATACCAAACGCGGCTCCACCAGCGCCGAGAAGATCTACGCGAGCTACGGTTGCACCCAAGCGCTTGCAGTACGGCCAGCATTTCGAACAAATTATTTAGAATCGTTTCCCCTTGTCGTTTGTTAACTTAGGTTGTTTTATGTCTTTCTTACTAAACAAAGAGGGATGTATCAAGCCGATAAGGTACCGCATGCCAATCGTATCATTCTGCTTATGCTATGTCATCTATAGCACTGAGTCATGCCGCAGGTACCGCCCCCCTGTTTTCAGCTATATAAACGATGCCAAATAAACCTTGGTTGTTGTTTCGTTCACGAAGCCAGCAGTGTCGGACTGACTTTCTTGTCAGCTGAGAGCCAGCTGATACAACATTACGCCGATCTCCTCTGTTTAATATGCAGAACGTACAGTATATAATCTGAATATTAGAAAAAAGTGCCATTTTGGGAGTTGCACAAGAGGTACAAGTTGCGCATGCCCACGCTTTGCCCTCTTGGAGCTCATATCTATGCTTACCTTAGCCCCATATAGCCGAGGTAGAACCCAGGGAGAATTGCATGGGCAGCCCAAGTTAGACATGCCCACGCGGTGTCCACGTGGAAGATAAATTTGTGCTAACTTTGTCCCCATGGAGCCGAGGTTAAACTCACGTGTGCATTGCTTGGGCTGCCCAAGTTGGGCATGCCCCCTGGAGCCAACCTCTGGTATACATTTGCCCTCCTTGCCGAAGTGGAACCCACGGGTGCATTGCATCGGCTGTTCAAGTTGGGCACGCCCATGTGGTGCAACCGTAAATCCCGCCTCTGTGCTAAATCTTCCCTTGCATTTCCGACGTGAGACCTACGGGGAATGGGGCATTTTTTGGGCTACCCAAGTTGATGACCACGCTGTGTCTCCATGACGCCCACGTTTCTGCTAACTCTGCCTCCGCATTACCGAGGTGGGATCCACGGTGGCATTGCACGGGCGGTTTCAAGTTGGGCATGCCCACTCTTTGCAACAGTGGCGCCCACATCAATGCTAACTTGGCTCCCATAGAGCCGAGGTGGTGCCCAAGGGGTTTCTAAATGGGCAGCGCAAGTCCGGCAAAGCCACGTTTTGCCACCGTGTAGCCCACACCATTGATAACACCACCGGCGTGCAGCCGAGGTGGCGACACAAGGAGGTTTGAGTTAGAAAGCCCAAGTAGGACATGCCCAAACTTTGCCACCGAGGAGACCATACCATTGCTAACTTGGCCCTCGCATGACCGAAGTGGGACCCACGGGGATTTCATATTGGGAGCCGCAGTCGGGCATACGCACGCTTTGCCACTGCGTAGACCGCACCATTGCTAACGTGGACCTACGCACGGCCTAAGTGGGACACACGAGGGTTCTAGTTAGGCAGCCCAATGGCCAATTCGTCTGGGCCCGCATCACACCGGTGCAGTGCGGTTCGTGGTACACGGAAGGCTAGAGGGGAGAAGGGAGCTTCCTTCTCTCCCCGCCAGTCTTTTGTGTACTAAAGTAGAAAGAGTGAACTGCACTGGACGGGTACGGTGCGGGCCCAGACGAATTGGCCATAAGTCGATAATACCCATATGCTTTGCCACCATGGAGCCCGCACCGCTGCTAACATGGTGCAAGTAAAGTCTAAGTGGGACCCACGGTGGTTTTACATGGGCCGCCCAAGTCGGGCATGTTATTGCATTGCCACGCTGGAGCCCACACCATCGGTAACGTGGCCCCCGCAGTAGGGTTACCACCCGTTCCGCGACAAGCGGGACTGTCCCGCATTGAGGGCTCGTGTCCCGCGTCCCGCAAGGAATTTTCAAATCTTCGAAATGTCCCGCATTTCCTACTGTCGTAAAATTCACTCTGCAACTCATGGTGCCGCCGAACAACGGGGCATGAGGAAGCGCGGAGGTCGCTGGTAATCGTGTGAATCGCATGGGTATGCCATTTTCTATCCAAGCATTGCGGAAAGGGACCGTTGTTTTTGCAGGAGATATGACGCGCTTGCTCCGTTGCGCTTCTCCCCTTGGTGGCGAAATATTGTAAGAAAATTCGCTTTCCAAAATTTTAAATATAAGATACTGTAATTAGTTTCATATCGCCGTGTCACAGCAAAAGGATTGCCGTGGATTTTTTTATATTTTTTTGCCAAGACCGCCACACAAGGGAAAAGCCTGCAACTCACGAGGGTCGAAAAAGGACATACTCTTAAAAATTGGTATACAATCTAAAAAAAGCCCGTGCGTCTACTTTCACGCACAACACTCGGCGGTCCAATCACCGCGAGTTATGGAGGCAGCTCAGCGAATGACGATGTCGAAACATATTTTTGGACAAAAAAAAAAAAAAAAAACGCATTCTGAGTTGTGACATTACGCAATGCAAGCGTGACGTTTTGCATTGCTTAATGTCAAAACTCCTACTGCGTTTTTCGGTCTAAACATATGCTTCGGCGTTGTCATTCGCTGAGCTGCGTCCGTAACTCACGGTGATTGGCTCTCCGAGTGTTGTGCGAGAAAGTTGACGCACGGGCGTTTTTTTAGAGTGATAGCACCGCGTTGATAAAAGTAAGCGTTACAGGAAACAATAACCAGAAGAAGATTTACGCTTTCTTGTTTCCACTTGATGCATTGAGTTCCGCTTAGGTTGATATTTATGTTTTCAATTTCGACACATCTAATAATACATTCGGCACAAAAAATGTATCACTGGGAGTAAAAGTTATTTGAGCTGAATTGCTGAGCCTGCAATACAATAGAAGGTGTATAAACAGCAAAGGATATTAAATGTCTTAACAGAGCTTCGGTTCGTGGTGTGCGTGTTAATAAATTTCCTCAACCCCCCCCCCCCCCCTTCCGCCTCCCACACCCACTGCCCCGCTGTCCCGCATTTCACTTTCAGGAAGGTGGTCACCCTACCCCGCAGTGCCGACGTGGGAATCACAGGGGTTTCACCATGCCAATCCGACTGGGGCACGCCCACGCCTAGCAGCCGTGAACCCACATCATCGCATCTGGACGCCGTTGAGCCAAGTTGTGTATCGTGGGTTTTTTATATGGGCAGTCCAAGTTCGGCACGCCCACGCTTTGCCGCCGTGGAGCGCACATCTTCGTGAACTTGGCCCCACGGAGCCGAGGTGTGACCCGCTGGAGCTTTCTTTACATTTCCTGGAGCATTTCTTTACACTGCCTAGCTATTACTCTTCCCGTCTGGACCATCGGAATAAAGTTGGATTAACACGTTGCCAAACAAACACTTTTTTTTATTCATTTATCCCGCATACATCAAACGACTGGAACCACCTTCCAGCAGATATCGCAACTATACCTGATTATTTTCTTTTTCGCCAATCTTTGTCTACATTTCTGTTTGGTGAGCCAACATGAGTCATTTTATTTTGTTTATTTTTTTCCGTAAAATATATTGCTTGCCGCTTTTGCCAATGGCTGTGTGTTTTTGATATTTCAATTTCTTGTTGTTTGTTTTTTATTGTTTTGTCAGTTTGTTTTATTTTTGTTTGCTTTGCCCCTCCCCTCTACAATGCTTCGGCGCTTGAGGGTATGTACAATAAATAAATAAAATGGGTAGCCCAAGTCGGGCATGCCCACGCTTCCACGCCGGTAAGCCCGCATAATCGTAACTTAGCCACCGCACGACTGATGTGGGACCCAGATTGTCTTGCATGTCCTGTCCAAGTTAGGCGTGCCCGCGATTTGGCCCCCGTAAAACGATTTGGCCCCCGAAGTGTCCAAGGGGCTCTTCAATAACTTTCAAATTTAAGCAGTGTCAGGAGAGTTGAACACTATAGTTCAACACAAGAAAAAAACGATAGTCTCCTCCCACGAAGCCCACCACCCTTTCCACTGGAGCAGAGCGAACACTGGAGAGGAGGCAAGTGAAAAGGAGGATACCAGTATTCATGCTGACCAGAGAGCTTTGTAGGAGTGCCTTGGGCACCGTTGCTTAACCTGCGACACAATGTAGGTTAGAGTACTGAAATAGGGCTAATGGTGCAGGCTAGCTCGAGAAAGATTGCACTTATAATTTTAAGCCACGCGACATCTGGACAAACGAAGAGAAAGAAAAAAAAGCTGGAGGTACTCCTAAGAACTTTTGCATGCGCGCCATTCTTCCGCTTCCTTATTTCGTGCGCAGCGTATTTGCGTCGACGCCCCCCCCCCCCCCCCCCCCCCCCCAGAGCACGCCCACTCCTTGCCACTCTGACCTTGGACGTTTCGTGTTAGCGGCGCGCTGACGGACACGAAGCGCCGTGGGGTGGCGGTCGTTGAAACAGACACGCAGTGGCCAATGGGAGCCCCGTCAACGCACGGAAGGCGATGGGACCAAATACGAAATCCATCAGCTTTACTGCGCTTTTTTGGGGTCGGGGAAACTAGGTGCCACTTGTCTAGGCTTTTCGCGTGGTCTCATAACTGGAAGGTGACTTCACTTGGAGATAGGATTTAGCATGTGGTTTGGCGAGGCTTCAAAGCTGATGACGTTTGCTCGCTCCATGGGACTCCTCCCCCCCCCCCCCCCCCAGTTAAGGCTTTCACATTAAAATTTAAAACACAATGACATCTTTCAGGCGTTGTTATGCTGTCCTTTTTTTCTCTCTTCGTCTGATCCGTTGTGTCAAAGTTTATACGCGTAAGTATATAGTTAGATTTTTTTAGTTTCTATCGTTTTTAGCACTACTAGTCCCTATGAAGATCTTAGAATTGAGCCAACTTACTTTGTGTTAAGAATTTAGAATGTTAAGAATTTAGAGGCAAAAAAACTTGGCTTTCCTTCGCAATCACTGTGATGGTTCAATACAATCAGGACCCCAGAATGTATAACTTTTTTGGGTCCTGGTGCTTAACTTTATTTGTGTGTGTGAATTTGGAAAATATAGTTCTCCCTTGGTACGTGCTCGAATCGCAAGGGAACCACCGAAGTTCGTTTCACAAAAGCTGCCCAAAACCCCAACATGACGAACTTCGGCTTCACCAGCTATGTGTGCATGTATGTGCGACAAAACGGGGCTTACAAATACCTTCACGAAATGGTATATCTTTCCGAACTGCACTTAAAAAACTTGTCCATTCATATAGCGTGTCCTCTTATTAGATTTAAAGTGTTTTTCCCCTGCGACAATGAATTCAATTTCCAAAGGTTGTCTTCGCTCCATTGTAGCGCTAGCAGGCCAGACTGAGATGTCAATGTTTGAGAACTTTCCATTTTATTTGAAAGTTATAAAAATATTTTCGTAAATTGCCATTATGAAAGTAAAACCCGTTTCTGTAAGCGCCTCCCATTCACCTCCATGTCTTCGTTGCCAGTCATTTTCCTTTATAAAAAGGTTTCAAAATCACTTATAACCATTAAATAAAATAACGCAATCTCTGAAAATTTGGCATTTGGTCCAGACTTCTTACGCTAAATTTGTGTGCAAGCTGAGTGTTCGGCTATGCATAGTTTGTCTTCGCAGTAAAAACAAAAGCACGACTTATTTGGGGACACCTTGTAAGAAATGGTGAGTGGGCATCGTATCTACAAAAGGAACATGTACAGTCATCGCTCCCAACAGAACATGGGCTTTTTTTAACATGGTGGCACAGTTCCCTTAGCTACCAGCAAATAGCACTTGTACTACCACAATGGTTTACAGGACGCATGCCTGCCAACCTTGTTCGCACTACATGTCTATCCCTGAGGAATGATAGCATATTTTCTGTAATCCAGAGATATATAACGTGCTGTGGCAACAAGGTTAAGAGGGATATGTCACGTAATTAACCGTTTTTTCTTAACAGTAATAACTACTCCATATAGAACAGGGCAAAATATTTCAAAATTATTATATTTAAATTGATTTTACGGATATATAAAAAATTGCTTAGGCTTTCGTATTAATGCAGAAACGCTGTTCATGTTTCTAAATATGGCAACATTAAACTTTGATATAAAAAAGTCGTGATTCATTCCACTCTGTGAAGGCGCATGACCACTGAAATTGTTTAACACACGATACAGGCGTGGCACAGAATTTTGAATGAAGGTTCGAACATATTTATTGTCTTGATCGTTGCTCATTGTGACGAAAGGCACCCACAGACATTTATTGTTCTCTTAATCGGTGGTCATTATTTCGCGTGGACGACCATCGCCGCCCGATTTGCTGGAAGAAACTAGACATGCACGATGGGAACGCCACCCGGAGGAAAGTAGAGAGGCGCGACGCGACTGCCATTCCGGGAGAGCGGACGGAAAATAAACTAGGCAAGGAAGCGCTTGGAACGACGACAAAGAGAGGGCGGAGCGAGCGTAGACATGACTGACGCGGATCACAAGGCGGCACATGTTTGAGAAACCTTTATTATCTACCTGAGAGTCTACTGATTTTAGAAATGGTGCCTATTAATGGCTAAGCTACTGAATAGACCTATACTGCGTCTCACCTTAGCATGGACTAACTGCGAAGGCTGTACAAGCGCGAGCGGGTATCCTTTAGTGACTTAACTAGAGCACCCGCTGCACGAGCGCTTGTGCAACAGCTCAAGCGTGATCCACAGCAAATAGTTCGCGCTTTTAGCATGCGCGGTCCATGCTAAGGTGAAACGAAGTTTAGTGCTAAATTACTCAAGCATCAAGTAGAGTGCATGGAATGGTGTTCCACGCGCTGCACGAGCCGGCGTCTGCAGCCGTAACTGTTGTAAAGCAAAATCCTAACGTTGATGTTGCGGATAGAGTTTTCACGCGCCACCTCGGTCTACTGGCTCGTATACCACAAATCACTTGAGCCGCGGCGAGGGTGCACGGAGTTTGGAAACCCGGCCCAAAGACGGGGAGTTTTCGGAGAGTGTTTAGTCTACGTGGTCGGCGTAATGTTTTATGACCAGGAGAGAGAGAAACGGGGGAATTTCTGGGTTGCCAGGGTGTGGGTCGGGCTCTTTGTGTTGGGTCCTCCTAAAGGAAAGACGCGGTTATTGCGTCTTCTGCTCGAAACTGTCTTTATAGCAATGTAACTTTCAGTGTGTACCTTTAATAAACAGTTTTTCAGTTTGTCCAATCTGGTTCTACAATATAATTTGGTGCCGAAGCCCGGGAAGATAAAGAAAGTTGTGTTAAAGAGACCATTGGATTAACAAGACCATCGATCGCCTGAAAGTACGACGAGCATCGAGGAGGGCCCTGAACACTCGTTTGGTCAACGAGGTAACAGCATTGTTGGCTTCTCCTCAACCAGACGTTGAGGCTCTTAGCGTGCTTTACCAAAGATTGAAACTGAGCAACACCGAGCTCGTGAAGCTAAAGGAAGAACTAGAGCCTTTAGTGCCTGCCGAGGAGCTCAGTGTTGGGTGCGACTCCGTGATGGAGTACGAGGACACGGCGATCGCCTCACTGGCGCAGTTGGAACTTAAGATCGACCGAATGAAGAACGGCCCCATGACGTCGCGCACAGACGACTCGCTGCATCGCGATAGAGCCACCGGAAGCGGTACCAGATTGCCTAAGCTTCAAATGATCACCTTCAACGGAGAACTCAGTAAATGGCAAGGATTTTGGGATCAATTCAGAGCGACGGTGCACGATAACCGCAGCTTGTCGAATGTTGAGAAATTTAATTATTTGCGATCTCAACTTACCGGAACGGCCGCCTCTGCTCTGTTGGACTTGTAGCAACTGAGGAAGGCTACGTCGAGGTGATAGAGCTACTACAGAAGAGGTTTGGAGATAAAACGCAGATCGAGCAAGAGCACCCGAACAAGCTTAGAACGGTACACCAGGTGAGATCCTCAGACGATGTCATTGGATTGCGAAAGCTACATGATCATGTTCAGACTCACATTCGGGGGTTGACATCACTGGGTGTACATTCGGCGTTCTACTCGTCGATGATGTGTGAGGTTCTCTTGAAGGCGATGGCCAGTGACCTAGTTGTAGCTTACCATCTACACAGAAGCTATAACGGCCCAGTGGGAGCTGAGACATCAGAGGGGACGCTCAAGAAGATTTTGGAGTTCCTGTCGGTCGAAGTTGAAAGCAGAGCGCGTAGCGGGCATGATGTGTTCGCTCAGAAAAACAAAGAACGACGCTCAGCTCCAAAAGGAAAGGTCCTTCAACCTCCATGGCTCTCCACAGCAAGCTGGTCTCAAATGACTGCTTTTTCTGTAATTCTAGTGGGCACAAAACCCAAGAATGCAAACATCAACTGAGCCTCAGAGAAAAGATGACGCGCTTGTCTAAAAATGGCAGGTGTTTTAAATGCACGACACGAGGACACCGCGCAAGAACTTGCCGCCGCAAGATAACATGCGAAACCTGCAAGGGCGGGCATGCCACAACGATGTGCGACCCGCGGTATTCAAAAAAGACGCCTGAGGTCGGAAGAGATGAATTGAATAGCAGCGTATTCACACAACTTCAAAAACAAACGGAAGTTGTGATGACAACGACGATGTGCTTTTGCAGAAGTTCCGCGGCTGGCTTGTGACAAAAAATGAATTCTTTTACATTAGGGGCGTCATTGATAACGGCAGTCAGAGAACCTTCATCAGAGAAGATGTGTCAAGAAAGCTGAAACTGAAGGTGATTGGCAAAGTGAATCTGAGCGTTAACGCATTCGGAAATGTCCGGGACAGCGAAAGGCACGAGCGAAGATTGGTCGAAATCGAACTTCAAAGTCAGTACGACAATGAGAAGCACAGGATCGAGGCGATTGAGGTACCGGTCATATGCAAAGACGTCGATTGGATACCGGTGGACAATGACTTCGTGCGGAAAATCGCGAAAGAAAAAGAGAATCTAGCGGATGTGCTGGTCTTCCCAGGCGTTCGAAGAGAGTGCGGAATCAGCCTTCTGGTTGGAGCAGATCAGCTTGGAAAGCTGTTGGAGCATGAAGTATGCTGGGACGAAAACAACAGGTGTCTATCAGCCGTGAAAACAACAATGGGATGGACATTTCAGGGTCCCGTGACCTCGAAGAACAAAAGACGAAAGCAAACAAGCAGCAACGTGTGCGTGCTCAGGGCCGGTGCAACGGGCGATGATGAAGTAAGCTCGACCCTGCGGCAGTTCTGGGAAATTGAAAGCCTCGGCATCAAGGACTCGACGACCAACTCTGCTCACAACGACTCTGTATTATGGGGTTTTGAGGAGACTATCACCAAGACAGATGGAAGATACCAAGTTGCTCTTCCTTGGGAGTCTCAGAACCTCGGAGATCTCGGCAATAATAGAAAGGTGGCAGAGAAGAGACTGCAAGTGCTCTGCCATTGCTTGGCTCGAGACGAAGAACTTTTTCTAAAGTACGACTCTGCTATTAGGCAATACCTAAACGACGGACACGCAGAGAAAGTGACGGAAGAAACCAACGAAAAGGAAAATGTGTACTACATGCCACACAGAGCTGTTATCCGAGAAGCTTCAGCCACTACAAAGTTGCGAGTGGTTTTCGATGCGTCTTCGCACACTACAGGAGAGCTCTCGCTGAACGACCATCTGGATAAAGGACCTAATCTAAACAACGACATGCTGAAGATCCTGGTGAACTTCCGTTGTCACAGGATAGCACTAACAGCCGACATTCAGAAGGCTTTTCATCAAATCAGCGTGAGACCTGAGGACAGGGATGCTCTTCGTTTTTTGTGGTTTGACAGCCCTCCCGTTCCTGGAGAAGAATTGCCTCCCATTCAAGAGTTTCGAATGACAAGAGTTCCTTTCGGGTCAACTGCAAGCCCTTTTCTCTTGACAGCGACATTGCATCATCACCTGCGTTCGGTCGAGGGAGAAGCCAAGCCAACGGCGATGCACCTTGACGGGTGTTTCTATGTTGACGACCTGATTGTGGGTGCCTCATCATACGAAGAGGCGCAGAAAATCTACGATGACTCCACGGAAATACTTGCCAAGGCGGGAATGAGGCTTCAAAAGTGGTCGACAAGCTCAAGGAAACTCAAGTGTCACATTGAAAAGACAGCGGACGAGACGTCTACGTGTGCTGAATCGTCAGGTCTGACAGGGGTACTGGGAATTCTTTGGGACACCGAACAGGACAATCTTCAGGTGAACTTACAGTCACTGTCAGACTTGGTCGAAGACAGAATGAATACGAAGAGGTTCGTTCTTCAGACCACTTCAAGGCTCTTCGACCCTTTGGGACTGCTCTCTCCATACAGCATCCGAGCCAAAATTTTGTTTCAGCATATTTGGGAGAAAGGAATCGACTGGGACACCTCATTGCCAAATGATTTGCGTGAGGAACGGCTTGCATGGTGCGGCGAGCTTGTTGAACTTGGCTCTCTTTCGGTCGACAGATGCTTCTTGGTGACAGAGGGAGCAGTTAAGTCCAGACAACTCCATGTTTTCACTGACTGAGGCACTCAGGCGTACGGAGCTGTGGCCTACATGCCAGTCGAGGGCACTAACGGAAACACCAGCGTACGGCTTGTGATATCAAGGCACGTGTTGCACTTTTGAAGAAAATGACTTTGCCATGTCTGGAGCTCCTCGGCGCTCTTATCGGATCAAGATTGATGGCTTTCTTGATTGAGACATTGGATTTGCCTGACCTGGAATGCCACCTTTGGACAGATTCTACCATCACCCTCAGTTGGATTCAGGCATCGGCAAGCAAATGAAAGCCATTTGTGTGCAACAGGGTCGGGGAGATCCAAAGCAACACCGACCCCCTTCGGTGGCGACACTGTTCAGGGAAGGACAACCCCGCGCACATGCTCATCCGAGGAGTACCCGCCTCCAACCTGACCCTTTCCAAGGTGTGGTGGCAGGGCCCGCAGTGGTTGTCACGTGATCCAGATTTCTGGCCTCAAAGAAGAGAGGCGAACGACGAGGTTCCGGATGCTGAAGCAGAGCTAAGAGGCAAAAGCACAGTGCTGCTCAGCAAAACAACCGTACAAGAGCCTCTCATCGTGCTTACAGACTACAGCAAATGGCTCAAGGCAATGAGGGTGACGGCGTGGATCATACGATTCATTAAAAACTTGCAAGGCAAGGGTTCAAGAGTCAGCGAATCTTTGTCCACCAATGAATTGGAGGAGGCAGAGAGATACTGGACGAAACACATTCAGGAAGAGAGCTACAGCGAAGAAAAAGCAAGCCTCGTCGCCGGTGACCGCCTGCGGTCGAGCTCGCGTATCCGGGACCTGCACCCTTTCTTGGATGAAGACGGTGTGATCCGCATTGAGACACGACTGCAGAATGTCTCGGCACCCGACGAGACGAAGTTTCCGGTGCTACTTCCGGGAGACAACCGTTTCACGGAGATCCTCGTTGAGCACACGCATGTTCGCATTCTGCATGGTGGTGTGAGTGCTACTATGTGTGAACTGCGGGAGCACTACTGGGTTGTGAGAGGGCGACAGTGTGTAAAACGAGTGATCGGACACTGTAAGATGTGTCTTCGACTCAAGCTCAAGCCCATGACCGCCCCGATGGCCCCTCTGCCTGAAGACCGCGTGACAAAGGCAGAACCGTTCGAGGTCTGTGGCGAGGACTTTGCTGGACCGATGTTCTAAAAATCCGGAACAAGCAGTGTCAAGGCATATATTCGTGTATTCACATGTGCTGTTACGCGAGCGATATATTTAGAACTTGTCCTGGATATGTCTACCAACGCCTTTCTAATGGCTTTCAGACGCTTTGTGTCAAGGCGTGGGTTGCCGCGAATGATGTGTTCAGATAATGCAGTGACTTTCAAACGAGCTGCTAAAGATCTAAAGCAGATGTACGATGTGTTACGTAGTTCCAAATTGAAAGACTACTGCACCACCCACGGAATCACTTGGAGGTTTATCGTTGAAAGAGCTCCATGGTGGGGTGGTTTTTGGGAGCGTATGGTGGGATCGGTTAAGAGTTGCCTGAAAACAAACATCGGCAAAGCAGCGCTTGATGTCGATCAGATCACAACTGTACTAACGGAAGTTGAGGCTGTGATCAACTCTCGACCAATGACGTATGTCTACTCCGAACCAAACGAAACAAATGTCTTAACTCCTGCTCACTTCCTTTGTGGTAGGAGGCTAACCACATTACCTCATCATAAAAGAGGAGACGTGACATCCACTTGAACGGAGTTGGTTGGGAGATGGTCACACTACCAGCGATTGATGAATATGTTTTGGAACAGGTGGGTTAAAGAATATCTGTATAACCTACGAAGTGCGCATGCTCGTAGGCCTCAATCCAGCAGCGGTCTTAAGGTCGGTGATGTTGTAATTGTGCATGACGACCACGTTCCTCGATTGTTTTGGAGAACCGGCAGGATTCTGGAGTGTTTCCCAGGTCGGGACCGAAATGTGCGAGCCTGTAAGATAAAATTGTGTAACGGCTCAGAGGTCAGGCGCCCTGTTCAGCGTCTATACCCACTTGAGATGAGCTGAGCTCATTTGCGGGAAGGATGTTGCGGATAGAGTTTTCACACGCCACCTCGGTCTACTGGCTCGTATACCACATATCACTTGAGCCGCGGCAAGGGGCCACGGAGTTTGGAAACCCGACCCAAAGACATGGAGTTTTCGGAGAGTGCTTAGTCTACGTGGTCGGCGTAGTGTTTTATGACCAGGAGAGAGAGAAACGGGGGAATTTTTGGGTTGCCGGGGTGTGGCTCGGGCTCTTTGTGTTGGGTCCTTCTAAAGGAAAGACGCGGTTAATGCGTCTTCTGCTCGAAACTGTCTTTATAGCAATGTAACTCTCAGTGTGTACCTTTAATAAACAGTTATTCAGTTTGTCCAATCTGGTTCTACAACATAGTTTGTTACTTCGAATTCTTTTATACAGGGAAAGCGTACGCGTGCGGCGGTTCGAGCGTAGAGTTTTTGTTGATGTACATGAAAAACCCACTGAACCCATAAACAGCTTCAAAATAAAACGGCAGCTCTTATTTTCTTTTAACTCTCCTTGACCATATAGAGTTCCTTAAGTTAACTTGTAATGGTGAAACATTAATCAACCTATGACCTCTCAAAAAGAAAAGGAAACAAAGCTTTACTCATTTTGAGCTAAAGTGGGCCACAGGTTATGACTAGATAACTCCTCCCACCTCTTTCCACTTTAGCAGAGTGAAAGCTGAAGAGGAGGCGACCTTTTCTCCAGCGTTCGCTCTGCTAAGGAGGTAAGGAAAAGGGCGGGGTGGGGGGGGGGGGGGGTATATCAGACAGCGACACCCCGCAATTTATATATAGTTATGTTTCTCACGAGATGATGAAGCGGCGAATAATTGAGGAAGTTAAGCGTTTAATGGGAACAACTTCTGCCCCCCGCCCCCCCCCCCCCCCCCCCCCAATAAATAAATAAACAAAATAGGAAAAGATGGGAGCGCTGCGCCGTTCTTGGAGGTTCTTTAGTTCGGTTGCCTTCGGCAACGCCACCTCCAAGCGTTGCCGCACTTAGTTTTGCGGATGAGATAGGGAAAACAGGCTGTCCCCACGAGAGTGACGGAAGTGCGAGAGCCCTCATCACGGCGAAGGCGAACGGGAACCTCGAAAGTGGACTGGGCACCGGGGACAGGGGTCGTCGGAGGTACTCTTCGATGTCACTTGGTCATTCCCCAAGGCGAGGTCGCGGGTCGCTCTGCGAACAACTTCGCAAGACCATTTGTCACTACGGGCAGCTCCGGTAGACTTTGCCTGCCTCGCCGCAGTGATAAAAAAGCGGTCGTCGATCGGCCGTGCGCCTCACCTCCGTCGTCCTAGGCGCTGGTTGTTCAGTACGGACGAGCTGAGGATGCCCTTCCCGAAGTCAGAGGTCTGCGGCTCTGGCTCACGTCGCGGCGGAGTGGAATACTACCGGGCAGCTGACGCCGGTTGCCGAGCCACAGCTGCGTAGGCCAAGCAGGGCTCTTCGGGTGTTACCGCACTGGCGGGAACCTCCGTATGGAATGCTCGTTGAGCGTCCTTAAGAAAACTTCGGCAATTGACAGCGAAGCCGGTTTGCTCTCAGCAGGCAGGTACTTACTCAGCTCTTTCCGGACGGCGTCCCGAATGATCTTGTGGATGTCCGGGATGTCGCAGCTGGAAGGCGAGAGGGCACCGATGCCTGGGAGTCGCTGGAAGTGGGAGGCCCGTGCTTGAAGTGCACGTTCTATGTTTGTGGCGTGAGTGACGAATCGTTCAATGGTGGTTGGCGAGGCTCGAACTAGTTCTTTGAAGATGTTTTCCTTCACTCCCCGCAGCATGACCCACAGCTTTTTCTCTTCAAAAGCGTTTCGGTCAGCGTGGTTTATCATGCAGGCGGATAACGTTCTCGACGAAGTTTGTAACGCTCTCGTTCGGCTTTTTGCTTCTTCCTTACACAAGCTCTTCGGCCCGCTATCGTGGCTGCTGGCCGCCGATGGTTCGTCGTAGCTTGGCCTGGAATTCTTCCTAAGACAAAAACCACAGTTTGCTTTTCTCGCACATGGTTCTGTTCGTGCCTTCCAATGTGAAATACACCTTCCGCAGGCTATGTTCAGCTCCCAATTCGTTGAACCAGGCAACGCGCTCGTACAGGCTTAACCAGTAGTCTCCACCTTCGTAAATGTCGCCATTGAAAGTCGCCAACGTCCGTAGCGGGTTCCGCACCTAAACTATGGACGTCGCTGGGGTTACGTCTTGCTGCGATGTTGTGTTGAGTGTCGGCGTCTTCTTCCTCGGCTGCTCTTGTAGTTGACACAACTCCGGAGTCTGGCCCTGGTGGCGGCGGCTGGCTCGTGTCTCCGCTTCGTCAACGGAGACTAGTTTTCCGGGAGTGGAAAATGGATCGGGCCTACAGATCTTGTAAATGGTGCGTTTCACGGGCATGGAATGTGGTGCCCTGCACCTCTACAAAATTGTCACGAGTGACAAATGATGAGGCGGCGCATAACTGAAGAAACCGTTTAAAGGGCGAACCTGTGCCCAAAACAAAATAGAGAAAGGCTTTTGTCGCAAGCGTTGATGTCGGCGAAACACCGGGACCGAGTGCTGGGCGAGACTGACTCCGCTTGGCATGCGGAGTTTCTTTTGTACCCGCGTGGGTTTCAGGAACATTCGGCGTATAGCTTTTGACGCGTAGAAAATTAGGAACTCGATCGGACGAGAATGTTCTCGAACTTACAAGAATGCCAGCTTGAAAGAATAAATAATTCCACGGACTGGAATCGAACCGTTAAATCCCAATTGCTTTGATCGTTAAGCGATGTTTCTTTCGAAGCTAGACAGTTTGCGGGTGCCGCGAAAGCCAGTTCAAAGGTGGAAGACGTACGCCCGTCGTTCGCCGCCATCTTATAGTCAGCTTCGCTCAGCCATCAAGCCCGTGACTCCAGCGATTCGACGCCATGTTAAATGTACATCGTGCTTCCGGTTCTTTGCGCAACTTTTTTTAGAGCGCAGCTCTAAGGAGCCCGTTTCCAGGTTGAGTGGCGTCGCCGTTGGCGTAAGTGCACCATGACAATGCGTTGCACTATGAGAAAATTTCCCCTCTAAATTAAGCGGGGAAACTTCGAAGGTGAAAAAAATAATACATACTGCATACAAAATTAATATTCATATTCACTATATTTCAACTTTGTTTCGACTACGGCCTCTTTTTCCTAAGGGTCTTAACTTTTAAACATACCCTGCAGCGTTTCTCTGAAATATTTTTCAACATGTTGCTCTTTTGTGCAGCTTATAAAAAATAAACTAAATATAAGTCCCAAGTTTAAAAGAACATCGGAGCCTAAGTTCTAAATAGTTTACGCCTGGTGCAATTTAAAATATGAATTGCATACCACATTCCCCTTATGATGCTGATTTTCTACGTTTTTTCTTTTACAACCAGAGACTTGTATTCGAAATTGCTGGAGTGCGGAAGTCTTCCTTATAGTTAAAACTAAAATCGTAACTTTGTCTCGCCAACAAAATGTCTGAGCACTACGCGAAAAGGCGTAGTGCTCAGATCTCCTCTTCGTGCTAACACTGTCTCTCAGTGTACATGCCAATGAATAAAGGACACACAGTTAAGACAATACTTACGTATAGATGGGAGGTAAGGAGCGATCGATTGAAGGGATTGTACGGTCGAAACCGGAAATACTTAAATTTGGGCGCTCGTTACGTCGAGGGAGCCTTCATGTAGACAAAAGTCATTTTTATTTTGATGTATGATCTCCCGTTACTAATTAAACATTTCATGAGCGTATGTACGAAACTGCACCCTGAATTTCGCCAGTGTCAATGACTGACATCCGTAGCTGCGTGACGTCACTAAACGCAAAGGTCAACGTTATTAGATAAGCTCGGTTACGGAACTTCTCGTAGACGCCGCATGCACGTACAGTACCCCCCCCCCCCCCCTCCCCCTCACTCACCACGACTCGCCGGATGGATGGATGGATGAATACGGCTAAGTTCTTTGGATCGGGCGGTAGCTTACACCACCTAGCCATTTTGTTTTACGATTTAAGCTTAGAATATTTAAATATGAAACCTATATTCACTCCGCAGTGCAGAGAAAGTGAGTCTATGAAACTACCTTGCCATCAGTGAATAAGAAAATACCTAGTTTTCTCTCGATTTCTGCCACCATTCACTTAATCTTTGCTTGGTAATCTCTACCGTCTTGAAATCCACTCTCCCTTCGCTCTCGCTAAAACCCAATGACTTTATTAAATCTATGTCGTCTTTGGTAGGCATAGGGTACCTATGCCTACCAAAGTATCAAGTGCTCAGCCGTCTCGTCCTCCTTTCCACAAGCAGTGCACACTATCCATTTTCTGGTACTTCACTCTGTATGTTCTGGTTCGCAGAGCACCCGTCCTCGCCTCAAACAACAACAAGCTTCCCCTATAATTGACATAAATGCTTTCTTTGGCAATAACTGTTTTATTTAATCTATAGCTTTCCCGAGCCGTCTTTGTCTGCCCTCCCTCTAGCCACCGATCTCTTTCTGTGGCCTTAACATTTTTCTTAACTGAGACTTGCTCTTCCGTATCTTTGCTATAGCCCAAAAACTTTCCAATTAATTTCCTAGTGCGTTGTCTCCACTTTGTGTCTACACTCCTCATGTATAAATAGCTAAAAACCTTTCGTGCCCATTGCTCGCCATCCATTTGCCTCAACCTATCCTCAAATTCCATCTTGCTCACCGCTTCCCTGTTCTCAAATGACGTCCATCCCATGTCTCCTTGTACTCCCTGGTTTGGCGTTTTGTATTGTGGCCCCTGAGCAAGTCTACCTACTCCGCGCTGTTTTATTTCTAGTTTCGCATGCACTTCGGACTTCATGCATCGCACTGCGTTTCCAAAAGTCAAGCCAGGCACCATGGCCGCTTTCAAAATCTATCTCACCACCTCATGCCTGTTGTAATTCCAAAGTGCACTATTTTTCATTACAGTTGCATTTCTGTTGCCCTTACCTATTATATACTTTCCATGCTCACTGAGATATTCTGCACCATCACATATCCATACTCCTAGATACTTGTATTTACTACCTCTCTCAACTGTAATATTCTGTATCTTCAGCCTCTCAAGTTCATCCTAACCTAATTCCTCTCCTTCCCTACCACAGATACTCAATAATTCCTGCAACTCTATGCCTGTTGTTAGCCATTAGTACGATATCATCCGCATACATCAATCCTTGTAAGGATTGCTGAATTTTTTGGCCTAGCTTACTGTAAGAAAGTTCGAATCCAAGCCCAATCGTCTCTAGTCTATCCTCCAATCCTCTCAGATACAACATAAACAGCAAAGGCGATAACGGGCGCCCCTGCCTAAGGCCTCGTCTTATCTCTATTTTTCCTGTCGCCTTTCCTTCGCATGTTATATCACCTTGTTATCTTTGTAAATCTTCCTTAATAGTGCTGTTAGTCCTTCATCTAGGTTTAAGCTCCTCATTTTGTCCCACAGGTTCCTTTGGTTCACATTGTCATAGGCACCCTTGATATCCAGAAATGCCAGCCAGAGATGTCTGTTTTCTTTTTGCGCTATTTCTGTACACTGTGTTAGAGAAAATAAATTGTCCTCCAACCTTCCTTCTTTCCGAAACCCGTTCTGTAACTCGCCGTGTCTGCCCTCGCAGTCTACCCATTCCCTCCACTCTGTTCTTTATAATCTGCATTACCAACCTCTAAATAACAGGTGTCACGGTTATGGGACGATAATTCCTAATATTGCCGCGCGCAGGGTCACGGACTTGTAGAAAGTTCTCGTTCATTCTTGCTGCGGACATAACTATCGTTCATCCTTGTTTTTGTTGTTCTAGAAAGTGCTTGTTCATTCTCGCCCCGAGCGCGCTACGCTCGAACCTTCTCCGCCGAATCTTCGAGATAGTGACTGACTCTAGATAAGAGGCCGCCCGCGACCTTGTCGAGTCAGTTTCGCCCCAGCGCTCGACTCTGCTGTCTCGCCGACCTCGACGCTCGCGACGCTTTGTTATTATTTTCTATTCTCTTTTTGTTCTGGCACAAGTTCGCCACATTAAACGTTTAGTTCTTCCTGTTTATTTATGGTTATTCTGGTCACCACCCGTGACATTTTGGTGGAGGTGCGGGGTACCGCATGCCTGTACAGCGTTCCCCTCCAAGATCCTGCAGTGCAAGTCCGGTACCAAGCCCAGTGAGAAGACCACTCCCCGCGGAACCCGAAACTCGGACCAGCCGGCGCATCAAGGGAAAGGATCCTGAACACGGTTTGCTACTGGACAAGCCCAAGCCGAAGAAGACGACGATGGCCGACCAGGCGCAGGCCCCGGCTGCTCCTGCCGTCGTATACCTGCCCGTCGCACCCAAAACTCCGACGCCGTTCCACGGAGACGCACACGAGGACATCGAGGACTGGCTGCAACACTATGAACGGGTGGCCCGCCATAACGGGTGGTCAGCCGAGCACTGCTAGCAGAACCTTTACTTTTCGATGGAAGGAACTGCGAGGCACTGGTTGGAAAACCACGAGGCTTCTTTGACGTCGTGGGAGGTGTGCAAGCAAGAATTAAAGAAGACGTTTGCCTGCCAACACCGACGTGAGAGGGCCGAAGATCTCCTGCGAACAAGGACCCAAGACCTACATGAGAGCGTCACCAGCTTCGTTGAGGATGTTCTCCGCCTGAGCGCCCGCGCCGATCCTCAGGCTACCGAGGAGAAGAAGCTGCACCACTTGATGAGGGGTGTGAAAAATGAGATATTCGGCGGCCTCATTCGCAATCCCCCGACAACCGTCGACGGGTTCGTCACGGAGGCGACGAATATGGAACGGGCCCTACAAGCACGCGCCAGACACTACCAGCGACACCCCGGCGTAACCACTCTGGCGACATCCGGATCCGACCTTGGCACCACCCTCCCCGGCATCCGTGAAATTATCCGTGAAGTCGTCCAGGAAGAACTCAAGAAGCTCCTGCCCGCTGCAGTACGCCCGGCCTCACTCTCCATCGCCGAGGTTGTGCGGGAAGAAGTCCAGAGAACCTTCCAGAAAGAGGCTCCCGTCGTCATGGCAGCCCCCGAGGAGCCCACGTTGACTTACGCCGCAGTGGCTCGACGGCCACCGCCTCCTCCTCGTCGCACCTATGTCGCGCCGCCCCGACGTCAGTCTCCTGCGCCGCAGCACGACCGACACCACGACGACCAGGTCCAGTACGCCTGCCCGGAGCCTCGCGCACCCCGCAAGACCGACGTGTGGCGAACGCCCGACCGACGCCCTCTGTGCTTCCATTGCGGGGAAGCGGACCACACCTACCGCCGATGCCCATACCGACGACTCGGGCTTCGCGGGTTCCACCCGAACGACCCGCGACCCCGTTATGGTGAACGCCCTCGGGAGATCGACGAGTACCTGCGACGACCTCAGTCCCCCGAGCCTACGTCCCGCCGAGAGTTCCGGTCGCCGTCGCCACGACGTCCAGCTTCGCCGATGCACCGACCCCGACGTGAAAGCCTGTCGCCCCTCGCTCCTCGCCGGGGAAACTAGGCGCGGCAACCCCTGGAGGTGGAGTTGCCGAAGACGACCGACGCCAAGATCCTCCACGAACGTCGGAGGGCCCCCACTCGAACGCTACCAGAGGTCGAAACCACGCCCCTGCAACAGTGTCCAATAACCTAAACATCGTCATCGACGGCCACGACGCATCAGCGCTCCTCGACACTGCAGCAGACTACTCAGTCTTGAGTGGGAGGCTCTCCCGCCGCCTTCGGAAAGTCACGACGCCGTGGGATGGACCTCAGATACGAACCGCCGGAGGGCACCTCATCACACCGGTCGGGAGATGCATTGCTCGCGTCGAGATCCACGGTGAGACGTGCCCTGTCAAGTTCGTCGTTCTGCAAGACTGTTCGAGGGACATTATCCTCGGAATGGACTTTCTCTGCGAGTATGGCGCCGTCATCGACCTCGGAGCAAACCGGCTGACGCTTCGAAAACCTGCTCCACCACAGGAGGACCCCAAAATGACGTCATCCGCGGTACGAGTCCTCGCAAACCACGTGAACCTACCGCCGCAGTCAAGTGTTTTCGTACCCGTCGTGGTCGATGAGACTTTCTGTGGCGACGTTTTGCTCGAAGGACGCCTCCAGTTGCTTCTAGGAAGAGGGATCGGCATCGCAAGAGGCGTCACGGAGCTCCAAGACGGACGCACTACTGTCGCACTCGTAACGAACTTCCGACAGGAGGCCCAGCACCTTACGAGAGGCACCGCCGTGGGCCACGCCGAGGAACTCCCGGACGCAGCCGCAATCGCCGGAATATCAGAAGACCTCTCTTCGTGGCCACCTAAGACAACGCCGCCTTCGCAGTTTGACATCGACCCAACCCTGCCTACCCCACAACGACGACAACTCAGTGACCTTCTCGCCGAGTTCAATGAGTGCTTCTCCACGTCGTCAAAGGTGCGCCAAACGACCGTTGCGAAACATCGAATTGTCACTGAAGACAACGCGCTTCCTGTGCATCGGTCGCCGTACCGTGTTTCCGTGAAAGAAAGAGAAGTCATCCAGAAGCAGGTCCAAGAAATGCTCGATGACGACATTGTCCAGCCCTCAAGCAGCCCGTGGGCTTCACCGGTAGTCCTGGTGAAAAAGAAAGACGGGACTCTTCGGTTCTGCGTGGACTATCGCCGACTAAACGCCGTAACGAAAAAGGACGTCTACCCGCTGCCACGCATCGACGACACTCTGGACCGGCTGCGCCATGCCCGATACTTTTCGTCCATGGACCTGAAGAGTGGGTACTGGCAGATCGAGGTCGACGAACGGGATCGTGAGAAGACTGCCTTCGTCACGCCGGACGGACTGTACGAATTTAAAGTGATGCCGTTCGGACTGTGCACAGCACCGGCGACGTTCCAGCGCGTAATGGACACCGTTCTTTCCGGCTTGAAATGGCAAAGCTGCCTCGTCTATCTCGACGACGTCGTGGTATTCGCAAGCGACTTCGACGAGCACCTGAAACGTTTGCGAGCCGTACTACAGGCTATCCAGAATGCTGGACTGACACTAAAGCCGTCAAAATGTCGGTTCGCATACGGCGAGCTCAAATTCCTGGGCCATGTCGTGAGTGCTCAGGGTGTAAGCCGTGATCCTTCGAAGACATCTGCTGTTGCAGAATTTCCCAAGCCATCAGACAAGAAAGCCGTAAGAAGATTTCTTGGACTGTGCGCTTACTACAGGCGTTTTGTTCGCGATTTTGCCAAGATTGCTGCACCGCTCACGCATCTGACCAAGGACGACGTGAACTTCCAGTGGGGGGAGGAGCAAGAACAAGCGTTCAACGAACTGAGGGAAAGACTCCAGTCGCCCCCTATCCTCGGACACTTCGATCCATCAGCGGAAACGGAAGTTCACACGGACGCCAGCAACGCCGGACTCGGCGCGGTACTCGTCCAAAGACAAGACGGAGCAGAGAGGGTGATCGCTTACGCAAGCCGGGCACTGTCTAAGGCAGAGAAAAATTACTCGACGACCGACAAGGAATGTCTCGCTGTCATCTGGGCGTTAACCAAGTTCCGCCCGTACCTGCACGGGATCCCGTTTCGCGTTGTCACGGACCACCACGCTCTCTGCTGGCTCGCCAACCTCAAGGACCCGTCAGGACGCCTCGCTCGCTGGAGTCTGCGACTGCAAGAATTCGACGTGGCCATTGTGCATAAGTCTGGCCGCAAGCATAACGACGCCGACTGTTTGTCTAGGGCCCCAGTCGAATCTCCTCCCGAAAGCACTGACGACGACGACGACGCCCGTTTTCTCGGTGCCGTGACAGATGCCGACATGGGAGCACTTCAACGAGACGACCCGGAACTTCGTGCCGTGATCGAACACCTAGAAGGCCAAGGAAGTTCAGTTCCGCTAGTCTTGGCCCGAGACTTGTCAAGCTTCATTCTGCGGCGAGGTGTGCTCTTCAAGAAGAACTTCGGAACGAGCAACCCTGCTTGGCTGCTGGTTATTCCGGCCAGCCTGCGAGAAGAAATCTTTCAAGCATGCCACGACGACCCGACGGCTGGACACCTTGGCTACTGCCGGACGCTCGCCCGGATTCGTGACAAGTACTACTGGCCGAGACTCCCGAAAACAGTCCATCTGTACACAAGGTCGTGCCATGAGTGCCAACGACGTAAGAGGCCTCCGACGAAGCCAGCAGGACTCCTGCAGCCGATACCTGCCCCGACTAGGCCTTTCCAGCAAGTCGGAATGGATTTGCTTGGGCCGTTCCCAACATCGACTCAAGGAAATCGGTGGATTATCGTCGCGACCAATTATCTTACACGATACGCCGAGACGAAAGCCCTGCCATCGGGAACAGCCGTGGAAGTCGCCAAATTTTTCGTCGAGTCCATTCTCCTTCGACACGGCGCACCTGAAGTACTGATTACAGATCGCGGGTCATCCTTCATGGCCCAGCTGACACAAGAAGTCCTTCGTCTCAGCCACACCAGCCATCGTCGCACCACGGCGTACCACCCGCAGACCAACGGGCTGACGGAGAGACTCAACAAAACCATCGCCGACATGATTTCCATGTACGTCGACGTAGAGCACAAGACATGGGACGAGGTGCTGCCGTACGTCACGTTTGCGTACAACACAGCGGTTCAAGAAACCACGGGAATGACACCGTTCCAACTGATACACGGCCGAACGGTTACCACGACGCTCGACGCCATGCTGCCTCACGTTCCAACCGGTGATGTCAACGACGACGCTCAACTCATCTCCCAGCGCGCGGAGGAAGCTCGTCAACTGGCAAGAGTCAAGATTCAAGACCAACAGCGAGTCGACGCACGCCGGTATAACCTTCGTCGCCGGGACGTCCACTTTCAACCCGGAGACCGGGTATGGGTTTCGACACCAATACGTCGTCGCGGTCTCAGCGAAAAACTCCTGAAACGCTATTTCGGACCCTACAAGATCATCCGACGCCTCGGCGATCTGAACTACGAAGTTCTACCCGACGGAACGCGCCCATCTGCAAGACGTCAGCCGCGACCCGAGGTGGTGCACGTCGTCCGGCTGAAGCCGTACTACGAACGATAGAACTTTCCACTCTCGTCGACGGGTGAACTGTGAACTGTGAACTGCGACTCGCGATTCTGCTGCCTTTTGTTTTGGATTTGTTTTTGTTTGTTGTTCTTCGTTTTGTGCTGCATCGGGACGATGCACTTTTTAAAAGGGGGGGGGGGATAATGCCGCGCGCAGGGTCACGGACTTGCAGAAAGTTCTCGTTCATTCTTGCTGCGGACATAACTATCGTTCATCCTTGTTTTTGTTGTTCTAGAAAGTGCTTGTTCATTCTCGCCCCGAGCGCGCTACGCTCGAACCTTCTCCGCCGAATCTTCGAGATAGTGACTGACTGTAGATAAGAGGCCGCCCGCGACCTTGTCGAGTCAGTTTCGCCCCAGCGCTCGACTCTGCTGTCTCGCCGACCTCGACGCTCGCGACGCTTTGTTATTATTTTCTATTCTCTTTTTGTTTTGGCACAAGTTCGCCACATTAAACGTTTAGTTCTTCCTGTTTATTTATTGTTATTCTGGTCACCACCCGTGACAATATCAGACTAATCTCCCTTTCCCTTATAAACGTCGCTCGACGCGCCGCCGTCAAGCGTCGCTCGACGCGCCGCCAGACGGCTGCTTTGGTAACTGAATCAGGATACGTACATTTCAACGTTACTAGAAACGTGAAAACCAACTGAAATTTCTTTTTTTGTGGTAACTTTTATTGCAGTATAGTACAAAAGGAGGGGCGCGTGATGTTTTCTAAAATCTTTGGTTTGAAAGGTTTTTCGGTACAGTTAATATTGTTTTTATACAACCATGCCTCAGCGGTGATTTCACGTAGCGCGTCCCGACCTAGGCTCATCTTAACTTCAGGGCATATTCGCGGCGCGTCCGCTGGGGAGACGGGGTGGCAGCCCTGTAACCATTTCTACCGTATCTGTTTCGGCTCCCAAATGGCCGATTGAAGCCAAAATAGATGTTAAGTGCACTTTCTCGAGTGACCGCTGCAGGATAAATGGCGGCGTTGTGATCGCCATTTGGCGCTTCAGCTGGGCACTTTGGAACGCATAGTTTTGAAACGAAAATATAGATGGCCCTTCTAACGACGCTAGGCGGACGGAAGTGAGTGAAGGGGGGGGGGGGGCGGGGTACTCCCCTACGCGGGAGTTCCACAACTGAGGTATTCTAATAACGTTGGCAAAGGTTTGTGTTATGGTCGGAATAACAAGCTTTAGTCGACGGACATCTTGTATTTTGTTTTGAATTACTTAGTTTCTTAGGTTGTGCCCAACTGAAATGCGGTTCTTTTAATGCAGTTCTCAAGCGTGTGCAAAAAAAGTCACGCCTTTTAGCAGGGCATTACCCGAAAACAGCTATAAGCTTCGAGCAAACGTATGCCGTTTCGCGCAAATTCAACTGCGACGGCCAGCGATCAAACTAGGTGAGCTTGCAAAGCAACGGATGCAGATTTGGCCTCTGAAGCGGCAACTAGGGCACACGGAGCGGCATCTGGGTACACACTTTGGCGTTTGTTGTTCCATAATATATTGATCATTACATAAACCTCGAGATTGTAGGCGATTTTACCTGCAGCCTCGGGGTTTATGTTATGTCCAATCTGACCCAGCTTGTTGGCGCCCTTATATTGAGATACTATACGCCGGTGTAAGATAAGCAGGATGTGAAAGAGCACAATGATCATTACATTTTGTCAGCTTTTACATATCTACAATCGTCTTCAATATGAGGGTAAACACACCAGGTTTAGCTGGTCACCACTGCGCACCAGCGTGTTAAAACTGCGACTTGCAAATTTAGCAGACTACCGTAGGAACATGCTGAGACATAGGCCCGCTATGGACTCCGTTCTTAAACGATGATGTTATAAAACGTAGAAAATGCCGAATCAAAACTGATGGCGCGATCGCTCTTGTATGGATAGGGCTAGGGCCGCACTAACGTACGTACCCACCACCAGTGCTGTTTCTTGACTGCTGCTACTCCGTGATACGACGAACAGCGTATCTCAAGCAATTTTGCTGTCGCCCTTACGTTAAAATGCTCCCTCGGCGAGAGTCTAGTGCTGGCTGAAAAAACGACAGGAGCCGAACCGAACAGCGGGCGTCGTCTGCCCGGGCTCCTTCCGCGCAGAGCTGGAGCAAACAGCCGTCCCACAACGGGCGGTGATCCGGAAACGAACGAACTGGCCCACCTCCTTCGGACAATACACGAAGCCAAACCGTCATGTACCAAGCAATTTCATGGAGCGGAGGACTAGCGGTCACCAGACTTGCACCTGACTTATTTATGGCAACAACGCCTCGACGCGCTACGTGTGTACAGAGAGAGAGGACGAACGCCTCGACTACGATTTCGTCTGAACCTTATAACGGTTGAGGCGCGCGATAACAGCAATACGCATTCTGCAGACATATGGTGGGACCTTTGCTCCAGCTTCAACTGTAACATGAGCAGACCGCTGATATGGCACAAGAGAGGGAGAGAGAGAAAACTTTATTTGTCAGTCAGATGGTGACCTTCTTCGGTTCCTTCAGCTGCTCCACATGGTCGGCACTTGAAGTCTGTCGGCGACCTCTTGCGCTCTTGCCAAGGCCCGGGACTGGACGTCCAGGTCCGGGCTGGCCAGCACAGCTTCCCATTGCTCAAGTGAGGGAGATGAAACTAGATCTGCCGGAGGCGGATCCTTCGCGCAGTCCCAGATTATATGGTCTAAGGTGGCAGGCTCGCCGCATAGTTGACAGTACGGGTTTACTAGATCGGGAAAGATATTGGCGTATGTCCACGGGTTTGGCTGCGACCGCGTTTGCAGCCGCCGCCACGTGGTAGCCTGTTCTCGGCTGAGCGAAACGTGCGGAGGAGGCAGGCTCATTCTAAGCTCCCTGTAATAGTTGGTTATGGCCTGATACGTATCCAGTGCCTCACCTCGTGGGACCCCGACGTCCAAGTCCCCATCACCTGCTCGGCTGACAAAACCTCGAGCATATTGGTGAGCGGACTCGTTCCCCGGGACGCCCACGTGGGCCGGGACCCATACCAGATCCACTTCCTTCCTATCGTTTGGCATCGTGCTAAGAATTTTGTATGCTGTGGTGGAGATACGTCCCCTCGAGAAATTGCGAAGGGCCGTTTTGGAATCACTTAGAATGGTGTTGGTGCTCTTTTGAACAATCCCTAGTGCTATTGCGGCCTCTTCGGCCTCTTCCACTCGGCCCGTGATCACCGTGGCCGCTACTCTGCGCGAGATGCTCACCGCACTCACAGCGAAAGCATGTTGGCCTGTAGTAAGCTTGTATTCTGCCGCATCAACGTACACGGCACTATCGTCCCCTTGATACTTTTTGCTTAACGTCTTCGCCCTGGCCCTCCTCCGGCCTTCGTGACGACCCGCTTGCATGTTCTTGGGGAGAGGTTTGACACGAATGATTTCGCGCATCTCTACCGGTAAAGTCATCTGGCTTGAAGGATCTCCACTCCTCATGCCTAAGCTTCTCAGGATGCAGAGCCCCGTCTCAGTCTGCCTGAGCCGCCGCTCTTGCGATGTGAGATGTGCCTCAATGAGCTCTTCAAGAGTGTTGTGAACCCCGAGAGATAGAAGTCTCACGGTGGACGCGTTCCTGGGGAGACCAAGAGCCGCCTTGTACGCCTGCCTTATCAAACAATTCAGCTTTTCACTCTCGGCCTTCTTGAGGTCTAGGTAAGGAGTGGCGTACACGATCCGACTGATTACAAACGCCTGAACAAGCCGACATGCATCGCGCTCTTTCATGCCCTGTCGCCTAGTCGCCACGCGCTTAATGAGCCGTATAGTTTGCTGGACCGATGTCGTCAACCTGTCCAGCGTTACCAATGGCACAAATTTCGCCATTGGCAGGACAAAGCCAAGAGAAGCACCGCGTCGCAGCCCGCGGCTCTACGCATGAGAAACTCAGAGGAGCAGCTGGCGCTCCAGGCTGGAGGAGCAGCGCTCTTCCCGCAGCCTGCGGCTTCACCGAATCCCAGCATATACTCCCGAGATTCCACTACACCGACCTATATGATCGGAAATTTTCAGGCATTGGATCTCCAAGCAACGGAGCAGGTCGACATGAACCAACCATTTTAAATGGCCGAACTTCACGCAGCTTAAGCAAGGGCGAATGCCCGCAGCACACCTGGCCCAGACCTGATAACCAAATCACAGCTGCGCGACATCCATGAACTCCACCTTCAGCTTCTCCTTGACGCGATCAACGAGATTTGAACGACGGGCAACTTGACGCCTAGTCAAAACTGAAGACGAGAACGGTGGTGGCGGTGGACGTTCGCAAGGCCTTCAACACCGTCCCTCACGAGGTGGTCATCCAGAGCTCAGAGCTTGCCGGAGTGTGTGGTCGCCTTCTCAATTTTGTGAAGAGTTTCCTGAAGGACCGCATGTACAAGATCAAAGCCGACGACTTCCTAGGATCCTCTCAACCGAACAGGACCGGGGTATTGCAAGGCGTGGTCCTCTCACCCACCGTCTTCAACCTGGTCATGGCAAGACTTCCCCCACTCCTTGAAGTGGTTCCGTCGCTGCGCTTCGCCGTATATGCCGACAATGTTCCATCTGGGTAACGACGGGATCGGGAGGGGAACAGGAGCACACGATTCAGCTTGGCCTCGACGTCATACAGGACTTCCAACGGAATGTGGGCATGAGCGCGTCGGCCGAGAAGACCGAATACTTCGTGGTTCTCAGCGGGCCCCATAGAAATACGGAAATGGTCCGCAACCAAATCACCCTCAGCATGGCGGCCAGTGGATACGGCGAAAACCCTACATTCTGGTCATGGGAGCCTACATAGTTCAATATGGGAAGGGCACCACGTGGGTGATGAAAGTCGCCTTGCAGTGCAGATCCTTCCTCCCGCCTCATCCGTACAATCACACACCTCCAGTGTGGCACGCGAAAGAGAGAAACGCGCGAGCTGCATGAATTCCGTATCCTCGACTTCTATACCTTTCACGTCCTCACGCCCAGGCAGGCGGAAAAACTGGAGAAACGTAATCGCGAGTCCATCCCTATCGTCACCGAACTGCTAAGCACACGCCCCTCTGGGAGCTGTACGCACACGGCGGCATGAACCTCCTGTCAGAACTCGCCGAACGGGCGCTCCTCGTCCAGAGAGACCGCCTCAGCAGCTCGACAGCTGGGCCTTCCATATTGGAAGAGCTGCGCGTGTCTCCCAGTCTGGACGCCCGTCTTGCAGATGTGCACTCGCCTCCCCCGTGGGCTGTCCCGGTCACGCTTACAAAAGGAGAACCCCTTCCCCTAAACAGGGGACCTGGACCGAGTAACTCAGAGCGACGCAAACGCTTTGTTCAAGGCGCACACACGTCGCGTCACGCACAAATCACCACCTACGCACGCAATCATCTACACTGACATGGCGGAAACCTTGCTGTCGACTACCGGCGACGACGGCGAAGGAGAGGACAGAACTCCCAAGCACGTTCAGGCGGTCGCTTGTGTCCAAACCACCCACGGCATTCCGAACACGGCTGCAGTTTCGACCACTGAAGACGTCGAAACTACGCAACACTATACGCAAGCGGAACTCATGGCACTCCTCCGAGCATCCCAGTGGATTCTTCAAACTTTTGCAGCAATAGACATGCCAAACAGCCTCGTACTGTTCACCGATTCAACCCGCGCGCACGAAACTTGCAGACAAGCATGCGCGAGCCCCTCAACGCACACGGGAATAGTCGGCGAGTTGCTCACCGCGTTCCTAGAACTTCGAAACAAGCTCAACATCCACGCTGCTATTTCCTGGCTGCCTGCGCATGCGGGCGTCAACGGCAACGAGTGGGCCCACAGCGAGGTGCGAGCACAGTTCGCCAGATGGTATCCACGGCGAACGCATTCCACAACTCAGACGGCGAGGCAGCCGGCCCGGCCGACCCGTCTCCCGCCAAGGAAAGTGCTAAACAGCGAAGGTTGAGAACCCTGAGGCACCTACGTGAGGAACGGGAGGAACGCCCGGACGAGCAGTTGCGTCCCGTCCCGTTCCTGCGATGCCGAATGAGCTACCGAGGAGCACTCAGACCCTCGTTCGTCGCGTCGCGACCTACCCTTTCCTATCTCCGGCGCTGCGCCATAAGTTCTCAAACGAAGACCCTCACGAGGGGGTGTGCCGCCGGTGCGGCAGGACCGCGACGGCTGCCCTTGTTGTCTGGGAGTCCAAGCGCCACCGCTCGCCTTCGGGAAACGAAACTGGAGGAACTCCCAGACAAGACTCGTCCGGCGACGTACGTCGGTTGGATTCTGCCCACCAGTCGTGACAAGGCGATCGTATCCCTGCTGTCGATAACGCTACAGAGTCCTCCTCCGAAGACAACGATCCCGGCGGACGACTTTGCAGCAGCCAAAGGCGCTGGGACCAAACAGCCAGGCAGACCGCCGTGACGGATATGGCGGATCCTTAGGCTCGCACCAATGCAGACGACAATGGTGCATTATATGTGTGTATGGTATACCTGAACATATATTCTATATAACAACGTAATAAAGAACGTTCCAGCAATATCAACAAAAACCCGTGAGTAAACTTTGACGCATAGTGTGTTAATTGTCAATACTGTCAATTTGTTCCCAAAACCTTGCTTAAAAGGTTCATTACTAGAAGTGAATTGAAGATACATGACAAGAGTATATGGTAACCTGTTAACGTTTTAATTAAGTAGTTTCGTCGTCTACTACTGAATCATCTATTGAATCTCATGTTGTAAGTCTTATAAGATGTAGTTACACATTCCTTTCGAGCCTCGTCCGTCATACAAAAGTTATGTTTCGTCGATTCCGAATCCTGCATGACGGGTAAAATAAAACTTTGAATAAAATGTGACACCCTAATATGGTGTGATGGCGGAGAAGGAGAGTAGCATGCAGAGTTTGCAGAATGAGTAGCAGCAAGAAACCATTGTCCTTCTTTTTCGTACATAAACGGTCCTCCGCTGTCTCCCTGAAAACAAAAACAAAATTATTATTGAACTACTTTCGGAAAACTGATATAAATAAAGCGGAGATATCATCGGAACAAATTCCTCCAGCTGATTTAGGGCAGCAAATTGGTGTCTCACGCCGTACTAACTGCCTTCACTTTTTTGTAACATTTTTTTTTTTCATTATATGTATACGTTTTTGACCCGTGCATTCTGGAAAAAAAAAAAAACAGTTGCTGAAATAAAAACGGTTGCCGCCCGAGGTCAACAATTTCGCTCGGCGACACCAATTTGCAATCTGCATGCGAAAAAGATTGTACATCAATTTTGTTTTCTTTTCGAAGAATGGTGATACCGAGACAGAATGCTTTCTGTTGTATACGGCAATACCACACTGAAACAGTCCGAACTGTTTCTACCGTTTTCTGAAATTCAAAGCGAAGTGTAATAAATTATTTCTAAGACGGGAATAAACGAAACCCTTTTATGTCGTGTCAAGTACACAGGCGAACGAGGAGACCGATGAGGTTGAAATTATCGCGATGAGTACAGACAAACGTACAAGAGAGAAATTATTCAACTTCGCCGCGATTCGGGTTTATAATGGACGCCATTTACAACATGGTAGGTGCAATTTGGTGTCCGTTTAAGGTGAGCCTGATCATGAAGGTCTTTTTCTGGGAAAATTCAAAGTGGCTGGCCTGAAAATCATGTGCTAAAAGCTACATTTAGGGGCCCGTTGCGCACCATCATAGAGCCATTGGGAAAAAGAGACTCTTCACGCTCTCTTCTGGTATGTTTTTGGTGCACGACAACACTGGTGATCATGTTGCGACTATTGTGCTGGATGCGTTAGCTCAGATAGAATGGGAAGTTTCCTCTATCCAGATTACATTCCGGACATGCCACCATGTGACTCTCAGTTTCTCGAACCCTTTAGGAGAGGCTAAATGGACCACAATTCTACTCCAAAGCGCAAGTCATTGCTGGTTTTACCAATGCTTCAAAAAGACAACAAAATTCTTTTTCGCGAGTGCTATCCGACAACCTCTCCAAGCAGGGGGTTGCACGTGACAGTGCGTGCAGTGGCTTCTTTTACTGAACTCTGGCGAATTCCTGTTTTCTTCCACAGGGTGTCTAAATTTTACTTAAACAACTTTTTTTTTTTTTAAGGCGAGAGTTACAAGCCTGTTGTCTTGACCTTTAACTTGTCAAGCTGAGTGGACATAGGATGAAATAAACGTCATAATAAGGCGGATAATTAACCAGTATAGGTCGAAATTTTAAGAAGAGGTTTTACAAATAATTTAACGATTGCAATCTTTACTCTAATACCTCTTAGAGTCATTACCAATTTAATGAATTAAAAAAATGGTTTTTAACAAATCTATTTATTGTTTTTTTCAGTTTCTTTTTTTGCCAGATTTTAAAATTGGGCTTTTATAGAGCGCCTAAACCCTGCTCGGCAAAGCCGCCTAGAAGAGTGACGCTGTCTTTTCAGTCCTGTCACTCTTACGGCACTGTATCGACGGCGCATTCATCGTGGATATGCTGCTGAACTAGTAATGACGTGACTGAAATGAACACGTGCATTCTCCTAAGCGTGATTGTTGAATTTTTTCGGTGTTATTTTTTCGCGCAAATACAAAAGTGCCCTTCCATTCCCCCCCCCCCCCCCCCCCCTAAAGAAGAAGAAAAAAAAAACCAGGAAGCCAAATGGAAGATTGATCCACGCCTAACAAGCCATTGCTTTTCGCAATTTCTTTTAAATTTTTGTGGCCTCCTGTTTTACTTGCAGCCGATACTGGGTTTGTAACATCCATAAAACAAATAATTAAAAGCGAAATATTAGATTTTAGTGAATTAGCTAACTTGCCGTGACGATTTCTCCCTTATCTGATGTCCGCCAAGCCTGATAATTAAATGTGGAAGACTGTACTCGTTCGACTCTTGTTTTATTTTTAAGGCAAGTATATTTGTATCGAAATCAAATAACATGTATAATTCTCTATCTACTTCCGCCGCATCTGCTGAGGTACAGAAAATATTCGTTCGCCTTCATAAAGACACTCGGAAGGGCCTCCATTGAAAACGCTTTCTATTTGAAGTTTTTTTTTTTTTTTTTTTTTTTTTAAATATGTTCGTTTCTTTGTTTTGACGTTCACAATTGTACGCTTTGGCCACCTTTAGTGGTTGCTACAACAGATCGTGAATACTTCACTGAAACGGATCGACAGCTAAGGGCGCTCACCCTTGGTCTGGTATCACTATTCTACGGGGTTATATTGAGAAAAGCGGCACCCGGTTTCGGGGCTGTGCAAATGAACTACGCATCGCCGAAAGTTGAAACTTCATGACAATGCAACGCTAGTGCTAATGAGAAAACGCCATATTTGGGATCGCAAAAACGCCCACAGTGCCAAAGAAATGGCACTGTGGGCGTTTGTTGAATTTATTGAAGAATTCTAAACAAGTAAAACAATAAAAAGCTGGTAAATTGGGCCAGTTGGTTGACGTTATTCACGATAAAGAAAACCACTCAGAAAACACAGACTACGAAGAGGAACATACACAACATACAGCATTGTCTTTTCGTTTATGCTCCTCCTCGTATTCTGTTTTCTGAGCTGTTTTCTCTATCAAATAAAGCACTGTTTGCTGTTCTTTTTTTTTATAAGTTTGTCCATTTAATACTAAAACTACTGCTACCGGCATTTGAGATGTTTATTTTTGCTTTTATAAATATGAAGCTTAGGTGGACTTCAGCCCCTATTTGTTCTTCATTTCCTGCAAGTATTTTATACATGTAACGTCCTGCTTTTAAGATTATGCATTATAGCACAACTAGCGTAATGTTACAAATGAGTTTCAGATTTACACGATTCAGAGTGCTTTATCTCGGCCGATAGCCCGTAATTTTTTTTTTCATCATACGTATTTATTTTATGGTTTAGTACTAATCTTCAATAAGGACTGCAACCGTTTTTATCAACAGCTGTTACGTAAGGTGAGCACTGTGCAGTTCTTTAGATTTCTTTACATTTGATACATTCTCGAAGTCTGGTGCCAGGAATGTCACAATGTTAACTTGCCAATTTGCGAAACATCTACTGAATAAAAGTACGCAAACAACATAACGTTTTCGGCTTCTTTTAGAAGGGATCAGTCCAATACAGTTTCAAAAAGTTTTAACACAAGTTCCGATTCCTCTTTTGTAATCCCAAGTTTTCATTAACAAACTTTCATTCAGCGGGAAACTGAACCAATATGTCGAATTTCCGAGTTGAGTACAGTTCTTAGTTTTTTTACACCCAAAGCTGCAGGTAAAACTTTTTTTAGATATATTCAGGCGAAAAAGACATAGTTCAACTCAGTTTCGAATGCATGTGAGGGACTCATGGCACGAGGGGTCATTTAATTTTTTGTGCAGCTGCCGACCAAATAAATTTTATTCTCAGGAAAATATACAATAATTCATACTTACTTTGCACATTCCCTCTTCGGAGCATATGACGTGCTTTAGAACAGTTGTGGTAAATTGTCGAAGCTGTCGTTCGCACTGTTCGTTAGTAATTAAGGATATATTTCTTTCCCTCAAGTTTTCTGGGAAACAAGGTAAGAAAATGCCCTTCCGTTTCCGTGGTGACGCATCCTTCGTTTTTTCTGCTGAACTCTCATAATCCACAAAATCTTTGAGGTCTTCATCTGGTTCGTTTAATGATTCATCCATCTCATCGGAAACAGGTAGATAGTCTGAAGAAAATTGAAAAGCTTAAGATTCTTATTGGGAATGTGCACCGATGAAGAACTTTTCACCGTTCTTTGGGTGCCCTATATCCGATTTGTAATTGTTTAATATTTATAACGCAGAGGTTCATATAACTGAAACGTTGTACCCAAAATAAGAATATAAAACAATACATTCGTAAAGAAAAAAAAAAATGGGATTGGTATTTTGGTTTAGCCCCGCAAAAAGAATACATTGTTTACGAAAGAATTACAGGCACGTAAAAAATGTATGCAATGCAAGCGGGTTTTTTTTTAAATAGTAAAAATAATACCTTTAAACTTTTAGTTTTCTGAATAATATGTTGGGTGAAAAACAAAATTAAACTTGCTTTGATAATTTTGAGAAAACCCGGTGAACACAGAATGAGTCTTACGTGTGTCATGCGTGTGTCATGCGTGCGTCATGAATTTCTGTGCTGGTTGGGGGAGCATTGGCTGGTTTCGGATTCACTGCACACTCAACATACACCTTTGAACTTCGGATTGATCAGAATTATTAAGGCAAGTTTAAATTCTTCAAGAGTGGAGAGAGTTCTTTACATTCACAGTTTGATGATAAGTTTTTCTTGGCTTCAGTTTTTTAATGGGCCGGTGTAGGGCCTTGAATCGTTAAATTTTAAGTATCCGCTTGTGGCGCCTCAAGTTAATAACGAGGGAGAAGGTTTATATCGCCATTTACTCTATCAATTCCTATTTCCCCGAAATTCTGACACGATCGCAAGCTCAGCTATCTCTTGATACGTTGCGTTGCATAATTGTATAATTAACCGAGGCTGCAATGAAGGCAGAAAACACGGCAGGAAGAAAAAAATGATGCTTCAAATAAAGCTGAAATATTATTGCCATTGAATCTAGAGGCTTGCAGCGACAGCACCGTCTTGCCCGCAACACGCTCCCTCAAGCCGCGGAGGAGGCTGGCACGCACCGGGGATACCCGACACCAGTTCCGGGGCCCGGTTGCGGGCCAGACGGCCAGACCTCCGTGAGGGAAGACTAAACAACTCAAGTCGCCCCACGGCAAGAGAGAAGAGAGGAGAAGAAAGCAGACGCCTTGCGAGCAGCGCCCGGTTAGGACGCATGAACATTCCTCGTAGTTTTAATGTCGTCATTCTTGTGTAGTCCCTCAGAAAAATAAAACGACTTCAGTAGAACATTATTTGAATCTACAAATCCATTTACATATGGCCTCCCTGAACATGAGAAGAGAAAAGGAAGCCACGGAAAAGGGAAAAAAAACACCAATGGCACACTCTCAAGGACAAAACACAAGTTACGAACACGAAGTCTATCCGGCAGATTGAGCTAAAAAAAAATGACAGCCGTCTACAACTCCCTGTAACGCCGAATTAGAGCGCAGCTCTTGAGGGGGAGGAGGGAAGGGTACTTAGGGTCATGTGTTCTCGGGGGGAGGGGGGTCACGCGAACTAGGGGTGTAATCACATGACATTGGGGGTCACGTGACCCCCAAGGTCACGTGACTCCCTTCCCAATGTCACGTGGGGGTCAGGTGATTTCGTGGGTCACGTGACCTGGGGGTATCACGTGACTTCGGGGGTCACGTGACCACGGCGGGGGTTACGTGACCCCCGCCGTGATTTTTGCGCTAGATTCACCAGAGAAATTTTCCCGCTAATTCTAGCGGGGAAATTTTTTCGGTAGATTTAGCGGAAAAATGTTTGCCGTACATTTAGTGGGGAAGTTTTTACGCTGGATTTACCGGGGAAATTCACCCATAATGCAGCGTGCGGTTATGCAGACGGCGACGGCGACGGCGACGCAACTCAAGCCGGAAACGGGCGCCTTATTACTGCGCTATAAAAGATGGTAAAGCTGAATTGTCCAACCCATAGTTCACAGTCCGAACAAACATATAAAAAAAAGGTCACCTCACGAACGTGCAGGCGACGGCAAGATCAATCCTTTCCTTCACACCAACTGCCATTCAAAAACTGCCAAGTCGGGTCTGGTTCGCAATCTGATAAGTAACGCAGTCCGAAAATTCGGTGCTAGCGCTATAGCGGAGTCTATTCAAAATTCTGTTCAGCCGTCTCAACGAAGTAAAATACCTTCAAAAGCTTCTGTCCAAGCACTTTTGCTACTTAGTTTTCTCCGAGGAAAAAAAAAAAAGGCTAAAAGAGTTTCCGGGCAGGAAAAGCATGCTGTCTTCACGTTTTTTCTTTGAGTACCCCATAACCTCAAATCTCCCTGCATTTGGTCCCCGTGCGGCATTTATCCTAGACAATACCTTGAAAAGATCGACTTCGTCCACTTCGGCCCAATATGTTGCCTTAAAAAACACACACACACACACACGAAGAAAAAACGTTTCGCGCGTATTTCAAGGACTGTCTACAAAATCACATCTGAATTTCGTTCGTGCTATACTGGTCAGACCACGCTCAGCGTCAGTGACCGTTTGACCAAACATAGACGGCGCATGTCCACGATAAGGATCCGTATTGGGGGTTTCAAAGCACGCCCAAGAAAATCAAAATTTGGTACCGTTGCAAAATTTGACGTCCTCTGTGATTTTAACAGACAAAAATGGCCAGAAACACGACTTAAAATTGTCAATTATGAAAGGAAACCATAGAAACACAGTGGATAAGTCGTCCCTATGTTTGGAGGCCTTATAGAAAATATCTCTTGACCTATAACTTCTGTGTGAAGGGAGGGGAGGAGAACATTTGTAATAAAACTTGTGTCGTTTTTGTGTTGGTCTTTTGTAGCAAATTTTACGTTTTTGTGTAAATGGGTGCTTTTCTAGAACACACGGCTTTGAAGTAGCCTGTTTTGTATGTGCTTGTTCGGTCTGTGAAGTACCGTTTCGAGCATCTAGCTTCACCATCTTTTTGATCTCAAACTGACAGAGATATTGGTTTTCGTACTGTGTGTTTTACTCCTGAGAGTATATAGTTTGCGATTCTTTCCCCTTTTCCCCGGTTTCCCCATTGTATTTTCTAGTTTAGACCGTACTTAAAGGGGCAGTGCAATGATTTCAATGTTGCAATAATTGGCGGTTTACATTTTTTATATTGTTTATGCAAGCACTAGTGACCGATAACGTGTCACCTTTCCTAAAAAAAATGCTATTCTGCAGAGTAATCGCAAAGCAAAAAACGAATTATTTTTGGTCTGCAGCCGCCTGCCGGGGTCACGGAAACTTAAATGACACCGTCTCTGGGTGATACGCGGAAGTAAAAGAACCTGTCCCCCTCCGCTGTTACACTCGCCATCAGCTCCGTGGCGAATCGTCCTTTGTGTCGATTGCTCGCCGCGACCTTCGACGATGCTGATCCTTTAAAAGTGGACAATCGCGGAGGAAGCGGCTGGTCCCTGAAGAGAGGACCCAAGGAGAAACTACGTGAACCCCCAGAGTATGTCACTCGAAAGTTAACGCGGAGAGTAGAGAGGCACATTGACCTTCGACTTGTTTCCTTGTTTTTCTGAAATTAGAAGTAGCGCTCGGAAGAAAATACGGCTTTCTGCTTTTCGTTTCATAGGTGACGGCGAATATTTTCCGCAGTTAATTGGCCAAAGTCTGAAAATTGTCGCACAGCCCCTTTAAATGGATTTGTGGCAATAAAATGTGAGCTGCGTTCGAGACATCTTTCCATCTTTACTTTTGTGTCATCACCAGGGGCTCAGGTAAATCTACAATTATGAACTTGCAGCAGCTCCCTTGCGCCCACACCTTTCGTCTTTCAGACGTGGTGCCGTAATTACACATAAGGAGGAATAGGCTTTATAGAGGAACCAACCACGGGCCCCGACTGCCACCCAGGGACTAAGTGTGGCGGACTAAGTATCACTCGCCATCAACGGTGGCCTGTGGACTCCGTTTCACTTTAAGTCCCACCACAGCCACCGACAGAGCCAATCAAGCAGCACGAAAAGTGTCAGAGCGCTAATCACCTTTACAGGTATGGTATCACAGACTAAACCAATCAAGTACAAATAAGGCTTCGTGAGCGTGTGCATTTTATCTTGCGCATCACCAAATTTATTGGGTATCAACGACTTGCGAATATCCGAAAATAGCAGAAAAACAACTGACATCGCAATATTTCCTGAGAATATTTCAAATGATAGTCACAAAAAATCAAAAGACAGTAATTAATATTTTGGAAGCGTGCAGTTTTAATTCCGCGGCTTTACAGGCTCTTTGCGTCGAATCCTGTAGGCCAGATTCACAATATTATAAATTTCTCCTTTTGTTGACAAAATATCTTAATCTTCTCAGTTGCGCTAGTTGCCTTGTATCATAGAACGAAAAAAAAAAGATGAATGCAATTAAGGTTACGGTTATTTTCAAGTCTGAGCATAAAAGCAATCAATCAAATTACTGACCTCTTCCTGTGGTGAAAGTGTTTTCAAAATGGCTACAGAAAAATATACACTCCAGGTGATGCACCTTTGGTGATAAGAACAATGTCCTAACATCTTGCCAATTGGTTTTAGGACAGAGAATTCAACGGAAATCGCGCTATTAAAACAACAATCGCTAATTTTAAACAATGCAAAAAAGAAATTGATTACCTTGGGGTTTTTATTGATTTTCAAAGTTTTCGACAACCATTGAAATCTGCTCTAAAATTAAATGCATGCGGAATGCAAGGAGTAGCCTCAACGATTCTCGAGAGCATTTTTTTTTCAAAGTATCGGCATCAGTGTGTAGTGATAGAAAGTCAGCAATCTAGCTTAAGGAAGCTCATGTCAGTGGTGCGCCGCAGGTGAGTTTCCTTGGACTCCTTTTGTTCAACTTGTACATAAATAACTCAGCAAATATTGAATACAGTCTAGGTTTTATCATTTACACGGACGACACCAGTTTATTCTTTTCGGGTGAATTTGTCCACCAGGTTTTATGTGCGGCAAATAGCTTTCTGCAGAAGATAAGTTACTGTAAGATCTCAAACTGTCCAGTAATAATACAAAGAATAATGAAATACTTTGTCTATTCATAAATGGTGTGTTCATCTACTCAAGGGCTTTCTTTCTAAAGAAAAAATATTTACTTTGTAGAAAAGTGAAGGTTTTCGGTGTAATATTTAATAAGTACATGAGCAGGGACGCAAAGTCCAATGTATAGATCGCAGACTTTCAAAAGGCGTTGCCAGTATTTAAAAATGGCGACATATATGTTATCCCTATCGGTCTTAGTCCTTCTTTATAACTCCCTGTTTTACTCTTGCTATAATTACTGCTTTATTGTTGTGTAGCACAACAACTACAAATATCCATCACCGGATATGCTCCAGAAGAAAATCATGCGAATTATGTGCAATGTGGAGTTTAACGCTCCCACATTACAAGATTTCATAAACCTTAAAATAGTTCCAATGACAGAGCATTACAATTAGAAACTTCTTTTAACGTAACAAACGTCTGTAATGCAAAATATTTTTTTCCTATCAATCTCCAACATGAAGTGGAGGGTGCGTGCAAATGCAAGCCGTTGAGTTGACACATGGTCAACGCCTCGCTCAAGTGGAGTCTACGGCCTCCTCCAGATGCTGCAATTCTCGTTGCCTAATGGCATGAATATGTACGCCTAGATGTGGCACGGACTTCATGATGTTGAGCAGGAGGGATATTCGTTTTTGTATTCTCTAATGTAGTGGCCCGCGCTAGCGGGACTCAAAAATCTCTTTTAAATGTAGGTTTACTTTTTGTTTTGAGCGTGAGCACAGCGCCGTGTGCTCACGCTCTGGTGAGCGCGTAATTAAATAGTCCGGTTACCGATGCCGTAGTGGTATGAAGTTCGTAGATCGACCTTTATTTGTGTCTAGTACGATTCAATCTTTGACCTTTAAGAAATGCTTGTAAGGCATCTCGGGTCCTTTTTCGTTTAATGTTGTGTTTTGCTTCTATGTAAACTTTGCTGTACGGATCACGAGTCTGTAAAATCGTTCATCTTCTTGCTGGTGGGAATGAGAAACTCTGTCAAGCGACAACAGTCAGTTTTGTTCTCTCTCCCCTTCTCTCTTGAAGACAACCAAGAAAGTTGTAGTTGAAAGTTGAAATTAGATTTGTGATGTTTCCTTGAAAACGTTACATTCCACGGAATGTCCCAGATTGTTGGCCGCGGAATTAGCTTACCCTATGATAGCAAACTCACAAAGAAAACCATCTCCGTGGTTTTGCATGGCTTATAGTGCTTGACAGCCTTCACTAGATCGTAGTGTCGGTTACTATCTAATCTAAGTATGATTATGTTGGAATGAGTCTGACTGGGCTGCCGACGACCATCTGCGGAGTATGGTGAGCATAATGAACTAAGCATCGATCACGCCACTAACTCTCACGATCTCAGTATGCTGAGATTGTGCGAGGCAGCCGTCGGAGGCATGACTCACCTCCGATGGCTGCCTGCTAAGTTTGCTTTAATGAGTATGTGTGCCCGTCGACGATCGTCCGAAGACTCACTGCGCTGGACTACGTATAACATACCGGTGACTTTAGGTTACGGACTAAGTATGATGGACAAGACATGAATCGCCACGAACTGTCTTCTGCGGCTATCATGCTGGACCAAGTTAACTCGCCTCCGACGGCTGCTTACACACTAAGTTCGCTAAACTAAGTTTGAGTGGCCCACAACAGGTTGCCTGCAGACAAAGTGTGTCGGACAAAGTATGACTTTCCGCCGACAGTCACGTGTGGAATTAGTGTTACGGGCTTAGTTTTGTTCGCTGCCGACGGTCGCTGGTGAACGAGATATTCTGGACTAGGTATAACCCACCCCCGGCCGGTCGCCCGCGGACTATGTACAACGGTCGCCTGCGGGCTGAGAATGCTGGGTTAAGTATGACCTGCAGCCGAAGGTCGTCTGTGAACGAAGTATTTTGCACTTAAGTAACTCGCTGGCGACGGCCTGGCAACCAAGTATGCTAGATGAAGTATTATTCAACAGCGACTGTATACTTCGGCATAAGTATGCTGGAGAATGTGTGACTATGCCGACGGTTCAATGCGGACTGTGTATATTTGACTAGGCAAAACTCGCCTCGCATATCGCCTGAAAGCAAAGTATGCATAACCAAGTATGCTTAACTACGCATCCCTCGCCACGGACAAAAAACGCGCTACCGCTGACGAGGGTTAGCGCCAAGTCATACAGTTCACTTGCTTGTGCTTTTTTTCATCTCCTACTTGCGGCGGCGAAAATAAGACGTCGGATTAAAGGTCGCATGGTTTGAGGTTAGCTCCATGATGAATCTTCGTTTGAAAGGATTGAAAGAGTTACACAATTTCATGAAATCCAGCCCATAAATACATTCTGTGTGACAAAATTGATGCAGCTTTTTTTATTCTACCAAACGCGATGAAATGCGGCAGCTTTCCAGGAACATTAGTGAAAAAAATAAGAAAATATGTTGTGCGGTAATTAATTCGATGTTTCAATATGGCGTACATGCACTGAGCAGGACGTCAAGAAAGGACGCTTAGGACGACGTCCTAGTGGACGACGTTAAGAACGACATCTAAGACAACTTCGATGTCTGCCTCAAGGGCGACCTCAAGGACAACCTCTACACTCTAAAAAAAAAGGGAGTAGTACTTCCTCCCTTAAAGGAGGAACTCGCGTGTATCATATATTGCTCTACAAAGGGAGAACATTTCCTCCTACAAAACGGGAGGAAATTTTCTCCCCTAGGAAGGGAGGAAAGTTGCCACCTATTTCGGCTCGTGGAGAAAAAGTTCCTCCCCTAAAAAGGGAGGACAATCGCCACCTTTTTTCGCCCAATGGAGGAAACTTTCTCCCCTCGAGTAATTCATATATCTTCCACCAGATGGCGCTCAAAACAACAAAAAAAATATGTTGGTGAAGTGCCAATTTTTTTTCCAATTTCCCCCTCCCCCCCCCCCTTGACCGCCACATTGTAAATACACATACAACACTGAACACACAGAATACACGAAACACAAGTAGAACACCCGACAACAGCAACAACGCATCGACACCGAACCAATCGCGTGATTCGTGCGACACGCACGCCGCGCTACGCGCCTCGCTTTTTTTGTTTTTCTGTTTTTTGTTAATCTAGTGTATCTTCGCTAGCCCCCGCAGCTCCGCTTTTTCTTTCCTAGCATCCCGCATGGGCAGTAGTGGGATAGGTAACGGTAACCAAACCCTCAGGTTGCCGTCACCGCCATTGAACATGTTCGCGGCGACAGCGGTGGTTCGACCGCCGCTGCCGCCGCGACATGGAGGAATTTTCGTCCCTTTTTCAAGCGCCATCAGGTGGCGCTGCATCTAAATCGGCGAAATGGAGGAACGGGTGCGATTTCCTCCCTTTTGCAGGCGACGGGGAGGAACGTCGCTTTTTCCTCCATTTCTCCTCCCTTTTTTTTAGAGTGTAGGATAACGTCGAGAACATCAGGTCACGTCAGCTTAGGCGATTGGCGCTTCCGAAAACACGCGACCGAAGTTAGCATGACCGGAGCTTAGCAGACCAGAGCTGAAGCTTCAGCCACCATCGCCTGAGCCACGAGCACTTCAGCATCACACGTTACGAGGCGTCAAGATGTATTGGGCCTGTAAGGCTGCCGATTTAAAACAATTTATGTTTTACGGATGTCCGGCTGAAACCTTCTTCGGAAGCAATACAATCATTGAAAACTTAAGCTACGGAACGATGTTCTAAGTTCCGTTCAACCAACACATCCACTATCGATTTTCACGCTTAACTTTTTAGTTTTTAAATTTTTGATTAAATATACGTTAGAATGAGCCACAAGCGCCAACAATGATACAACTGCACGATGCCAATGTAATTTGACGGGCAGTGGCAAGTTGGGCTACCCTTCATTTGGAATTTGAAGAGTAGTTCGCAGACGGCGCTCGTTGTCAGACTTAATTGTGCATCAATAATTGCCAAAACAACTAAGTTGTTTTGGCAAACTGCATTCATTTGATTGCTTTAGCTCCAAAAAAATAATCTAGTCACGTATCAAACATGCGGCGAACACCTTTGAAACTGCGAGTTGTGCTGTGATAAACGCACAGTACTCGGAGAATCAGATTTGCGTGAATGTTAACTTTCTTGATGCTGATTGTTGCAGTGACTATATGATCATGCACGTAAATTTCATACAAAAGGGTTAAATTTTGGTCAATTATCAGTTTGAAAAGTTTGTCGGCGACGTCCGTGTTACGAGTTAGGTTAGTCGATGGCGTTCATAGCCTTTATTGTCATATGTACCAGTATGCTGCCGTGTCTCTTCAAATGGAGTGTGAGTATAGAGCCATTTCATAATATTGGTTTGGAATATACATAATATAAAATATTCACTATATTACATACGTCCATGAAAGAACTAATATAGTGAGCGTGTACATAAGGATGCATTCTTTGTTTTATTGCTAGTTCCTGTTTTTCAAAGTGGATCTATCCACATCCCCGATCAATGAACGCTAACATGTAAAAAACATCGGTCTTGTACCAGATATTTCAAAAACTAGCGTGTGCCTGCACGCCGTTCCAAAGAAATAGATTAAGAAAACATATGGAAGGGCCCGCATTCGGTGGCATTGTTTTTAGCATTTACGCATCCGCGGCCTCTCAATGACAGGATTCTGTCGCGTGCTACAGGAATCTGTCATATTGAGAGGCTTGACGTTTATATTTTCATAAATATGTGTTTTCTTTCTTATTTGTTTAGGATAATTGATATGTGAACAAAATGAGGCGAGAATACCATTTACCATAAGTCATGCCCCAGCCCGCACCGTAGATGCTGGCATCTGAAGGTGGTTCTTCGCAGTGTTGAGGAAGGCAGATTGGGCGAATATACCTTGTAAAATTGACCGGTTCTTTTAATTTCAATAGTGCAAGGTCTTTCTGTAAAATAAAAAGGTTAGTTATAACAAATACAAATTCAGTTTTTTTTTTTAAGAAGAATGCATACAAAAAAAAATGTACAGTTGTCCTGATGGGGTACACAGACATAGTCCACTTCCATGCAAATGACCTGATCTTCCCGATCGTCATGGACCCCTTCTAGATGGTCATTTTTGCCTTTATTTCGTTGACAATGTACGGTATAATTGGTTTTTTTCGTACTTCCCAGGCGAACTGAAGGAAAGCCTGTGGTGTTCTTGTCACTTGAAGCATTAGGGGAATCGCAGAATGGCAAAAATATGAATTTGATGTTGAATTGCTGAAGTCGATGTCAAAACACAAAATGCCTCCACCATTTCAAATGATGTATAAAACAACGGTTAGTGAGTTCACGACGACATATCTGTCAGTCCTGATAACTACAGAATAGAACAAACATGTACTATAGTAATATACCGAGCGTTTGTTCTAAGACGGAGCAAAAAACTGAAGCAGTACGTTGATAACAACTAAACTCCTCACACGTAGAAAATGCATTTTTCGGAGTCAGTTACTCTCGCAGGAATCATTAATCAATAGAGATTAACACAGCAACTTCCAACAAAACGGGAATCATTGTCGCTAATAACCGTCGCGGTCACATCAGATATTTAAACTGTTATTGATTTTAGTATTCAGAAATTGGCCTAAAGCAAACAGTTCAATCCACACTGACGCGGTAGTCGCACGACCAGAGAGACAAATATATCAGACTAATCGTCACGATATGTAAAAAAAAATAAAATAAATAAACACAATTTGTGAACGAACTTAAAAATTAGTGAAAAGAAACATGTGGTTTCAACTACAAACTTGCTGACCGTTATCGAGAACCATTTCTTCATCAAATTTTACAAGGATTTGAAGCACGTGGAAAGCGCGGGTGTGATTTAGGTGCGCGACGTTGCCGGTTTATATATACTTGTTTTCGCACTACTATTGGCGACTCCAACTGAACAAACGGCGCCTAGCGCTCCACATTCGAGCCTGCCCAGACGGTCTCGCGCTAATTTAAGTTTATGCAACGGGATTGTTGGTCGCATGGTGGAGAAAGCAGGAAACTGTTCCGTGAAAGCCTGAAAGCACGTGCTTTCAGTCGCCAATAGTGTTGCACCTGTTACTCAAGCCGTAACCTTGGAGCGTACCGCGTTTCTCAGGTGCTCTAAATCTTGCTCACATTTAGTGACTTGATGTTTTTTACTACGCTCAGCAAGCTTCTCATTGAAACTATATGTTTCTTTTTACTAATTACAAATTTATTCGACATATTTTAGTTAATTACTCAACTTTCCGTGTGCCTTAGCCCCGGACATTATGTTCGCCGGGTTTGTATCGTGCAAACTCATGCTGCCCTGCCCTGCCCTGTCCTGTCCTGTCATGCCGGCAGTGCCGCCCCCATGCCGTCAGCACCGCCCCCTCTCTTATCTCTGTGTAAACGGCTATATAAGCAGTGACAATAAAATGACCAGGGGCTTTTTGATCATCGGAGCTGGCTGCGTCGGTCTGACTTGTGAACAGAGTGCTGAACGATACATGGTCGCTTAACACACCTACATCGAACAAGTTACTCTAGTTTTGAGTTCTTTATAAACGCTTTTGCTTCTAGCATTTGCGTCTGAAATAGGCGTGTGACTTTGACGCTCATTCTTGCGTCTTCAGCGTCGTCAAAAATGTATTCTACATTAAATGTGCAAAATAGTATGATATGTTAACGTTATCCACTGCGGTATTGATTTTCACGCATATGTTGAGGTCGCTATTATTCAAATGTGCCTTCCTCTTGGTCCGTGGTTTAGGAGCTCAAGCCTTTCATGTTATCCAGAACAAAATTCGAGGCCCTTTATTAAAATGTATTTTATATTAAAAAAATCTTTCCCAAACAACATTGGAGGCAGATCAGCAAAGCGTTCAACACGCCTATGGCGGTCCTTTAAGTTGACTTGTTCCATGCTTTGGATAGAGTGGACCATGAATTTTGAACGAGATCCTAAAACGCATCAACGTAGGCAACATTCTTTTCGATTGGGTATGCTTTTTCTACAATAACATATCTGCCAAAATATTTGTAAAAAAAAAGCGAACAAATTGTGTGCACGATTGTCAGTCAGCAAGGGGTGAACGTTGTACCCACTGGTATTTGCGATGAAGGAATCGGAGGGCTTCAACTGCGAACTAAACACCTGTAACTCCAAACGTTAGCGGATAATGTTTCCGTTATATTTTTTGAAGAGAAGAAGCTTTTGAGGGCAATGGACGTATTTGATTGTGGCATGTTACCATCACAGTAAAAATAACTCCATTTTTTTTTCTTTTGTTCAGGGAACTAAAGGAACAAAAAATGGAATAGGAAAGGAATAATGAAATTACGTGGTGGCGATTCCAGAGCCTTCGGGGCGCGCACCGTAGAAAGTGGGTGTTTGACATATCGGAGAAACCGAAAACAGCGAAGTGCCTACGATTATATAAGGAAATTGTCAAAGCGATCGAATGCTTCGAGTCAAGGTACTCGTGGGAGTATCTCCAGCAAGGGAAAGAAGAAAAACTCTAGGGACACAGTCAGCAGCATATATCCAGCTATTTTTTTACAGAAACGGTTCCCAATCATCCGGATGAAAACAAGTCCTTATGCGATTGTGAAGCCTCCCTGTCCCCTGAAATCCCAAATCTTCTTTATCATTTTTCACGCAGAAACCCCGCCAGTAAACACTTGGTTGGAAACCGAGAACTTTTACCTTCCGATCGGAACGAACTACAGTTTCTGTGGTGACCAAGAGACTCTTCCTGGTGTATTTCTGGACTGTAATGGTGCCTTCTGTTTCTGGGCTGATTTTCAAATATTTTCTAATGTAACGTTGAGCCAAGCTGGGAATCTCTAAACTTTTTCTACTTTGCTGAGGAACTGAGAGCAGAGTTTGAGTCGTTGTTTGCGATGGCTCTCCTCGTCGCTGTGGCCGGACAATGCATATGAAGGCAGCCCGTGTGCGGAAAACCGCGTGGCAGCTGTTTCGGGAGAGGGCAGAGTGAACACTGTGCGCAGTTAGCACAGCACCATATGATGTCAACAACGTCTGGATCAACATCAAGCAGCAATTAAAAAAATCGTCGTGTCCCGCAACAAAAAGCTTTCTTGCACAAGATATCCTAGAATACGGGTGGGTCAAAGTGTTTTGATGTTTTTCTCTTTGTATGCTCGAAAGATTTCGTTGTTTCTATTATTTGTGCGCATGCCTAAGTAGTGCGTGCAACCAATGACTTGGCCATGTGACTGGTATGTACCAATAACAAACTCCTTTCACAAATAGTAAAAAAAAAAAAAGATGAAAGCGCATAGTGTGTTTTGTGTCTGGCTAACAACCGACGGGTCGTGGTTTAATCCCGCTCCACCTAAAATTATTCAATCTTATTATTTTTTTTTACTTTGAGGCGATTGAATTACTAATTGACCGTTCCCACGATTGAGGCGATTGAATTACTAATTGACCGTTCAACACAATCGATAAAGAAATAAATGAAAATCCAGGAACACTTGCAGCGATTAAAACGTTGTCTAAGAATTAACTGGGAGCACCATTCTCACCCTGACCAAGTGGCACTGTATTTGCTGGTGGAACTGAACCACTATTTTGTGTGTGTGTGTGTGTGTGTGTGTGTGCGAAACAGTCAGCCTTCCACACGCGCTTCTGTGCACATTGCGTTCTTTTTCGTTTGTCTACCCATTCACATGCGAGATCCGCTAATATTCAATTTTCTTTTCATTGAAAGGTGAAGCAAATCTGCGCCTTCCGCGCAATGCTGTCCTGCTGCACGCAATGTTACTCGGTCTTGACCCTAGTAATGCGTATTTATTTGTATTTATTTTAAGTTTTACTTTAATGTTTTATCTTTTAAAGTTGTATTTTTATTTCTCTGTCCGGTACGACGACGGCTTTGCAACTATCCGGGTGCCTTCGCCCCACCCTCCCCTGCGCCCCCCTGCCCCGCGATCTGCTCCTTGCTCCCCTCTCCCCTCTCTTCCGCGGCGTGCGGCACCCGAGGGGACGCGGGGTGACCGTCGCGGAGACGGACGCCCACATCGGCTTAGCCTTACGGACAATGGACCTTTTTCCAGTAAGGAGTGCCCCATGACGGTTTCGCTGCCTACTACAAATGGAGGGCAACCGGACTCGTCTTCTCCCATAGGAACAGATTAGTGACGCAAGAAAACAGTGCCCCCCAAAAATGGCGAAAGGGTGGTCAAGGTCAAGTGGAAAGGGTGTGCGCGTGCACAGACGCTTACTGGAAAAAGGTCCATTAGTACCGAAGATGTCGTTCCAGAGCCTGTGCCGTCCGTTTATGACCTATTGTACCCACCGCAGTGTCGGAGATCTCATATATGCCTCTCTAGCTTTGAAACCCGCCGCCCTGACGTAAAAACACGCTCAAAAAAAAAAAAAAAGCTTTTTTTTTTTTTTTGCGTTTGATTTTGTTTGATTTTTTTTTTTCCATATGTCTTTCCATATGTGTCAGGAGTGGCTGACGCAGCCACAATCTAGACAGGCGGTCATGGAACCGCTGAAGCCTCCCGACCCTCTGCTCCTGTCTGGAAACGCTACCAAAAACTGGACGCTCTTCAAGCAGAAGTTTGAATTGTACCTTCAAGCCACGGCGCCAGAAAAAAACAAAGACGGAGGCTGCCAAGACAGCAACGCTGCTGCTCATCGCCGGTGACGACGCCCTGGAAGTGTACAACAACTTCACGTTTGCCGAGGAAGAAGGCAAGACTAACTACGAGGCTGTGGTGAAGAAGTTCGAGGACTACTGTTCTGACCAGCGAAATGAGGTGTATGAAAGATACGTCTTCGGTACAAGAATGCAGGGCGAAGCGGAGCCGGTGGAGCAGTTCATCCGTGACCTGAGAAAACAAGCAAGGTATTGCAACTTTGGTGAATTCTCAGATTCCATGATTCGTGACCAAGTGGTATTTGGCACCAGCAACAAGAAGCTGCGCGAGAAAATGCTGCGGGAGATAGATTTGAAGCTCCAAAAAGCAGAACAAATTTCCAAGGCTGTAGAAGTCGCCAACAAACAAAATGAAGCGTGGCACACTCCCGAACAAACAGTGGACTCTACCACAAGAAGCTACCGGCGCCATGCCCCAAGAGCCACCAATCAGCCCCCAAGTGCCCCAAATGCAAGTGCAAGTGCAAGTCGAGAGCCACCAATCAGTTCCCCAAGTGCAACAGGAAACATGAGCCGCGGAAATGTCCCGCGTTCGGAAAAATTTGCCGCGCCTGTCAAGGAAGGAACCACTTCGCAGCCTGTTGCAGGAAACGTGATGTCGGTGAGGTGCAGCATGATGGCGAGGATTTCGACATCTTGGACGTGAGCGTTTGCGGCATCAAGAAAGAACGGGATTGGATTGTCAAGGCCCAAGTGTCCGAACAATAATTTTCGCTGAAAGTAGACACGGGGTCACAAGCCAATCTACTGCCTCTCTCTGTGTACAACAGATTCCGGATAAAGCCCGTCGTAATGCCAAACAACGCCATTCTTCGCTCATACAGCGGAAATGTCATTAAACACATCGGTGTCGTAACGCAGGAGGTGATCATCAACAAGCGTCACTGCCAAATCGACGAGCGAGTGCCTGGGACTAGTATCGCGAGCGGTGGACGCTGTAACGGAAGAGAACGTTGCGCCCATTCTAGAGGAATTCCGCCCACTGTTTCAAGGCACGGGGTGTGTGAAACGAGAGTACCGGATGGTGCTACGTGACGACGCGATCCCAGTGGTCCAGCCTGCTCGTCGGGTGCCCCTGACGCTACGGGAGCCTCTACGGGACGAACTACGGCGAATGGAGGCATCGGGCATCATCCGGAAAGTAGATGAGCCCACAGACTGGGTAAGCCCTCTTGTTCTGGTAAAGAAAAGTGACGGCAGCCTCAGGATATGCATGAACCCGAGAAATGTTAACGCATCCCTGAAGCGTGAACACTACCAAATGCCGCAACGCGAGGAGATCGAGGCCGAACTTTCTAGAGCTGTGTTCTTTAGTAGACTGGACGCCAACTCGGGATTTCACCAGATTCCGTTAGACGAAGCGACGTCAAAGATATGCACGTTTGGCACCCCGTTCGGTCGCTACCGTTTCCTTCGTCTTCCCTTTGGTATTTCCTCAGCATCGGAAGTCTTCCAGAAAACGTGGAGCGAAATATTTGATACTTTGCCAGGTGTAAGGGTTTACGTGGACGATATTTTGGTCTGGGGATCGTCTAAACGAGAACATGATGAGCGCCTTAAAGCCACGCTGTACGAAACACAACGTGCCGGTTTAACATTCAACTTGAAAAAGTGCAAGTTCGGTGTACAAGAGATAAATTTCTTGGGCGATGTCATTAGCGAAAATGGAATCCGTCCCATTCCCACATTAGTAAGCTGTTTACGTGACATGGCAGTACCTGCCGATAAGCTCGCGGTACAACGCATGCCTGGAGTCGTGAACTATTTTGAAAATATTTGCCCGCTTTGACGGAGAGAACAAAGCTTCTTCGAGACCTAATTCGGAAAAACACTGTGTTCGAGTGGACGGAAAATCACATGCAAGAATGGAACACAATCTGCGAAGCCCTCAAAGCCAACCCTTACTGGCAATTTTCGATCCTGCCAAGGAAACGAAAATAACGTCAGATGCCTCACGAGATAGTCTGGGTTCCGCGCTGCTGCAGCGTCATGGCAGTGACTGGCGCCCGGTCGCATACGCTTCAAGGGTAATGACCGACGCAGAAAAGCGCTATGCACAGATTCAAAAAGAGGCCATGGGAATTACGTACGGCTGTGAAAAATTCCATCACTTTGTCTATGGACGGCGGGTTTTAATAGAAACTGATCACAAACCACTGATTGGCATTTCAACAAAGGACATCGGTGCAACGCCACCAAGACTACAGCGATTTTTTCTTCGGCTACTGATCTACGATTATGTACTACAGTTCATTCCAGGTAAACAGCTGGTCCTGGCTGACATGCTTTCAAGGGTGACATCTGCTGCGTCGGGGGACACGGCCGGTTTCACCGACGTGCAGGTCCATGCGGTCGGCATTCTGGCATCACTAGTGAGTGATGAAACAAAAGTGCTTTTTGCGCGGGAAACAAACAACGACCCTGAGTTGCAAGCAGTTGTGGAAAACATATCTCTTAACAAAAAAATCGGAGGGGAACTGAAACCGTTCACTTCTGAGCTTTCTGTTGTAGAAGGAATTTTTCTGAAAGGATGTAAAGTACTTGTTCCCAAGAAACTACGTCCGGAAACGCTGCGGCGCATTCACTAAGGCCATTTCGGTGTCAACAAATGCAAGGCTAGGGCAAGGCGTTTGGTTTTCTGGCCGGGTTTAAATGCGGACATTGAAGCTATCGTAAGCAAATGCGGAACTTGCAAAAAGTATGCATACAGGCAGCCGAGTGAACCTCTTCTGATGCGAAAAACCCCAGATCAACCTTGGTACAGGGTAGGAATTGATCTCTTTCAATATGCGGGAAGTACCTATCTCGCCGTATTTGACTCCCACTCAAATTTCCCAGAGGTGGAAAAGCTGACCGATACGTCTGCAAGAAACGTAATCGACAAACTGGGGGCCATTTTCGCAAGATATGGGATACCAGTAGAAGTCTGCTCCGACAACGGGCCACAATTCTCGTCCCGTGACTTCGCGGCATTCGCCAAACAGTACGAGTTCAAGCACATCACTTCTAGCCCGGAGTTTCCGCGTTCTAATGGCCTCGCAGAAAAGGGCGTGCAAATCATTAAGAGGCTCTTAAAAAAAAACAAGGGATGCAAACGAAGACTTTTGGTTGGGTTTACTTAATTACCGCTCCTCACCCTTAGAAGATGGCCGTGCTCCAGGAGAACTGCTGCAGGGAAGGCGCCTGCGTATGCGGCTCCCGGACTTCAGCCAACAGCCGAGATCTCCCGTCAAAAAGCATCGCCAGCCGGAAACAGCAGGACGACGACTTGACCCTCTCCAACAGGGACAGGTCGTAAGAGTCAGAGGCCAGGCCTGGTCTCGAAAGGCTAGGGTGATGGGAGCTGTCGCGCCCAGGTCGTACCAAGTGGCCACAGAAAATGGAAAGATTCTGAGGCGGAATCGTCAACATCTCCTGGCTATGTCGGAAGAAACCAGCAACGAGTAATCAGGTGACAGCGATGATGATGATGACTCGGGGGACGCCGAAGCGGAAATACAGCTTCATCCAAGGTCGCCAGGAACATCTAATATGACTCCAGTGCTCAGAAGATCCACGCGAGAAACTGTTGCCACCAGACGTTTGGAGTACAACAGAAACTTTGAGCAAATTAGTTAAAACTGGGTGTTCTTGTTTTTATGATTTCTTCCTTCCCTAAACAAAGGGAGATGTATCGTGCAAACTCATGCTGCCCTGCCCTGCCCCGTCCTGTCCTGTCATGCCGGCAGTGCCGCCCCCATGCCGTCAGCACCGCCCCCTCTCCTATCTGTGTGTAAACGGCTATATAAGCAGTGACAATAAAATGACCAAGGGATTTTTGATCATCGGAGCTGGCTGCGTCGGTCTGACTTGTGAACAGAGTGCTGAACGATAAATGGTCGCTTAACACACCTACATCGAACAAGTTACTCTAGTTTTGAGTTCTTTTTAAACGCTTTTGCTTCTAGCATTTGCGTCTGAAATAGGCGTGTGACTTTGACGCTCATTCTTGCGTCTTAGACTTGTGCCTTATCACCGTCGTCAAAAATGTATTCTACATTAAATGTGCAAAATAGTATGATATGTTAACGCTATCCACTGCGGTATTGATTTTCACGCATATGTTGAGGTCGCTATTATTCAAATGTGCCTTCCTCTTGGTCCGTGGTTTAGGAGCTCAAGCCTTTCATGTTATCCAGAACAAAATTCGAAGCCCTTTATTAAAATGTATTTTATATTAAAAAAATCTTTCCCAAACAACATTGGAGGCAGATCAGCAAATCGTTCAACACGCCTCTGGCGGTCCTTTAAGTTGACTTGTTACATGCTTTGGATAGAGTGGACCATGAAATTTGAACGAGATCCTAAAACGCATCAACGTAGGCAACATTCTTTTCGAATGGGTATGCTTTTTCTACAATAACATATCTGCCAAAATATTTGTAAAAAAGAAGCGAACAAATTGTGTGCACGATTGTCAGTCAGCAAGGGGTGAACGTTGTACCCACTGGTATTTGCGATGAAGGAATCAGAGGGCTTCAACTGCGAACTAAACACCTGTAACTCCAAACGTTAGCGGATAATGTTTCCGTTATATTTTTTGAAGAGAAGAAGCTTTTGAGGGCAATGGACGTATTTGATTGTGGCATGTTACCATCACAGTAAAAATAACTCCATTTTTTTTCTTCTTTTGTTCAGGGAACTAAAGGAACAAAAAATGGAATAGGAAAAGGAATAATGAAATTACGTGGTGGCGATTCCAGAGCCTTCGGGGCGCGCACCGTAGAAAGTGGGTGTTTGACATATCGGAGAAACCGAAAACAGCGAAGTGCCTACGATTATATAAGGAAATCGTCAAAGCGATCGAATGCTTCGAGTCAAGGTACTCGTGGGAGTATCTCAAGCAAGGGAAAGAGCAAAAACTCTAGGGACACAGTCAGCAGCATATATCCAGCTATTTTTTTACAGAAACGGTTCCCAATCATCCGGATGAAAAGAAGTCCTTATGCGATTGTGCGGCCTCCCTGTCCCCCGAAATCCCAAATCTTTTTTATCATTTTTCACGCAGAAACCCCGCCAGTAAACACTTGGTTGGAAACCGAGAACTTTTACCTTCCGGTCTGAACGAACTACAGTTTCTGTGGTGACCAAGAGACTCTTCCTGGTGTATTTCTGAACTGTAATGGTGCCTTCTGTTTCTGGGCTGATTTTCAAATATTTTCTAATGTAACGTTGAGCCAAGCTGGGAATCTCTAAACTTTTTCTACTTTGCTGAGGAACTGAGAGCAGAGTTTGAGTCGTTGTTTGCGACGGCTCTCCTCGGCCTGTTTCGGGAGAGGGCATAGTGAACACTGTGCGCAGTTAGCACAGCACCATATGATGTCAACAACGTCTGGATCAACATAAAGCAGCAATTAAAAAAATCGTCGTGTCCCGCAACAAAAAGCTTTCTTGCACAAGATATCTTAGAATACGGGTGGGTCAAAGTGTTTTGATGTTTTTCTCTTTGTATGCTCGAAAGATTTCGTTGTTTCTTTTATTTGTGCGCATGCCTAAGTAGTGCGTGCAACCAATGACTTGGCCATGTGACTGGTATGTATCAATAACAAACTCCTTTCACAAAAAGTAAAAAAAAAGATGAAAGCGCATAGTGTGTTTTGTGTCTGGCTAACAACCGACGGGTCGTGGTTTAATCCCGCTCCACCTGAAATTATTCAATCTTATTATTTTTTTTTTTACTTTGAGGCGATTGAATTACTAATGGACCGTTCCCACGATTGAGGCGATTGAATTACTAATTGACCGTTCCCACGATTGAGGCGATTGAATTACTAATTGACCGTTCAACACAATCGATAAAGAAATAAATGAAAATCCAGGAGCACTTGCAGCGATTAAAACGTTGTCTAAGAATTAACAGGGAGCACCATTCTCACCCTGACCAAGTGGCACTGTATTTGCTGCTGGAACTGAACCATTATTTTGTGTGTGTAAGTGTGTGTGTGTGTGTGTGTGTGTGTGTGTGTGTGTGTGTGTGTGTGTGCGTGTGTGTACGAAACTGTGAGCCTTCCACACGCGCTTCTGTGCACATTGCGTCCTTTTTCGTTTGTCTACCCATTCATATGCGAGATCCGCTAATATTCAATTTTTTTTCTTTTCATTGAAAGGTGAAGCAAATCTGCGCCTTCCGCGCAATGCTGTCCTGCTGCACGCAATGTTACTCGGTCTTGACCCTAGGCATGCGTATTTCTTTGTATTTATTTTAAGTTTTACTTTAATGTTTTATCTTTTAAAGTTGTATTTTTAATTCTCTGTCCGGTACGACGACGGCTTTGCAACTATCCGGGTGCATTCGCCCCACCCTCCCCTGCGCCCCCCCTGCCCCGCGACCTGCTCCTTGCTCCCCTCTCCCCTCTCTTCCGCAGCGTGCGGCACCCGAGGGGACGCGGGGTGACCGTCGCGGAGACGGACGCCCACATCGGCTTAGCCTTACGGACAATGGACCTTTTTCCAGTAAGGAGTGCCCCATGACGGTTTCGCCGCCTACTACAAATGGAGGGCAACCGGACTCGTCTTCTCCCATAGCATAGCCTCCTCTATACGGAGAAAGCCTGGCACATCGACGACGGAGCCATAGAGCGCGCGGCCGCAGGAAAAAGGAGAGGAGGAGCGCGCCGAACGGTGACCAATATGGTAGTGCAGAGCAGAAAGGGCAGACCTAGACAGCGAGCGCTTGGGTCATGAGCGGCCGCTCCCCGAACCAGGCTTGTTTTTGTGTTTTCGTCACCGTCGTTTTCGTACTCCGGGAGAAACGGGCGCGGCGATTCGAAAGGGCGCAGGGAGAAACGGGAAAGGGTGGACGTTGAGTTTCTCCTCTCCACGATAGCGACAAGAAAAGAGAGAGAAAAAAAAAAAAAGATTGTTTCTGCGTTTGGCCGCTCGCTCTTTTGTGGCGCTAGCAGTGAAGGTTCTCTCCGCTCCAGTTTCTCCACCCCTCCTTTCCCATTTACGGCGGCCGTCTTTTCACGCGACGCGCCAGGCTTTCTCCGTATAGAGGAGGCCATGCCCATAGGAACAGATTAGTGAAGCAAGAAAACAGTGCCCCCCAAAAATGGCGAAAGGGTGGTCAAGGTCAAGTGGAAAGAGTGTGCGCGTGCACAGACGCTTACTGGAAAAAGGTCCATTAGTACCGAAGATGTCGTTCCAGAGCCTGTGCCGTCCGTTTATGACCTATTGTACCCACCGCAGTGTCGGAGATCTCATATATGCCTCTCTAGCTTTGAAACCCGCCGCCCTAACGTGGGAACGCGCTCAAAAGGAAAAAAAAAGAAGAAAAAAAACCTTTTTTTTTAGGCGTTTGATTTTGTTTTAATTGTTTTTTTTCCATATGTCTTTTTACTTTTATTTTTCGTGACGTCACGTCCTCCTCGCCCCATTGGTCACTCACTGCTTTGCACAGTCTGATGCCCTCAAATGTACGCCATCTCCTGACGAAGCCGAGCCTCTCGACGAAACTGTCGAAATACGTGCAATAAACTCCTAGCATAGCAACTCCGCAAGTACGTATCTCTGACCTATAAATATATATATATATATATATATATATATAATTTCATTCAAGCTTTCCTCGTTTGTTCTCAAAGTTTCAAGCTACACCAGGCTCAATTGAACTTTTAGACGAATCATTATTTTGTTTACGTCGTGAAAACTGACGATTCCCAAGATTTTCAATTCTGGCAATAGACCAGGGGTGGCCAAGCTGCGGCTCGCGAGCTGCATGCGGCTCTTCGCATGTTAAAGTGCGGCTCGCGGCTCCCTCCCCTACCTCCCCCCCCCCTTCCCGCTCACACGAGCGCTTCCCCAAAAAGTGAAAGCCGTTTACAACTTCCTGTAACGCCGAATTGGAGCGCAGCTCTTGAGGAGGAGGAGTGGAGGGTATATTCCTCCTCCTCCCTCGTGATCATGCCTGCTAGTCCTCCTCGCCTCCCGCTCCCACTCCCTCTCCTTTACCACCTCCTCGTCCTTCAAGCTCCTCCCCCCCTCGCCTCCGGCTCCTCGTCTCTCCCCCCCCCTCCTCCACCTTCGCACTGCTTTCCTCCTTGCCGCTCAAGCCGGACAATGAGGGGAGGAGGAGGAGAAGGAGGGGGAGGAGGAAGAGGGGGAGGAGGGGAGGGGAGAAGGAGGAGGAGGAGGAGGGGGGGAGGAGGGGGAGAAGGAGAGGGAGGGGCGCGGTTACGCCGACGCCGACGCCGACGGCGACGGCGACGCCTACGCCAACGGCGACGCCGCTCAGGCTGGAAACGGGCCCCTAAGAGCTGCGCTCTAAAACGAAATGATTCAAAATTTAATTCGAAAATGAATCGAAATTTAAATCGAAAGACAGGTTGCGGTTTGGTAATCTTGTTCTATTGCTACATTAAGTACAATTGGACTGCTTTTGACTCGGATAGATTGAAAGTAGCTCTAGTATTGTTTATTCCTCTAAACAAAAATCCCCCCCCCCCACCAAACCGCGTCTCTTGGAAATTTCGTGGTTCCGTTTGTGGCTCCCCGAAGGAAAAATCCATCAATGTAACGCTGTTTGGCAGTCAATGTTTTCTAGTGGACCGCTGACTGTGCCTGACTGTACGTCAAGCATGTCTGATGGGCCAACAAGTTACTCTGACCGACAGTCAAACTCCAGTCAGACCCCGCTTGTCGGCTTTCTGATGGTTTCCTGGTGGCAGTCGGCCGCCGCGAAATGCCATCAGGATGTCCTGGTGGTGATTTTGACTGTACATCGATTGCCTCTGACTGTACGTCAGAAAGCTTTGACGTGCAGACAGAAGTACGGTCAAAGGACGTAAAATTCGTTCGGATACCACTATTTCGTCAAATCTATGAATACGAAAAGTAATCTATGCACGAGAAAACGATTTCGGGACGTGAGCCCATAAAACCGCTGACGTTAGAGATGTGACACGCAACCGACCGACAACCTTGATCAGAAGCCCGCCGAAGCGCCGAACACGACACTTCGCACTTCGCTTCGCCAATAGAGGCTTCGCCGAGCTTTCATGAACGATCGCTCTCGACTCGTTTTGTTTGCCCGCTTGCTCCAACCTGTCGGTCCTCCCCGGCCTCTACAATGTCTGATGTTTTAGTAGAATTTCTACTCGACGAGACCCAGCCCGTTGTGAGTTCCGACGATGTAAGGGACTTTAGCGGTGTAGTTGAAGACGACAAGGTGTACCAGGTCTACTGGGCTGAAGACGCGCGAAGAAAATGATCGTTCTACGACGCGAAGGTACTCTACATGGCAGGTGAGTAGAACTGAAGTACGGCGAGTGATGTACGAGTGCTTTGCATAACATACTGACGGCTTAACTATATGTTCAGCCGAAGCATCTCGTATAAAACGAATAGTCAAATCGACTTTCCGTAGCGGTGGCGTAGCACAGCGGTTAAGGTGTCCGATTTGTACGCAAGCGGTCGCGGGTTCGATCGGCGGTGGTTCTGCTTTTTTTCTATTTTTTTTTCTCGAACATTTTGTTTTATCGAGGCATTTGGCGATATTTATGAGTGCGTATAGCTTTACTCTTATATAAATGCTGCCCTTGTTCATGAAATTCCCTTGGCAGTGGCAGTCAGACGTCATCTGATGGACCATCAGATGACGTCTCATGGTCCATCACGTTCCACCGAGGCTGCTGACTGGCAGTCAGTGTCCCAAAATACGTAGCTTGATGGAATTTTCAATAGGGTCTTAGACCGGGTCAGCCTGGTCACCCCTGCAGAAGACCATAGTAAAAAAAAAAATCGCTCTTTAATTGTTTTCTACATTTTTTCGTTTGTTGCGTGAATTCTTGGCTATTTATAGACGCTTTGCAGCAGCTGTTCATGGGCGCCGTAATAACCTACCTTCAATTCAAGAACGCAGCTCATAGGCGCCCGTTTCCGCGTATAATCAATGTCGTCGCTGTCGGCGTCGTCGTTGCCGTCGGCCTTACTGTCGCACTAAGTTTAGCGGGAAATTGAACTGGTGTTGAGGTCATGTGGTGTCAACTTTCCGCCAAATATAGCTGAGAAACTGAATTTGTTCGTCGGTGACGTGACACGAAGTAATGTGGCGTCAATTCACCACGTGTTGATGTCACGTGACGTATACCTCAAATAAATTTAGCGAGGAACTGTGGGGGGAGGGGAAGGTACGGAGTATAAAAAAAGGAGGGGACGCAGAGGGAGGAGGGGAGGGTAAGGAGGTGAAGGAGGAAAGAGGAGAGGCGGAGGAGAAGAGGAGAGGAGATGAGAAAAGGAGGAAAGCAGAAATGAAGGGGAGGAGGAGCAGCAGAGGAGAACGGAAGGGGGAGTTATGAAGGAGGAGGAGGGTAGGGGAAAAAGAGGGCGTGGACGAAAAGGAGGGGCGCACCCTCCCCTCCTCCTCCTCAAGAGCTACGCTTTAATTGCGCAATACAGAAATTTGTAAACGTCTTTCACTTTTTCTTTCCCCTTACTCCGTTTACTTCACTGCATCATTGTCATAGCAGGTGAGGTTATTGTCATTTTATATTCTACTGTGTCTTTCTCCCTAAGGTGCCTTCATGTGCGCTTCGCATACGGTGATGCCAACTGCCTGTTTCCCTTTCCCACACCCTCGTCCACCGCCATTTTGTTCCTCATTGTTTTTTCGTGCGCCAGAAAGTGGCGTTTGTGTCCATCGGCCCTCCCATCCGAGGGAGGAAATGCTAATCCTCCCTGCGTGGGTTCCACAACGCTGCTCCGAACTTGTGAGATAAGGTGCTTGTCTCCGGGAGGGTTGTAAGCCCACGGATTATCTCCGAGGACCAAAATGGCTGCTGGTTTGTCGGCGAGTGGTATTAGAAAAGGTGGCATCACCCTAGTAAAGCCCACATGAAGGCTCCCTTCTTCTCCCCAGCATTCGCCCTTGTGGAGGCTTGTCAACGACGGTTTCGGTGTCTCGGTATCTCGTTAAGACAAGGAAAGGTCAGCAATGGCGGCTGTTATCTAGCGCATGTATAGGGCGTCTGTCACCCTTGAGCATAAATCTTCAGACCTACCTTATGATTTCTAGTTTTTATAAACAGAGTTTTTGCTATATGTTCACTATATTGCATTTATTCAGAAACAACAGTAAGAAGTCATGTGTGACGACACGTTTTTTTTTTCTTTTTTTTAAAATATGCTTTGCTTCCCTTACTACTAACACACATAAGTTTTGTTTGATATATTGGCGTGTTGTTTACTATAACAGGTGAACATAAACATTTTGGGTCATTTTTAACTACTTTGCTTACTTAAAAAAACTTGGAAGTGCGTGACAAAACACGCTGGATAATTTAGTACAATATATAGACCTATTAAAGCGGTATTCATTTTGTACTCTCGTTTCAATGCTTTCTGTAAACAAGTAGAAAGTTTACTCCGTTTGAGCCTGTTTTTCATAAAATTAAAGGTGTCATAAAATGAAATGTGGCAAAATATTTTGGAAAAGGTATGTCTACATCGCCAATATAATCTAGGGTTTTGAGTTTAGTATAAATACGAAAAATTACGAAAAACCCCCTCCGGTAAATTTTAGGTCAATAAGGATTCTTTACGGTAAACACCAAATCTCAATATGCCGATGCCCCCACCGAAAATAAGAAAAGTATTTTACAATTAAGTTTGGTGAGCACACATGGTCAATGGTTCTGGGTAAGGCCACCACAGTCAACTTTCTAATCTCGGGTAATTCATGACAACATGTCATTGTACTTTGAGGTCGCGTCAAAGGCAACTGTTTTGGTTTTTAGTTCGGGGCATCATATCTTTGTTTTAGATCAAGGAGGGGTGGGCACTTTTGTAACACTGAAAGCTGTGCACTATAGAAATTGCCCAAAATGGGCCGAAAAGGGCTGTTAAAACTTCCAAACATCTCCTTTACATACTTTACCACTGCACCTCGGTCGGCCACGGGGTAGGTTGATGGAATAGGGTGGGATGAATACGAGCTTCTCAGCAATAACCTCCAGGAGTTTATCGCCTTTAATGTATCGACACTTATCAAAGCAACACGTGTGTGCAACTCTAGTCGTTGGACGAAGTAGTAAGAGCGATGGCACGTGCACAAAATTCAGTTGAGAATATATTAGGTTGCAAATGTCTTCCGGTATGTGGACGATTTTCTGGATTTGTTAGATGCCGATGCCTTACCCTTTTGTTGGGCAATGACTCATCTTTCAGGCATTTTTAGTGATTGCCTTTCGCAACTTGTTTTGACTCATGCGGTGACTGAGGCAGGATGTATTCGATTCTGGGACTTGATTTTAACAATTTGTCCAGGCCATGTTTGTGAGGGCTACGAACCGCGTGCTGGAAAGCCGCTGTTGCGACTTTCCAGCACGGGAAGACTGAACACCTCGCAGATGCTGGATTTCCCTCCCACGTGTTAACAGTGGTCGCCGAGTCTCTGCTCAAAGATTTAAATGGCAGGCCTGAGACAAGAGCAGAAGAGGTCAACAGATGAAAGGGAAAAAAGAAAGTTCGTTCTCATTCGCTATATACATGCTTTGGCCCACAACTTAAAACGCATTGCGGACAGGTGTGACGCCGACGTTTTATTCTCTGCTCCGGACAAGTTGTCCAGGTTGTGCGGAACTGTTAACCCCTTTTCCAAAGAGGCCACGGCTTGCAACGTGAGGCATCGGAATCGCTTCGTCGCCTGTTCTGAAGGAATGGTTTATTTTCTTCCTCTAACGTATGGCAAGCGTTGCGTTGGCCTGACGAGCCGTTGTATAAATGACAGGTTAAGAGAGCACGCTTACAGTGTCGCCACAATCGTGTCTGGTCATGTGGGCATTCATTGCCGCGACTGTAGTTCCCTACCCGACTGCGAACGGTGTGAGGAAGCGTCACAGGGACCAAGCTTGCTCGTGAAAATCTGGAGGCTGTTGATTAAGCGAGGTTGAACGCTGCATATGTAAGCAGTCCATCTGTGGCCCTATCTGGCAAAGAGATGAATTTTCTAGATCTCTAAGTTTCTTGTTGGTTTTTTTTTCTTTAACACGTGCTGTGTAAGGCTGTGAAATGGGGCCTATTTAGTTTTTATTTTCTGTTGGTGACGTATCCGGTGGGCAGAATTCTTCCTTTAGTTTCTTCTCTTTTGTTTGTGAAAATGCAAATAGATATTGCAATTTGCCATAAATAAACTCAGTAATAAAATAAGTCAGCGTGGCGTCCGTTTTAATTCTTCGTCTAGTCCTCGTCTTTTCGCGCTGTTTTTAACTCTTAGATATTATATCATACTATAGTGTTTTATTTATTTTTCATTTTTATCTTGCATACGTTTACACCCAAATATTACTTAGGTATTTCTTTATTTTTAGTGGGAATCAGAGCGAAATTAAATTCCGAGTTTTAGATAAACGGAAATAAAACAAAAATAAATTTCGATAAACTCCTAATTTTCGCCTAAACACAAACGGCGAAAAACACCCTCCGATTTATGATAAGGAAAGAGTAAAATTTAAGACAAACAGACAAGGCAGGCTCTTGTCTGTTTGTCTTAAATGTTCTTCTTTCCTTATCGTAAATTAATAACCAACACGCTCAACCTTCTACACCCTCCGAAGTTCAGGAAAAATAAACTCCGAAAATACAGAATCCTACAAATAGCACATACAGTTGTATTTTCTTATTTTAAGCCGATCCGTGAGGTTCAAATTTAGGCCTGGATCGTCTGGCGTGGAATGACACTATAGGCCAACGAGGCCCTTGCAAACAGGCCCCCAGCAAGTGGGGGCACAGGCGCAGTTCCCGCACGAGGTGTTGGCACCACGCCACCGGAGAAACCAGATTCGCGTGAAGTAGAGCTCTGCGCATGCGCCCTGCCAATACCTAAGGCGTGACCCCGGGGCCGCGTGTTAGGGTACACAAATTAAAGTGCGATTTACATATGTAACAATTTTTTTAGGAAAATACTGTCTATGGGGGGAGGGGGGTGAAGGGGATGCGATTTGTTTCATCTCTTCTCTGAAAACGGCCGCTTAAAGGTTTTTTTATAAAGTTGCCACTTATACACGGAAATATTTATTACGGCAAACATCACAAAAAAGAAAACAAGACATTAATACTTTGCATAGTTTTTACCAATTCAATGTTAAAAAAAAAAGAGCGACCGCTTATCCAATTATATATTGGCTTAAGAGTGCAGTTACGAACACTGGTTATTTTTTAGTTTATAGAGACATTAAAATTGAGAAGTGTTCCGTAAAGGATTACGTAATCGAAGGCCAAACCTTGTCTGCCTCGTCTATGTACGGTCATAATCGCAGTTACCGGGAACAAGGAAACGCTTGGCATCCGACGCTGTCAGAGCATTCGGTATGACAAGGCTGCAGTATAGTGATTCGGACGGTCTGCAGTTGTAGCTGGGCTGGTAAGGCGTTCTGGTAGTACCCGAGAACCTGCGCAATTATGTTCTTGCTAACGGTTATTGAGATAGTATACTTCATGAACAGTTCGAATTTTATATACACACGTAAACCAATCTGAAATCCCGGAACTCAACGGGGGCTCTCGAAACTTAATCCTTGTTTTGGAGAAAAAGAAAAGGGAGTAAATGTATACATACCTGTAGCAATGAGCAGCAGTTAAAACAAACTCGCGGCTTATTAAAACGCCACCGCAAAAGAATCGGTCTTGTGCAGTATACAGCCCCACCATCCACGGCCAGGAGCCCGGAGCCGCCTCGGTACCATTACTAATCCGCTCGGAAACGGTATCCTGGACTCCTCGTCGTCCACATATCTTCTTTAAATCATCTTTCTCTTTGTCCGTGTATCCTGAGCATACCCCTGCTGTAAATGGCAAGTAGGAGATAACCGTGTTAATATGATCAGGGAGGTTCTAATTATTATTAATAACAACCTAAAAATAGTTTGGGAAAGCTTGTTGAAATGGTGCGGATCAGTTCACTTACACTGCTTTCATAGAAATTCAACTTTGCAGGAATAATCAAATGATTCCACGTCAACTAAACAAAAATAGTTCCGAACAATATCACGAGACTCGCCGTGAAGGCTGACATCGCTTTCTTGAGAACTATAGTCGCATTTTGATTAAATCCTTCCTGTTACATTTATTTATATTATAAAATTTACGGATCTTGGTGGAGGTTTGCAGAGATACAACAGATAAACAAAGAAAAAGGCAATAAACCATAAATGAGATTATTTTCTTGAGGAAAATTTTCAGCAACTTATAGTTTTCTGAAATAAACGAAGAACACATCACAGGCTGGAAACATTTCTGTTGCGGTGTCACCATTGATGAACATCTCATAGCAGATTATTTTAAAAGAGCCCTGAAAAAAAAAAAAAAAAAGATAACAGTTTGGATGGGACACGCGTGTCAAAAAATATTTTGCGTGAAAAACAAAGAAAAGAAATAAAAAGAAGAAAACATTTTTGAGCAATATTGACGGCGCTGGGCGCGGTTGTGTCGGCGGTCACCTCCTTTCCATTTTTTTTCTCCATTTCGGGCGCGTGGAGTATAGGTGGATCGCCTTCGCCTTCAGGACCGAGATGGTCATTCCGGAATTACCCGTGACGTCATGGACTTCGGGCGCCGAATTTCAAATAAATCTCACGCCGTGAATATGCCTCTGAAATATCTTTTTTCGATACAATTTATTTGTCGACACGCGTGTCCCACCCAAACTATTAAAGTTTTATTTTCTTTTGAAAGGCCCTTTAACGAAGTGTAAATGTGAACAAAAGGAGGTTGTTCACACTGTGTTCTCAAATGTATATTCTATTCCACAGACCTTTCTGAGTGCGCCATTTTCTTCGTGGAAACATTACTTTGTAATACGTGCCCATCTAGGCACTCTCAGCATTTTTCTTTTTTTTTCAAATTTCAGCCTTCTGCTTTTAGGAGCCCCCCATAACAAAGGCCACAATAAATAAATGTGGTACAAATGAGCACACTTTCAGAGCTGTGATTGTGTTCAAATGAACGTAAGGGCGTTGTATGTGTCACTTATACCCGAGTCCCACTAGAGCAACAAACAGAAACAAAAGAGAGCGACAGGCCTCAAACACAGGTAGAAATCCGATGGTACTTTGGCACGATGGTACTTTTGGCAGACGTTTAGTCGTTCGGTGCTCGTAAAGTAAGCACGTGTGGTTGCAAGCCTGCCAAAGACCATATCGTGTTCATGGTGCTCGTGTTCGAGCATAGTCACCTTTATTCTACAAAGCCTGTCAAATCGCGAAAGACTCTGGATTGAGGCCTGTCCCTGTTTGTTTCTGTTTGTTGCTCTAGTGGAACTCGAACGTCACAAAACGCAGTTGAACAGGAAATAAACTCGCAACGCCTTTTGAGCAACACTGAAAATACTTTCAATATGCATGGTCTTGAATAGAACACAAACAAATTTTGAGATGCAAACTAGCTGTTTTCGCAAATATTTGACTAGGTGAAAAGCAAGTCATTAAGTTTTTTTTCTTTTAATATTATTGAAAATATAGTGCGCTAGCTCAGGTCTTTCTCAGTAAAAATGTAATTCTGCGGTGATCCCTCTAAGGGCAATTCACCACCAGCACAAACAACTTCCCCTGGGAAACCTAGTTGCTATAAGTTTAGTTCATTTCTCACGGATCTAGATTATAAAACAGAATTGGAGAATGTGGGTGAAGAGGTCGTAGAATAATTGGGCCAGGCAGCAACTGCCCAACCAAGATGCCTAAATTTTTTGTGATATCGTTACAGCTCCTGATAATGTTATTGACACCAACGTGGTCCTCTATGGCAGTGAACGGCAACATGATCATCGGCGGCAACGTCACATCGGCGACGTCTACATTTGTTTTCGAGATTACAAGCTCGTCATCGCTTCAGTGCTCCACGTGGAACGGACTAAATCACATGCTCCCGACGACACATATTGAAATCAGTCTTTCGCCTTCAACCACCACCATGGATTCAGCGTCACTTGAAAAAAAAAAGCGGCTGCATCTTTCGACTTCACCAGTGGGCCAGGCAGCAACTGCCCAACCAAGATGCCTAAGTTTTTTGTGATATCGTTACAGGTTAGTGATTTCAAATACCTGTCAAAAGCAACAATTTGTGCTTATTTTTGCTGCCTGGCCCCAAGGCTTGTTTTTCGTTGTACATAGAATGTCTCAGCATTTTCAGTGTTTCTGTTTCTACGTATGTTGAAAGTGTTAGTTACAGTCTGCTTTTGCTCCTTGGCGCGGACATTGAATCTAACCCCGGGCCCATGACCAAACTCCAAGCGGAACAACTTAATAAAGTGCTTCAAATCGTTCAGACGCATCAGACAGGTCAGAACAATATCCTCCAGGAAGTTCGAGATTTAAAATTTAAGCAGAGTACGACCGAGGAATCAGTGAATGCCCTCATAACACGCGTTAATCGGGTGGAAAACGAACTTTCGAAGTTAAAAGAGTCCGGCGTTACAATAAGCACGACTTCCGATCCGCAACTAACATACGCCGTTAACGAGATATCTCAGCTCAGGGCGCGCTGCGATGGCGCAGAGAGCAGAGCCCGTAGGTGAAATCTTATCTTTTTTGGTATTCCTGGTACGGACAAAGAAACATGGGCGCAATCTGAAAAGGCTGTTATTGATGTGTGTCTCGAAAGATTAGGGTTGGAACTTGCATCCATCGAAAGAGCGCACCGTTTAGGAAGGTTTAGTCAGCAAAAACATCGACCAATCATAGTAAAATTGTTCTCCTACAAAGATAAGGAGATGGTGCTTTCTAACGCGCACAAATTCAAGGGAACACACCTTTCTGTGAGTGAACACTTTATACCATCCGTGCGTCTTGCTCGAAGAAAACTACTCCAATTTGCAATGCCTCAAGGCCTATCTTTCAAGCTGCGTTTCGATAAGCTAGTTATGGGAAATAAATGCTACATATATACCCTTAGCGAAAAAACGGGGCTCTTAGAGTATACTTTATTTGCACTTCCAGAGGTGTGCTTGATGCTCTAAATTGGCCGGTTTTTAGTATACTTCTGACGGACTTCCAGAAGTATGCTTGATGCTCTAAATTGGCCGGTTTTTAGTATACTTCTGACGCACTTCAAAAGTAGCATTTCGGCATACTTTAAGTATACTTCTAAGCATACCTGTAAGAGGCATTTTAGTATACTTCTTACGCACTTCAAAAGTAACATTTCGCTATCCTCTTAGGATACTTCTAAGCATGCCTGTAAGAGGCATTTTAGTACACTTCTTACGCACTTCAGAAGTAACATTTCGCCATCCTTTTAGGATACTTCTTCTAGTACACTTCTGAGCAGAATTTTAGTATGCTTTTATGCAGGCCTTTAGTACTATAAATTGTACCCCGGATTAAACTTGGAAGCAGGCTTTCAAATATAATCGGGGGTACACTTAATAGAACTTTTAAAGCATTTCACCAATTTATGCCTAACCAATTCCAGATAAGAAAAGTAGAAAATTGTAGATTTAACAATTGCAGTGGTTTGCACTTATCGAAACTGAAATGCATTATGTTACAGGCTTTAATGTAGACGAGTTCAAAGTGATGACAAATTAAAGTAAGAACTTTTTATTAAACAAATATTTTTTTCAATAGATTGAACACATGTTGCCTACAACAAACACTTACGATGGAACAAAAAACGTAATACTATTAGTGGCTTACAAATATCACAGATGCACTTAAAGCTTTATAAACAAGCTCTTATTAGAAGAAAAAAATAATTACAAACTATCATGCTGAAGAAAAACGAGCAAAAATAGTATTGCACCTGTTAATATAAAACCTACACTATTTATCATCTACCATGACTGAAGTAACATCACCTACATGACTGAAGTAAAATGAGCGCTCATAACACGCGTTAATCGGGTGGGAAACGAACTTTCGAAGTTAAAAGAGTCCGGCGTTACAATAAGTACGACTTCCGATCCGCAACTAACATCCGCCGTTAACGAGATATCTCAGTTCAGGGCGCGCTGCGATGACGCAGAGAGCAGAGCCCGTAGGTGAAATCTTATCTTTTTTGGTATTCCTGGTACGGACAAAGAAACATGGGCGCAATCTGAAAAGGCTGTTATTGATGTGTGTCTCGAAAGATTAGGGTTGGAACTTGCATCCATCGAAAGAGCGCACCGTTTAGGAAGGTTTAGTCAGCAAAAACATCGACCAATCATAGTAAAATTGTTCTCCTACAAAGATAAGGAGATGGTGCTTTCTAACGCGCACAAATTCAAGGGAACACACCTTTCTGTGAGTGAACACTTTATACCATCCGTGCGTCTTGCTCGAAGAAAACTACTCCAATTTGCAATGCCTCAAGGCCTATCTTTCAAGCTGCGTTTCGATAAGCTAGTTATGGGAAATAAATGCTACATATATACCCTTAGCGAAAAAACGGGGCTCTTAGAGTATACTTTATTTGCACTTCCAGAGGTGTGCTTGATGCTCTAAATTGGCCGGTTTTTAGTATACTTCTGACGGACTTCCAGAAGTATGCTTGATGCTCTAAATTGGCCGGTTTTTAGTATACTTCTGACGCACTTCAAAAGTAGCATTTCGGCATACTTTAAGTATACTTCTAAGCATACCTGTAAGAGGCATTTTAGTATACTTCTTACGCACTTCGAAAGTAACATTTCGCTATCCTCTTAGGATACTTCTAAGCATGCCTGTAAGAGGCATTTTAGTACACTTCTTACGCACTTCAGAAGTAACATTTCGCCATCCTTTTAGGATACTTCTTCTAGTACACTTCTGAGCAGAATTTTAGTATGCTTTTATGCAGGCCTTTAGTACTATAAATTGTACCCCGGATTAAACTTGGAAGCAGGCTTTCAAATATAATCGGGGGTACACTTAATAGAACTTTTAAAGCATTTCACCAATTTATGCCTGACCAATTCCAGATAAGAAAAGTAGAAAATTGTAGATTTAACAATTGCAGTGGTTTGCACTTATCGAAACTGAAATGCATTATGTTACAGGCTTTAATGTAGACGAGTTCAAAGTGATGACAAATTAAAGTAAGAACTTTTTATTAAACAAATATTTTTTTCAATAGATTGAACACATGTTGCCTACAACAAACACTTACGATTGAACAAAAAACGTAATACTATTAGTGGCTTACAAATATCACAGATGCACTTAAAGCTTTATAAACAAGCTCTTATTAGAAGAAAAAAATAATTACAAACTATCATGCTGAAGAAAAACGAGCAAAAATAGTATTGCACCTGTTAATATAAAACCTACACTATTTATCATCTACCATGACTGAAGTAACATCACCTACATGACTGAAGTAAAATGAGCGCTCATAACACGCGTTAATCGGGTGGGAAACGAACTTTCGAAGTTAAAAGAGTCCGGCGTTACAATAAGTACGACTTCCGATCCGCAACTAACATCCGCCGTTAACGAGATATCTCAGCTCAGGGCGCGCTGCGATGGCGCAGAGAGCAGAGCCCGTAGGTGAAATCTTATCTTTTTTGGTATTCCTGGTACGGACAAAGAAACATGGGCGCAATCTGAAAAGGCTGTTATTGATGTGTGTCTCGAAAGATTAGGGTTGGAACTTGCATCCATCGAAAGAGCGCACCGTTTAGGAAGGTTTAGTCAGCAAAAACATCGACCAATCATAGTAAAATTGTTCTCCTACAAAGATAAGGAGATGGTGCTTTCTAACGCGCACAAATTCAAGGGAACACACCTTTCTGTGAGTGAAGACTTTATACCATCCGTGCGTCTTGCTCGAAGAAAGCTACTCCAATTTGCAAAGCCTCAAGGCCTATCTTTCAAGCTGCGTTTCGATAAGCTAGTTATGGGAAATAAATGCTACATATATACGTTTAGCACAGACTCTGTGAACGAGTTAAACTTCCGTGAGCCTTATCAAACCTCAGCTGAACAGAGAGCTGGAATTTCAAACCAAGCATTACCTCTTCCAATGGTTAGTTCATCTGGTAGTGACCCCGGAATTTCCACTCCTGCATCAGTTTTGCCATAACAATCAGAGAGGAGTTACAGAGCCAATAATGATATCTGTGTGAATAATATTTCTGTTATTTTTACTAACATTAGAAGCGTTATGCATAAACGCCAGGATTTATTGTCAATTGTCGACTCGTCTAATGCGCACATTATTGTTCTCACCGAGACCTGGTTGTCAAGTAAAATACGCAATAGTGAAATATTAAGCTGTCAGAAACGTTTAAATATGTACCGTCATGACAGGGACGAAAAAAACGGTGGCGGTGTGTTAATCGCGGTAGCTTATAACACACAAACATTTCACATCAACATCGCTTCTGAAGTTGAGATAGTATGAGTGGGTCTAAATATAAGAAACAAGAAATATATTTTCCGGGTGTGTTATCGTCCCCCAAATGCAAGTGCCACTTTTGTCCCAAAGATTCATGATGCGATTAGTGCAGTCATAGCTTGTTTTCCAAGTGCACCCTTGATACTGGTTGGCGATTTTAACTATCCTTCCATAGATTGGTCAGATGTGCGTACTTCCGTTAATCACTTTTACTCAGAGTGCAATGAGTTTGTAAACATGTGTCTAGATTTTAATTTTTCACAGATTGTTGCGCAACCTACACGTGTTACAGCAACAACCGCATCTTTGTTAGACCTCATCTTAACATCACCCGATCTTATCTAGTCACTAAGTCATATGCCCGGTCTTAGCGACCATTCTTTATTGCATTTCATGTTAGATATCCCTAAATTTTCCAACCCAAAGCAAGTTAAGAAAATATTTAATTATGCGAGGGCGGATTTTGAGTCTATAAATAACGAATTATGCCTCTTTCTAGATAAATATACACATGGCTTTCAGGAGCGCTCTGTTGAAAATAACTGGAATCTATTCAAAAGAAAGTTTGCGTTACTTATGAGTGCTCATGTGCCCCTTCGAAGCATATCTCTATCACCCCAGTCACCATGGTATAGTACGACTTTAAAGAGGTTGTCAAATAAAAAGAAAAGGCTATTTCGTTCTGCTAAAATGTCGAACGATGGTCAACGGTGGGTAGTATATCATCTTGCTGCCGCGGAGTACAAAAAAGCAGTGGAGGAGGCGAAAGCCAATTTTTTAAACAGTACACTACCATTCATGCTAATTAATAATCCCAGGCAATTTTGGAAAGTTATTAGCCGCAGTCACTGTCAGGACGTAACGCTCAGGGATAATAACGGAGTTGAAGTTCAAGGTGATTTGTGCCCTTTTGTATTGAATGATGAGTTTGCTAAATCCTTTTCACTAGCTATTACCTCTGACCATCCGGTTCTCCCAGTTTGTGAGTATCTGCAAATGAATCCAGTCATTGTTGATTGCGAGGGTATTGCGAATATTATTAAAACCCTAAAAACATCAACTTCAGCAGGCATCGATAATATTAATACTACGTTTTTGAAAAATACTAAAATGTATTCAAGCATCATCTTATCAAAACTGTTTACTCAATCACTTGAACAACAGATACTACCTAGAGACTGGAAAGTGGGGAGGGTGATTCCTCTCCACAAAGGCGGTGATAAACATAATCCTTTGAATTTCCGTCCTATCTCCTTAAAAAGCATCCCATGCAAAATACTTGAGCACGAAATATATTCCAATCTTATTAAAGGGATTGTCCGGTCGAAACCGGAAGTACTTAAGTTTTTGCGCTCGTTGCGTCGAGGGAGCCTTCATGTAGAGAAACGTTATTTTTATTTTGATATATGATCTCCCGTTATTAATTAAACCTTTCATGAGCGTATGTACGAAACTGCACCCCGAATTTCGCCAGCGCCAATGGCTGACATCCGTAGGTGCTGTGTGACGTCACAGAATGCAAAGGTTTGTCGGATGGTTGGGATTAAAGTCACTGGAACCTGGGAAAGTAACGCCAAGCTCCGCGTGTGGTCGCCATCTTGGTCCATAAAATGAGCAATTTCTCCTTGACCCCTCCGTTCTTGGTGAGCTTATCTAGATTCGCTGGTGACGGGTAGCTTTATTGAGTCGTTTTTTGTATACCGAGATTTTGCTAACCACACACCGGCGAAACAGGCGTACACGTTCGTACCACCACCAGATGCTGTGTCGGTACTTGGAGGCACTGAAAAAATAAGTTTACTGTCTTGAAATGCGCAAGAAGAACAATATTATTTTAAGAGATCCATGGAGATGGGCATGATAAATAAGTTGATCGCATACGAAGTGCCGAATACTCTTATATTGGCAAGGAACGCGTCCAGTACGATGATGCTCCATGGTGATCTTGGAGCGACTGGTTTAGAACGACCACCTGGAAGCTTCGAAGATTTAAATGGACCAAGAAGGCGACTTCCATGGCAACGTAGGCCGATTAGCCAATCGCCTTGCGAGGTTTGGGTCGTCTGTATATTAGTATCTGATTGTGTCCGGCTAGCAGGTAGGGAAGGCAATGGCGCTACTTTCCCAGGATCCACTGACTTTAGTTGGGATAACAAGCGTTCGATGTATGTCTTGTATTTTGTTTCGAATGATATAATCTTCTAGGGTGTACCCTACTGAAATGCGGTTCTTTGAATGCAGTTCCTAAGCATGTGCAAAAGAAGTCACGCCTTTTAGCAGGATATTACTCGCCAACAGCCATAAGCTTCAAGAAAACGTATGCCGTTTCGCGCACACAACTGCGGAACTGCGACGGCCACCGATCGAACTAGGGGTGCTTGCAAAGCAAAGGTGGCAAAGGATGCAGATTTCGCCTCTGAAGCTGCACTTAGGTACACGAAGCGGCATCTGGGTACACATGTCGGCGGATAAGCTGGATCTGTGATGAGGCTGCGGGACGTTCCCTCAGAGGCGATGTCCGCGGGTCGAAGGCAAACGGCGAATCGTTCAAATGCATGTCGTCACTTTTCTTGGGCGGGCTTGGTGAATTAATCGTATAGTCACGCTCCATTTTCACACGAGTCAAAGAAAATCGGGCTGCAAGCGTGCTAAATACAACTGGCATTGTTTCCAGACGGCCTAGCTGTTGGTTTCTGTCACAAACTCTGGCGCCGGCCGACTCTCCCACGAGCTTTTCCTTTGCGATTTTGTGCTGCTCGCCGTGCCCCTTCGCCGATTTGCCTTTCCAGTGGGCCGCCTCGCGTTGCGGCGACCACAAACGGCAAGACGAAACCCGGTTTTGTTCGTTTCTCCTTTTCTTTCCCCCGGGGGTGCTTTCGGCGCCGACAAAAGCGGGAAATACGTCGCCGTGGAGGGGGACGGTTTTCGTGGGGAGCCGCATCAGCCGATAGTTTTTGCGCAGAGCTTTTTGGGTCGTCAAGGGGGCAAGACGTTCATGGTTGCGGGGTGAAGTCGGCGGGAATGGCGTCCCGGCGACGCGATATCTCCTAAGTCTTCTTTATCGTCACCGCCGCGGTCTTCCTGCCAGTTCACCACCGCCGAGAGGCTGACGATGCCCCTTCGACACCAAATTTCAGTGAGACCCGTCCGTACACTTCGGACTTCGCTTTTGCGGACGTTTTATTTTGATTTGCTCTCCGTCCGTGGCTTGGTTCCTTTGTTTCATTGTTGTTTGTATTCTGAACCGTAGTATCGCTGTAGCGCGCCGACTGTTTTCTTTATTGCTTCTTTCTATTTTATACTTGGTGAAGTTGCTGTGGAACCTTGGGTTTTTTTTTGTTGTGTATTGTTTGCCGATGCGCCAACACTAAAAATTCATGTTTATATATATATATATATATACTTCAAGTAAATATATTGTTCATTGTTCAAACTCTGTGTCCGCCTGAGCTCATTCCGTTCTTCCCCAACTTGGGCACACGCGCCGACCGCGCCGGCTGACCGGCCTCAACAAAAATAAATATTGTTCACAGTCGTTATAGAGGGCCAGCGGGAGAACCGTCAAAGGGGAATCGAAACTGTGACAGTTTCGGTTTCGCTGCATAATCAAATTGATTGATCCGATTTGGGCGAGGAGTGGATGAACGTAGTTTAATATCGTTGGCACAGCATCGCACCTCAGCTTAGAGCTCAGCTCGTAGCTATTTTCTGTGAGGTGATTGCTGCATAAGCGGGATCTCGATCTTGACGTGAACCCAGTCCCTACGCACAGCGACGATCCACTTTGCTCGTCACTGCACGTCTCGCGGAAACGTTTGGAACGTCATGTCTTGGCTCACATGTGCTGCCCGGTAGTTGTGGCACCCAACCGCACAACAAAAATCTCACCCAAACACGAAATATCTCGAGCACAACAACAAAAACGAAGCACGCTAAACGTTCACTCGCAGGCAAACGACGAGAAAGAAATGCTCGCCTGCTCGCCTTGTGTTTTGTGACGTCAGAGCTTCAATGTTGCCAACTAAAGCAGCGCTTACGCTAGAATGCGATTGGAGCAGTATAAATTCAATTACTCACGCAGAGGGGCATATAAAATTCAGATATTGCACGTACGATGCTTCTCGAGGCAATAACAATGACATTCAATGATTTTCTCGAATACAAAATTTGACCGGACAATCCCTTTAACTTTCTGGACTCGAACTCTTTCTTCACCCAGCACAGCATGGTTTTTGGAAATTCTATTCATGTGAAACACAACTCCTAAATTTTACCCATGACCTTCATGTCGTTCTCGACCGGGGTTCCAGGACAGATTGCATATTCCTTGACCTCTCCAAAGCCTTCGATAAAGTGCCCCATGTACTCCTTCTCCGTAAACTTCGTAACTTAAACTCTTGTTCCCCTTCTCCAGGGATTCATTTCGTCATTCTTGTCCAGCTCGCTTGCACCTTTGCATTTTAATTGCATAGATAAGAACATACTCAATTGGATAGAATCGTTTTTTACAAATCGTTTTCAATTTTTTTGCGCCAACGGAACTAACTCATCATTATCAAGTGTTAACTCTGGTGTTCCTCAAGGTTCTGTGCTCGGTTCACTAATATTTCTTATTTATATTAACGATCTTCCTATGCATGTTTCCTCTTCCATCAGCTTGTACGCTGACGACTGTGTCATTTATGAAGAAATTATTAACGATTCTGACATTTCTGTTATTCAAACTGATATAAACAACGTCTCACAATGGTGCTCAGAATGGCATATGGAACTCAACACATCTAAATGTTGATCTATGAGAGTGTCCAGGCATAATAACACTTGTCCATCCTACAACATCATTAACTCCTCCCTACTTTCTGTTACTTCCTATAAATATCTTGGTGTGCATCTAACCAATGACCTTTCCTGGAATTTACATGTCGAATATGTCACTAATAGCGCTAATCGCTTACTAGGTTACCTCAAAAGAAACCTTTCGCTTGCTCCTGTTTCATTAAAGCTTCTAATCTATAAGACTTTAGTCCGTACTAAACTGGAATGTGCAGCCTCTATCTGGGACCCCCGTATCACCCTTTCATCCGCTGTTGAGTCCATACAAAATCGTTCCGCTCGTTTTATCCTCTCGAACTATCATCGCACATCCAGCGTCACATCTATGAAAGCATCCCTTTCCTTGCCTAACCTCTCTCTTCGCAGGAAAATATCCTGGCTTTGTCTTTTTCAGAAGATTTTTTACTCTAATTCAACACTTCGTCAAACATTATTCTTAGAACCATCTTACATTTCGCTACGAACTAATCACCATCTAAAAGTGGGCGTCCCCCAGTGTAGCACCTCATCTTTCAATGCCTTCTTTCTCCCTCAGACCTCAATAGATTGGAATCGCCTTCCTGCATCCAGTCTCGATAACTGATGCTACTGATTTTAAAATTGCCATTACTCAGTTTTTGATGTTCAATAACTTTTGTTTTATGTCTTGCCTTATGTATCGTTATACTCATATGTTTCCCTTTAAAAAAAAAAAAAAAAAAACACTCCTCTCTGTAATGCCTTCGGGCCCTGAGAGAACAATAAATGAAATGAAATGAAATGAAATTATGGCGTAGAGGGGATTCAACTTGATTTAGGCATGGCACCTGCTGTTCCATTGTCTGTCGGCAGGCCCGCTTCATAAACCATTCGAATATGAGTGCAAAGAGGTGTCGCTTCCATAACCCGAGAAACGCTCAAATTATTCTCAGGGTCACTCTACTTTTTAATTGACTACGTGCTCAGTCGAGCCGCGTGTTATTGTGAGAAAAAAATGCTTGATTTATCTTGGTACTACGGATAAAGTCATAAAAGCAGAATGTGTTTCCGCTCAATTCTGTGGTGTTTGTGATGGACATTGCAGCTTCTCATTTCTTTGGTTATTTCATGTTATTTTATTCTAGCTGTCGTTTTTCAAATGAACTGTCGTTTATTTAAAATTTCAGTGAACTGTTCGAATGTGGACGAAATACCGTCGAAAGCCTGTGCTCGCGTATAAACAGTTAGACCGTAGTCGAAACAAAGTCATCTGGCTTTGTATGTATAGGCCACATACAAAACTCTTCCCAACTATCATCATCATGCTATTCGCATCCGGCATATTGTTTTCTTTCACATCTTCCAGTTGTGGACAAGGCGCATCTCCATTTAACTAGGTTTTCATGATATTAGGAGAATTCATTTGTGCACCGAGTGAGTTCTTGTTTAGTTTCGGTTTAAGAATGAAAGAAGAACGGTAGCGATATTTTGTAAAGGAATAGGCAACTTCTGAAATTTCCTGCCTGCAGCATGCTTCTGTGGCATTATGAGGCCTCTTTGGACATGGTACGGTGTACCATACCCTAGCCCTGGAAAGGAAGGACGTGGTTTCGGTTTCGATCACCGCGTCTTCTCAGCACTGCGCGAAACTTAATTCATCGCTCGCTTATAGGAACCGCTTGGGAACCGTGCTCATCTAATTCAAGCCCCGACCAGGGCGCGCCAGCGGCAAACGAGTCCATTGCATCGGGGGGCTACGGCCAGTCGCTGCGTTGGTTGTGCGTTCTAGCGGGTTAGCGCTGTAATTTCTGAGATGGCTATTCCGCACCAAGAAAGCCGCAACAATTGCTGCGTGGCCGGCTGAAACAGTACGTTGAAGATCGCGCACGGCACGTAGTACTACATCGTTCCTTCGAAGTCATACGAGGCGGAGTACTCCGCGATCTGGGTGCGACTTGTGCGTCCATACAGGTTAGTGGCGTTTCTTACTTTCCCGTTCGCGCTTTGTTTAAGCTGCTCACGAATAATATAATTAACTTTTTTTATATTCTAGCGACGATGGAACAGCATCGGCACCGACGGCAAACTCTAAAGTATGCAGCAAATACTTGACTGGAATCGAGAAGCGGAATGCGGTCGCCCACCTAAGCCTACCCTTGGATGTTTCCATCAGCCTACTGTGAGAATCGCGGAACGGCGCGAAATAAATCGCCCAGTTATTGTCAAGCTGATTCAGAAATAAACGTATATAATTACCACAGTCCACTCAACGCCAACTACATTTTTTGCGGACGCGCTTAATTTTGTTAGCGGAGTACGGCGCTCCGTGACATCCACTTGTCCGTCGAAACGGACCTCCTTCACGTCGTGCACGCGGCCAGATTCACGAAGGAGTTTTCCTTTTTTCATATTATTAAAACGGAAGAAACTTTCTGGATTCGTAACCGCCTTAAACTTCGTCGTAATCACCCGGGAACACTGTCCGCTGTGCTGCTCATCGCCATTGCTTCCCCTGATGATTCTGCACCGGCTACCGAAGAAGTTTCCCGGATTCGTAATCACCCACTGTCCTATGTGATGTTCGTTGCTATTACTTCCCGATGATTCTGCTCCGACGGCACTGGCTACCGAAAGAACTTTCCGAATTCGTAACTGCCTTAAATTACTTCGTAATCACGACGGAAACACTGCCCGCCGTGCTGTTCGTCGCCGTTGGTCCCCGATGCTCCTGCGGCGGCTACCGCTAGGTCGCGGCGAACAATAGGCGACCGCCGCGACGCGGCCGGCTTGCTCGCTTCCTATTGCATCTATTCACCCTCATGACAGCCTTCGTTGAAGCACAAAGCTACAGGCGCAGTATCGACATGCCTATAGTTAGCGAGGAGTATGAGTCCGGCGGGCCGCGTCCCATCACTATTGAAAAATTCAGCGAGAACTTCCAGTGAGATCCAGCGAAAACTGGTCAAGTTTCACCCGTTTTCATCTGAAGCCAGCTCAGTTTACAAGTATTTAATGGAAGAATCGACGGCAGCTACTATCGGTTACCAGATTTTGCTGGAATGTTACCGGCAGCCAGTTTCGTTTACCAGACGAACCGGCTTTTCTGGAAGTTTCACCGGCTGTCATTGGTGTCTCCATGCGCCATCTCTCCCTTCCATTGGGTGCGTGAAAAAAATGTGAGGGGACTTTTTTTCTGTCTCTTTTGAAGAAAACCGGTTTCTTTGTCTTTCAACGAGCAACGGCAAGGAACGAACGCTTAGTGTCGGCTTCCCGTACCATGCGCGCGACCTGTATCATCCATATAAGCCGGGCGTCCGGATAAACAAAACCTTCCTGTGGCTTTTATTTGCGCCTCTTCGTCCCTCCGACTTCAGATGCATCCAGCGAGGGAAAAAGACGCCCGAGATGCCATTGTGTCAGCATCAGGGACGGCGCCGTGACCGTTGTTGTGTTTGGCCGAGCAGGACTCCAGGCCACGGCGAGAAGACGACACCGGGAGCAGGGCAGACGGACTTCTTAAACCAGGCAAGCTTGTCGAACACGAAAACCGAAGAACAATACCGGCGGCGGCGTGACCGACTTTTATCGGCTGCTGACAAGAACACAAGAAAGAAAAAGTGCGATGCCGAAGATATCGCTTTTGGGGCGGCCGCTATCAGCAATCGCGCGTTCCTGCTGCGCTCATGCGTGACAACACAAGGCTGTGCCCATGATTTCTCAACGGCGGCGGATGTTGGTTGCGCGTTAGTGGTTTTTGCTAAACGTGCTACTGAGAGTGTGTGCGTGTGCGTCGGTGTGGTTCGCCTGCTCGGTTTTATTAGTTGAACCACCGTATACATCTAGAAGTTTACCCACCTGCATTGTGAGTACATTAAATATATATTTTTTTGCGACAATAACTCGGTTGTTTCTATTTGTTCTGATTTCTTTCGTCTACAGAAGTGCACATTTTTTCACTGCTACCGACCCTGTGAAATAAAGGCATGGAACATTCAGGTCTATATAAACTAACCATTTTAATGATTACCAAATCGTCCAGCTCCTGGTAAACATACACCACCCATGGTTCACAGGCTTCTTCCTAAATGCCTTCCGTTGACGGGCAAAAAAAGAAAAACACAGTCCGCTTCCGTGAATTCCTGAAAATCGGGTGACTTCCGATAAATTCTGGTGAATTCGGGAAAATTCGGTGAATTCGGCTAAGTTCCGGCTTTACCGGGGGTAAAAATAGACCCTTAATTTAGTAAAATAGATTTCATTCGTGGAAACAAAATGCCGGCAAAACATTCGGAGACTTCCGGTAAATTCCGGCATCACGGGTAGGGAAGAGAGTCCCATAATCAGTAAAAATATTTGTTACTGGCAGTGAAATTCCAGTAAAAAAAACCTTTTTTAATAGGGATACTTTCCTGGCAGCGTGGCTACAACTCAAGAGTCGAGTATGACACTCCCGAGTGACGGATTGTTTTAGGAAGTCTAGCTAGGACAGTGGTGAATATACACAAGCTCGCCTTCCCTGTCACAGTAATTTCGTAGAAATTAGTTTTTATACTTTTTTAGACAAATGAATAGACGTCAACGCAACAGCGTAATCAAATAATTAACGATAAAATGATCACGACTAATTGGTTTAGAATTTGAATCCGTACCTGGTCCCACTTAAACCATAAAACAGGTTTGCCCAATGTCCTTGAATTTGAGATTGCTTAATGATTCAAATAATAACACTGCATACCCTTCCAGGATATTAGCGCCTAACTGTATTGATGAGGAAACCGTTACAAATATATTTTTATATTTTTTTAAACCATTACAAATATATATATATATATATATTTTTAATATATATTTATTTTTTATTCCAGATTCCTCGGGGGGAGGAAGTGGCCGAGTGGGCTAACGCGTCTCAGCTCGGAGCGTGGAGCGAAAACTTGCGCTGGGAACCTCCAGGGCTCGACCATACATCTGGATGAGTTTCGTACTGGCACGCGTTCGTGATATCACTACTGCGTGATGCACGTTAAAAACCCCAGGTTAGCGGTTGTACTGCACTGGCTAAATTTCTCATCTTCAGCTAAGAGACCGATAATCCGTCGTGGCGTATCTCCATCAAGGCTGTATAAACGTACAGAGCAAACCACCTTTTGACGTTCCACACTAATTTTCCGTGTATATAGAAATTCAGTCCTGTTGAACGCAATCTGTATACGACAAGGAACTTTGCATTAAATTAACGGTAACGGTTATCCGAGAACTTGATCTCAGATTTTCAACACTCAATTATTTACGCTTGGAACTAATACTCAAACTGCAGATTCACTTCATGAGCAACTTGCAGAATATACCAATTAAAGCGAAGAAGGGGAAACTCATAACACACATACGTTTAGAATGACGTCTTTCTGCGTTTGGGGCTATATGAATGTCGAAAGCATTTTCTCTTTTTTAATTTCTGTGCATTTTCTTTCACTCTGCACTGCAGGTGTAGCACTGTGTATCCTGTAATTTCGCAGCTAAGCATTTGCTAGGTAGCCAACTTCAGGTTTCAGCGTAAACAATTTATTGAACAACACGGGGAGTTAGTTGCAAACTCAAATGTCAAAGTGCATCCACAAATATGAAAGGATCAACCTTTAGACCTTTTCGCTTTAATGGTAGCTTTGTGCTAAAACTACGCGCAATGCTTGTTTGTTTGATTTTCTTTTCTTTTCAATACCGCACATTTCCCGCAAAGCTTGTCTTCCAGAACATCCGTCTTTACCGTGTAAATAAATCACGCACGGTGAATGGGGCGCGTCCTTCGCTTACTTTTTTGCGTGATTTGTTTCAGCCGGTGATTTCAAACGCACAAAAATGACGAGAGCCATGACCATACACATTGGGCGGTGCACGCTGTGGGAGCCGGGGGTGAAAGACGAGGCAGAGGGCACGTGACAGGCGGCCGGCGGAGAAGGCACGAGCTGGGCGAGAGATCAGGAGCTGAGCGAGGCTGGAAGCTGGATGAGAACGACGGAGCCGGGGCTGCCTGACCTGGCCCATCGAACCCTGGAGCGGTCCACCAGCGAGGTCTGGAGCAAGACCGGTGGAAACGGCAAGCCCGGGCCATATGACCTGGGCTATGACGATCCCGGGGTGGTTCAGCAGCGAGACCCGGGCATTGATAGCCCGGGACAGACAGCCTACGCAGCGCTGGCGTGGGAAAGGCGATCCGCAGGCCTGGACACGGACCCCAACTGTGAGCTCTGATCGACGGGCGACAACAAGGGTCGACGGGCCCGGACTACCGGCTCTCGACGACGGGCAACCGAGAGGTACAGTAAACCCATTCGCTGTCTTCTCGTTGCAATGTGTGATTCCCTGGGTGACGGGCGGAGCGCATACCGATCGGGTGGCGATTATTAGTATAGAGGGATCCCCCCATAAAGAACCCCCACATTAAAATGGCGCCCAACGTGGGGCCCGTTCGGTATGCCTCTGCTTCTAGTCGTCCCCAGAGAGTCCCATGGATTCGTTGAGCGGGTTGTTCAGTAACGCTAACGATGCCCGTTGAGACAAAGTATTTCGGAATTTCGGTGACTTGTCTCACAGCAGAGCTCAGCAGGTGTCTCCTCGAATCGAGTACTTAAAGGTCTCGAAGGACGAGGTTGCGGACGTGCTTTCTCGGGTACCCCAGAATAGTGGTTGGCAGAAGGTGACGCAACCGGGGGGACCACGAGGAGCGCGGTTAAGATGTAAGAAAGTCGTCTTCGGAGGCAGAGGAGAGGCACGGCAGGTTTGCTGGAAGCCAGGATAGCGACTGGCAGGAGGGAAAACAGCCAGGATTTATTGCATCTTTAGGATTTAGGCTTGGAGTGATGCGGTGAGCCAGTAGGCGCTTGTCGAGGCCCGGGGTGCAGATCGGTTTTTGTCAGTGGGTGTCGGAAAGATTGCGGGAATTGCAGTCGACACCGGGAACACTGGCGGACGAGATTGTCAGCGGGTGTTGGGTAAACTGTCGTAAATTGCAGTTGACACCGGGAACGCTGGCAGGCGAGTTAAGGAGCAGTATGATTTGTAACCGCTGGGCCAAGACGGCTAGTTACTTCGCATCACTCCAACCGACGAAAGGCAGAAGGACGACTCTCTCTTGAGGGGGTCGTTCCGAGAAAGCTACGAAATGTTTTATAGGATACTTTTTCGGCTTCACTCTGGCCGGTCGTGGCAGTGACAGCAAGACTTTTAATAAGTTATGTCGCGTCACGACCTGGCCGGGGATGAGGCGGTAGACATTTAGGTGGCTTGTAGTTGTCCAGCTTGCCTTGAGGCGTGAACGGTTTAAGCGGGCTTGCTCGCTGAGCTACCGCCCCCTCCGAGGACCGAGCAGTCCCTTGAGCTCCTATGCACGTGGACGGAATGGGACGCTGACGCTTACATCGAGTAGCACATGGTATATGTAGCCGTTGCGGAATTGCGGGTATGGCATCTGGTCATCCCGCCACAGGCTTTGGATCCCTTCGCTTGCGCAAAAGATGGACTAGGTTTACGCCATCGTTACCTGTTCTGAAGGAAACTCACGCTTTGAGCAACGCAGCTAGTGGTTTTGCCGTATCGCTTGCTCCAACGTGAGAAGGACTCAAGGTACAAAGACGCGTGCGTCGTGTCTTATTTCTAGGCTTACTCGGCGAGATACAAACGAGGAGGCTTGCCCTGTTCACATCGCTGACTTGAAAGGATACTACCGTCGTCGCGATGGGGAAGACGTATAGCATGAGGTTGCGGTAGGACACAAGAAATCCCCTGTTCTTAGCGACCCACAAGCGAGCTCTGGAATGCAGACTTGCTGAGTTGGCCGCATGGTACACGAACCCGTCGGCAAGCTATGTGGCGGTAGAGGCTATGGCCACTGCCACATTTTGCGGCAGAGTATTTGTTCGCTGTGCGTTGTTTTTACAGTTTGTTCTGCGCAGAATAGCTTCCTGGAGAGATGGCCATAGACGGCGTAACCCAGGAAGCCCACCGTGAGGGAAGACGGGCCCATTCGTTTTCCCAAGTGCTCACGGTGGCTGACAGTTGTTCGGCCTGACGAACGGTTCAGGCGGGCAGTTCTAAGCCCGCTGTGACCTCTAAGCGGAACGGGGCAAGTCCGTCTGCGTCGGCCAGACCAGCTTAGAGCAAGCCCCCTGCTGCATCGCGGTGAGTGGGACAGCGAGCGACAGACAGGTCGGCATTGTCTGCCGGATTCGCTAGCCACCACCACCTACGCCGCTTTCGGACGCTGCAACGTGGCCACTCCGGCAATAGCAACAGCGGCCGCCCATGAAGCCCAGCGGCTCCCTGAAGCCCATGAAGTCCCCCGAAGTCCGGGCCTTGAGGGGGGGAGAGTGTGGGAGCCGGGGGTGAAAGACGAGGCAGAGGGCACGTGACAGGCGGCCGGCGGAGAAGGCACGAGCTGGGCGAGAGATCAGGAGCTGAGCGAGGCTGGAAGCTGGATGAGAACGACGGAGCCGGGGCTGCCTGACCTGGCCCATCGAACCCTGGAGCGGTCCACCAGCGAGGTCTGGAGCAAGACCGGTGGAAACGGCAAGCCCGGGCCATATGACCTGGGCTATGACGATCCCGGGGTGGTTCAGCAGCGAGACCCGGGCATTGATAGCCCGGGACAGACAGCCTACGCAGCGCTGGCGTAGGAAAGGCGATCCGCAGGCCTGGACACGGACCCCAACTGTGAGCTCTGATCGACGGGCGACAACAAGGGTCGACGGGCCCGGACTACCGGCTCTCGACGACGGGCAACCGAGAGGTACAGTAAACCCATTCTCTGTCTTCTCGTTGCAATGTGTGATTCCCTGGGTGACGGGCGGAGCGCATACCGATCGGGTGGCGATTATTAGTAGATAAATCTCTCCGTAAAGAAACCCACAACGCCTGGCTCCATCGGGTCGTGGCGTTGGCTGGGTTGAGGCTAAATGTGGAATCTAGCAAAAGGTAATATTTTCAGTCTTGCGACGTAGAGATTAGCGGATAGCGATTGTACTTTCCATTATGTAGATATTAGCTAGTTACTTATCGAAAGAGATCTTTGAATGACTGGCGGAACATTCTGAATCTTTCAGAGTATGGCGGAGGTCTAACCACTCTAAAAATTATTCTAGGTAATTTTTGCTCAAATTTTACGCATTAAGGTCACTGGGTAAGCTTTTTATTTTTTCTCAATCCTAGATTCCGTCTGTACTTTTGAGGAATTAGAGTGTTTTGCTCATCGATCGTGAAAGGGAATGTTTACTTACTGAAAAACGTGCTGACAAGAAGCATGAAACCGAGTTGGCGTGGGCTCATATTTCCTACTTACAAGACGAAAACACGCCGCGTTCGTTGTTGAGCTTTTTAAACCAGGTTATTTCTTATATATAAGCTATCGATGAATGAGAGAAGCCTCTAGCTACAGTTACGTACAGTTATGCAGATACTAAAAAGCCTCTCGCGAGTGGGCCTCCGTTTTTTTATACGAAGCTCTTGACATCTGGCTTAAGTCCGAACTAGCGCTGACGTCAGGACTCGCCCCTCCCGAGCAGATGGCAGGGAGCCTATCAACGCCACCACTATCATCTGTGCCTGAATCACCGCGACCTAGAGCCGTATATGTAGAGAGTTTTGCCATTCGTTCGAAAGTATAGGAAACAAATGAGGGGGCGCCATTGGCCGTAAGCGGGCTGGGCTTGTTCCAGGGCGTCTTCAGAAATTCGAATGTGACCAAGCAGAAGCCGGAAATAATACCCTGGGGGTGGTCGCGTGAAACAAAAACCTGATAAGTGCATCGAAGTAATTCTCGGTGACAAAAAATGTGGTACCCGTGATGTTTCAATCACGCTCATCCAAAATGATGGTGGAAGAGTGCGACTAGCGGAACGATCGACATAATCCTTAGGCCAAGCGCCGAAGGCCGGGAATCTGCCGTCCGAGCGGTCACACACTGTCAGAGCAAAACAGAATTGAGCGGCGGATTCGTTTCTTACATCTTTCTGCATGATCATGATCGAAACATCACGCGCACCCTATTTTCAACCACGAACAGTTACTACACTTCACTCTTACGCGCTAAATAAAACCATTTACGAACATATACCTTTGGATCAGAACTGTTTCTCGGTACCACCGCAAGAGGATTCTTTTCGGTTTCGGGTTGGTCAAGAGAGCATGCCAAGCCCTCTTCCGAGTCTGGAGCGTGCCCTGGCTCTGCTCGCGCCTCCTATTGAACAAACTCCACCTATACACGGCTCTTCCGCGACCCACTGATCTCTATGTCTATTTGCTATATGGCGTTTAACCAGCTCCGCCTATGGACGGGAATGCAACCACGCTCGGTCATCTTTTTGGAAGAGTTATATTCTGTCTAGACATTATAGTAATTTGGCGGACAGCGTTGTGGCAGCAGGGTGCCACAGAAATATCCGTGGGTCTAGTACACTATACCGTGGTTGATATTTCGTCATTGACTGAAGTTCTTCGACGAAGCAGATTATTGAAACCCAGCGAAAGTTTTACGAAAGCGCAACACCTGGGGAAAGCAGCGGGGCTAGCATGGAAATCAGACGTCTTACCGGGAATGGTCCCCTCCGTGGTTCGACATTGTTGACAGGTGATGGTGTGATTTCGTTGGTTGTGAAGTCTTAAGGCTGAACTCCATGCAAAAAATTATGTGGCGAATAACTGGAGAACACCGCATGACGGCACGCCCGTTTTGCGCGCGACGTAGCAGCAACTGTGTTGCTGGTACGTCGCGCTTTTGTTCTGCCACCCGCAGAACAAAAGCCGTCGGCCAAAATTCGTTGGTTATTCGCAGCATATTCGCACCCATGGAGTTCAGCCTTTATGATCCCGAATGCTTAGATACGAATCAAGAGACTCCGTGGATGTGCTCGCGATCATTTGGGGAAGTCTCGCGAGTGTATATAATCGATCTCTCCACAAACTTGCGTGCCAATGTGCCTGTGAGTGATTTATATATTTTTACACCAAATATTCGCCTGCGACTTTCTAAGCAAAATAAATTAAATGAAGTGAATTATTCACGGCCTATTGATGATGGGGGGCCCCTTTGCCGAAGCAGCACTATTGCCACAAGACATAAGAGGGGCCGGAGATACGCAAAAGCGTGTGTGCGCCCCACCATCGTCCAAAGCCGCTTTCGTACCCAGCTATGCTGCTCTTCCCCGGTGCCTTGATTTCTTGAAGCTTTCGCCAGGTCCACAAATATCCGGCTGCTGTTCACGCCGGGTTTCAACAATATGTTTCGTTGAGCAATTTCAATCAAGCACGAAGTATGACAAACGGCTATTTTTATGGCAGCCTGCCACCACATCTGCCACAATGCTGTGTGCCTTAGATGGATGATTCTGACTGTACCAGTTACCCTATCTAACGGGTGGTACAGTGCGCCATCATATTTTTTTGTTTCATCGCCTGTTCTTTTGTGACAACATACAATATACATTGTCGACAACATTCACTTCACGACAATCGGACGGAGTCCGGCTAATTTTAGAGATTGTTTTGAAAAAATATGTTTTTGTTTCGGCATTAAAGCAATAAAAACCGGAAATGTTTGCTCCGTCCCTCGCGCTGTGCCCAACAGCTAGTTTTCGAGAAAACCGGGAACATAGCCACAAATCCGAGAACATCGAACGACCCGCTTAGCGTACTGCTTCACGCACGCTTTCTTCGTCGGTTTGCCGCCAAATCCAAGCGGGCTACGACACCTGGTATTTAATGATTCTCAAAGCGAAAGATAATACAAAACGGGTAAGGATCCTTAACAGACAAATACATCAAAACTTTCAATCTGCAAACTCCCAATGCACATTACAGGTTGGGAGTCGCGCTCACCAGGTTTCCACAGCTTAGAAGGGTGACAGAAATTTCTGGCTAATAAGGGTCTTCCGGGTCGCAAAATGGGGCATCTGCAAAACTGTTTTTCTTTAAAGCACGCGGTTGCTCGAGCAACTTGAAGGCAGATCAAAGCCGTGCACGAGAATTCTTCAATTCTAAAACGTCACAAATATGATGGGCTAAACTGGTAAACGTCTCTCTGTGGAAACGACGAGAAAGATATCAGGGGGACGTGGGAAGAACAGACGTTTGTATAATTTCCCAACTATTCCGGACTTTCTTAGTTTTGGTTTCAATTCGGGTTTCGGCGTGACTGACACACATTTGCTGCTGTTCCTCATTTCGTATGAGTATGCGGTTGAGGCTGCTGAGTCGCGATTGCCGAGTATGAAAGCAGATTGGCGAACCTTTCCCAACGTTTCATTTGTATTTTAAATAAAAATCAACGCTTTGACTGAAGCGCTAGGATTGTAAAACAATGAAAATTACACCGTGTAAATTCACCTCAAATTTACTTTTTCTTGCGACCAACACAAATATGCGACAACAATTTAAGATATGTCGGGAATTTCATCAGCGCTGCACTGCTTTAACGTCATGAATGGGCAAACTCTTGTGTTGCTCAAAAATCATAGCGATGGAGCGATATATCAAAATATGAGCATGCACACGCTATCGGCGCGAATTCTATTTGGATCGCGATAAGTTACCTCTAGGCCCGCAAGGGAGGCGTCTGCGCACCTCAGCTCGGAACGCGTATAGCGAAAGCTTTCCCAGCAGAACCCAGGGATCCCAGGCTCAATACCCACTCCTGCTCACCTGCGCCGGTGAACTCGCTGCCGGTATATGGATATAATGAAGGGTTCCTGTTCCCCCACTGAATCACTTATGCGGACACGTTGCACATCACCTTCTTGGTTTGTTGTGAGGACTTTTGATTGCCAACCATTGTGAAAATCCTGTGGGGTGAACAAAGGGTGAGCTTACAGAAGGTACCGATGATACGCAATACCGATGCTACCCGACGCACACGAAAAAGACGCCATGTTTGTCTTGCACGGAACTAGAAGACCTCCGCTGAAGCCAAGAAAGCCCGAAAGGGCTACAAAACAGATGCTACGCGTTTGGCTCATCCTGACTAGTGTTATGGTTACATTTTAGAACTAGGACTAAAACGACAATTTTATATGTACTTTTTGCGTTAAGTTACACCCAACAAATCATTTTCGTTGAGCTATGTTCAGCTGCGTAGTAAAATTGCGTCATTCTGCTCTGTAGCTTTGGTTTCGATGCAACATAAAATTGTCCACGAGCATTTACAGAGGGCCTGTGACATGCGCTGTTAAGCACAGAGGAGCAGGCAGATTTATCCGCCGTCGCCAATAATTAGAGCGGGAATGTTATGTTTACTAAGATATTCAACCCTTGGACCATTTAAAGTAAATGTCAAGAAACTGAAACTAAATTAGTAAAAGAAATCTGAATTTTAATAAACAAAAACCAAAACCTCTTTCTCAGATAATGACTAAGGTAAATCGTGCTTTCAGAAAGGCGGTTATAAAAGTAAGAAGAGCAATCGAGGAGGCCAGTGATTTGTGTAGCGTGCATTTATGTACGTGTTTGCGTGTGCTACGTTTGTGCATGTTAGCCCTGTAAATAAACATGTACGTATTCCGTTACAAGTAACGAATTTACTTTTACTTTATTACTTTTATCAGTGATTTTGTAAGGGATAATTTACATATGTTACAAAATAATTGTAAAGTAATCGCATTAGTATTTTAAGTAAAGGAAGGATTGTAATTCTTCACATTTTGTTGTTGTTTTTTTTTCACGAAAGAAAAAAGCGGGAGTATACACACTAACAAAATTTGTTTAGTTTGTTTTTTGTAATATGAGCATTACCAGAATAACGTTATGACTAGCACTTATAAAGTGCAGAGCATGGCTGTCTTCAGAAGGTCGAAACGTTTCTTCAGGTCCCCTAACACCTAGATTCATTTTGTTTTGCTATTTTGTTTGCAAACTGCAACTTGATCGCCCGTACGAAAGGGGGAAAGTGCGGTAGTATAAAAACTGGGCTCTCGATTCCAAAAGTACTAGATAATCTCCCAATATCAAAACGTTCACTTCTAAAAACAAAATCTGTGTAAGGTCACACGAGTTCGTAGAGAAGGTCTGTGCGCTTCTGTTATTTTTGTCACTTCACTATTTCTTTGCTTTGGAACACACAGAGTGGATGATATCCAGCGATTCCGTGTCTTCTAAAAGCTCGAGACAATTAACAATGACCTCTTCGGGTATTAACTACAAGAGTTAGTATAATGTCACAACAAGAGCGGAAGTGCGGTATTGCGCTGAAATACAGTTCAGAACCGAAATTTACTTAAAACGAGAGTAACTGGCAGGCTGCTAAAAATATGTTTGAACGACTCATATCTTGGAAATACAAATGTTTAATTAATTTTTCAACTGTTATTTTTTTACCTTATCTTTTAGAAGGTCAAAGTTGCCCACATTCTTGTAACCCTTGCCGTGCGTTCGCTTTTTGTGTCCTAAAAATATGGTAAATTTTTTTGTTGCGGCTTTCTTTTAATATTAGGGCACATCGTCGGTAGAATACGGTATTTCGACAAGTAATCTTTCGCTTCGTTTTTAGTCCCCTTAATCCAGCTGATAAGAAAAAAAAAAGATATAACGTCAGATCTTTTTTTAATTTTTAATAAGAATGTTAAATAGTAGATTTCCGACTTAGCTGTCATTGGTTGACACAGTGAAGGGACGCTGCGGTGCCATTTCCTAACCCAATATGTAGCTAAAGAACACTGCAGTGTGGTGAGGCCGTCCCGTGCTACGTTCGTTTTGGATTTCGTATTGATATTCTATTTTTCGTTAACCCTAAGATATAAAGTTAAAGTAACTCTGCGAGACAAACAGATTCCTCTTTGAATTGACAGTCACTTGCTTCTATGGAAGAGTAAGTGTAGGAGCAAATAGTGAAAATTTTGCGTTGGGTAATTTTATATATAGTTTCTTCCATTTTTTAGTGATGGGTACAAGCCTGAATGCGTGTAATGCGTTCAGCCGATTGATGACATGTGTGAAAGTACTGCAATATAAAGTGAAGGACATACGATGCTAACTGCGCGAGCAAGGCAAATACTTTTGTGTCCTTTGAATTGGGTAATACCTTGCACAACCTAGCGTCTTGAGCTAAGTGGTAACTATACATTCTACAGCAGCTCCTATTTGATTCTAAGCCAATGTTGTGCTTTCTACTTGGTCTCATGGTTGAGACTATTTCCATTCACTAACTTCCTTGGTTAGTGACTGTTAAGAGCACAGCTATTACTAGCTGCCCTATGTAAGGGGTTAGTAACATATCTGACAACCAGTTACGAATCTAAAGTATTTAAGTACTACGACCTTATTTCTAAAAATATATTTTAATTTCGCTAGCCCAAAGGATAACGCAAACAATCAGCGTTTTTCACTGACGCAGCGCATTAAGCAGCACGAATATCTAAACGTCAAGTTGGTACACCGGGTAAAACCATTGACCAAGTAAATATTTTTGACGAGAAGATCGCAGTTTCACGATCAACAAAAAGAAAATATTTAATGCCATGACGCGTTTTATACGCTTTACACATGCAAGAGATGAGATCGTAATATACTGACACTGGTATAAAGGGGTTTTATAAGGTTCAATGGCAGAAAGTTAAGAACAACTCTAACGCCGGAGTCACACTGCCCATATACCATACATAAGTAAGCCTGCGAATGCCGCGTGACAAGTTTTCCCTTGAACGCATTTCCATGCGGCATTCGAAGGACCAATTTCTTGATGACTCCCGTTAGAATGTGAATGTAGGCTGCGTTTGTTATCATGTATAAGAAGTGTGTCTCCGGCTTAACGGTACAAACTACGCCGACAGTCGAATTTAATGGTTATCACGTCTCCTTCAATGTACGTTCACCACACTCGTTGCAGATGTTTACGGACAGAGATAAGGCAACGGAAACCCATGCACTTCACTGATTAGTAAACCATATTCGTAGCGAGAGCGCGGAAAGCGGTACTCTTAAAACTACAAAACGACCTTTTAGACCTGGACATGAACGAAAGAAGGAAACAACAACCTTAAGGATTAATGAAATGACCGTCACTAGTTATTACATGAACCAAGCTTATGAAGCCAGAATTTTGAAGCATAAACAAAGAGTCTGCTAAAATGAGTGTTACTGCGCATTCGAGCTGTTGAATGTTCATAGAGAAAAACCTTGAGACCAGAAACAGAAAAGGGACAATCACCACACCGTCTCTAACATAGAGACGGTGCTGTGTTTGTTCCCTTTTTTTCGTTCCTTGTCTCGGCTTTATCCACCAAGATGAGCCTGCTACTTCCAGCGAAACCTAGCTTCAGGCTTAACAAAAAAAAAAAAACGTTTTCAAATTGGTAATAAAACTTCTGGTGGGTCTACATGCCATGAAAAGAGCGAAAAACGTCCGTCACACCGAAGAAAATTTATATCCTAACTAGACTTAATTGAAAACGGATATTGACAACATTTTCGACGTTTGGTTCAAATAAAATATTATTTCAGGTCTAAGTAAATTCGCAGGGTGTCAAAGTAAACTGGATATTTGTAGGAACGTTAATTTGTATTCGATTCCCTGGGGGATTGTATATTAGTAAATAGACAGGGAAGATTATAATCATTTTCAATTACTGACTTTCCTTTTTAAAATGTAGTCGTCTTGCAGAAGTTGTCTCTCACACGCTTATTACCTTGCAGTGCAGAAATATATATTTGGTATGACTTGAGTCGCGACTCGCTTTTTGAACCAGTTAAACTCGATACACATGTCTCGACAAGCAACGAATGCACCATCGTGAGAAATACTACTGTTAGTTGCGACTGAGTAACTGCGTATTAGATTATATAATCAAATAATAACAGACATATTCGCAATTTCTACACACGTGTTGCGTGAGACTAAGCTTAAAGGTAAGTATATTGTTGAAAATTCATGTGTTCGTTATTGTTTCTGTGTAAATTTGTAAATACTTATCCCTTCGCTCATTAAATATGATTTTCTCACTTAACACGTGGTATATATGAAGTGGTGTATACAAGATGATAAAGGGTAAATCTATTGTTCTCGATATCGGCATGTACCTTCCAGGCTGCTCCAGTATTTCAAGTTGGGGAGAATAAGGAAAGTGCTACATAAACATTTCTACAACTCAAGACGTAAGCTACAAAAAGTGGACAAACACAAAACTTCTCAAGTGGAGCCTTGTTGAGTGAAGGCGTCTCAATGAAGACGTCTTGTGTTTGTCCTCTCTTCGTTGCCTCCGTCTTGGGTTTTAGAAATGTTCATATTTAATCGGCACATCTTCCTTATTACATTATCATCATGTGCTACGTGTCCGCGTTAAATGAGCTCATGGTGATGTGGGCAGGGTAGGATCTGCCTTCTCTCCTCCGCAGATACAAACCGCACGTATGACATTTGAACTATTAAGTTGTTTTCCCGCTGCGCAGATGTGTCCTTAGCGTCCGGTTTTACCGCCCACTTCCGAACTGCTGGAAGATACTCTTTGAAAATGTCTCGTGATAATTTGACCTTATATTAAAGGTTTCGGCATTGAGATGTCAGAAGGTTTTAGTAATTCTACTGTTATTCTATTGAGCGTAGGCTGAGGTAAAGTCATGACTTTTATCGGATCACTGTTTACGTCGGAGTTCTACAGAACACAGTACGCGGGCCGGATCCGGCTCGCGGAGGTCGCCGCCACGTGGGACCATGCGTCCCACGTGGCGGCGATTAGCCGCGGTCCTTTCAGTGACCCCCGGGCCACCGTTCCGTTTCTAGCAGGCCCGCTCCTACTGTCGCTAAAATAAGCGCTTGTAAATAAATAGCAAGGCGACGTTCACCAAACGCTTGGTATTATTCACTCGCTTGTTTTCTGGCCCTCGATGCTGCTACAAACACCCAACCCGGTCCCTTAACTATAAAGTTTGAAGACCCCTGGTATAATCCGAAAGACTCGTCCTGGGTTCTAGAGCAACTTTACTGGGGTTTCGACGTTTTCATGTCTACGTTAGTTCTACATCACAGAGATAAACCGTCATGATTAAAACAACTTCGTTCTTATAAAACAAAATATATATGTTTGTATATTTCAAAGAGCAATGCAGTGTAACTCGACCGTGGTGATATTGAACGACATTTTTCAAGCTACTATTTAGATAACAGCGTGATAAAGACCATTTCCGTCCACAGTGCCTGGACATCTGCTTGCCTGCTCTACTTCAACTGGAGGTGTGGATAAAAAGAGAAACTAGTTTTTCATACTCGAAGTACGAAGTGTGACGTTCTCTACCCTGATGGCACGTTTACACTTTAGGTTGAGCTGCGCTTGCGAAGCGGGGACGGATGCGGTTCGCGAGCGAACTGCCTCTTTTGTTATCGCGCCAAATAGGTCTGGACTTCTATTGCTTCGGTTTCAGTTTTGGGTTTTGGCGTGATACACACGCCTATGCTACAGTTAATCTTTTTGTATGGGGATCGCGGCTGATGCTGCTGAGTTTCGACCGCGTACAATGCAAGCATATTGGCGTCTCTTTTCCAATGTTTCATTAGTTTTGAAGCACCACCCGACGCATTCACTGAAGCACACGGACAGTACCACAAGCTAAATTAAACCGTGTTAGGTCACCTCAAATTTTCTTTTCTTGCGACAGACGCAGATATGCAGCAACGATTTAAGCAATGCTGTTATTTTTATCAGAGCTGCAGTGCTTTGATGCCATTGATGCGTAAACTCTTTTGTTGCTTAAATATCATAGCGCAGGCGTGATATACCTAAATGGTAGCGCACACACGCTACGACGCGAAGTCAAGTCCTTTTTGTACTGCGCTCAGTTACCGCCGGCCATACGAGGGAGACAGTGGCTCACCTCAGCTCGGAACACGTATAGCGAAAGCTCGTGCTGCAAGACCCAAGGGTCATGAGCTCAATATTCACCCCTCCTAACTTACGTTGGTGAATTTACGCCGGTGTACAGATACAAAGAACCAGTCCCGGTTACCTCTCTCTCACTTGTGCGTACATGTTGCGCATCACTTAATGAGTTTGTTCTGACAACTTTGTGTTGCCAAACTTCGGAAAATCTTATGGCGCGAACAAAGGGCCAGACACACAGAAGGTACAGAGAATAAAGCACACCGGTGGTGCCCAATGACGCACACAAAAAAGACTCATCATTGTTTTGAAGGGCACTAGAAAACCTGCAGCGAATTTAAACCAAGAAAACCCGAACGATCTAAAGAAAAGAAGTGCAATAAGTTTCGCTCATTCCGACTGAATTAATGATTACGTTGTAAAAATGAGACTAAACTATAAATATTTCTAATTATGTGAGTTAGGTTTAACACTATATTTTGGTTGGACTATATTAACCTGTGCATTGAAACGGCGTACTGCGTCGCTGTAGCTTTGGTTCCACTGCTACATATGGTTGTACTTGCGTATTCGCGACTTCAGCGAAACGTACGGCACCTAGCGGAAAGACGCTGAACTAGACAGTAAAGATTTTTTCGCGATTTTCGCTTGTGTCTTGTGGCTTCGGCGATTACATGTCGGTGGTGTGCAGGATGAAACCGTTGTCCCGGTGACTCGGTCGTAACTGTAGCATCAGTTGTTACCATGTTTGCTCATAACATAACCTACGCAACCGCGTGAACCAGACATTGAGCGTTTATCATCCTTCATCAGCCCCGTGGAAGGACAGTAGGCTGTTCTTTCCAGAGATGTCAGTAATTAAATTATTTTAATGAAATTACATTAATTTCATTATTGTTTCGTGCTAATCAGTAATGTAATGGATTATTTTTCAAGGCTGTCAATTCAGTAATGCAATGAATTACTTTTAGTCAGAAATTTAACGAAAATTACTCAAAACTTCTGAAATTACTTTTATCTCAAATAAGAAAGCTCGTTTGCCAGCTTTAAAAAAAAAGATAACATACATTTTTATGGTTAAATGTTGTGAAACAGACATCAGAGCAAATACACTACGCCCGTCCAGCGCAAAATCTGGTACGAAGAACTCGACAAACGCACAAGGGCGGCTGGAAAGGCGAATGAGAGAAGCTTACGTGTAAAGAAATCACCGGAAGGCCACTGCTCACGAACTTCACGCAAGCAGATTCACGGCGGTCACGTCATCGCGACAACACTATGCTTCGGGTATCCATAATCGGACAGCGCGGTGGAAGCTATTCGAGCTCACCAGAGCCAATCAACCACCTTCCTTTGATCGACTGACCTGTCCCTGTCTCTGCACGTAGGTATAAACGAGAACCCGGTTATGTGGCGCGAAAGATACACGTTCGACTGTTCCAATGAGAACGTACCCTATTGAAAATTCCATCAAGCTACGTATTTTGGGACACTGACTGCCAGTCAGCAGCCTTGGTGGAACGTGATGGACCATCAGACGTCATCTGATGGTCCATCAGATGACGTCTGACTGCCACTGCCAAGGGAATTTCCTCAACAAGGGCAGCATTTATATAAGAGTAAAGCTATGCGCACTCATAAATATCGCCAAATGCCTCGATAAAAACAAAATGTTCGAGAAAAAAAAAAGAAAAAAAAAAGCAGGACCACCGCGGATCGAACCCGCGACCACTTGCGTACAAATCGGACAACTTAACCCTATGCTATGCCATCGCTTTGGAAACTCGATTTGACCATTTGTTTTATATGAGATGCTTCGGCTGCAAATGCAGTTAAGCCTTCAGCATGTTATGCAAAGCACTCGTACATCACTCGCCGTACTTCAGTTCTACTCACCTGCATGTAGAGTACTTTCGCGTCGTAGAGCGATCCCTTTGTTCGCGCGTCTCCGGCCCAGTAGACCTGGTGCACCTTGTCTTCAACTACACCGCTAAAGTCCCTTAGATCGTCGGAACTCACAACAGGCTGGGTCTTGTCGAGTAGAAGTTCTACTAAAACATAAGACATTGTAGAGCCCGGGCAGGATCGACAGGTTGGAGCAAGCGGGAAAACAAAACGAGTCGATAGCGATCGTTCATGAAAGCTCGGCGAAGCTGCGAAGCCTCTATGGGCGAACCGAAGTGGCGTGTTCGGCGGCGTTTCGGCGGGCTTCTGATCAAGGTTGTCGTTCGGCTGCGTGTCATATCTCTAACATCAGCGGTTTTATGAGCTCACGTCACGAAATTGTTTTCTTGTGCATATATTATTTTTCGTAGTCATAAATTTGACGAAATAGTGGTATCCGAACGAACTTTACGCCCTTTGACCGCACGTCTGTCTGCACGTCAAAGCTTTTTGAAGTACAGTCAGAGACAATCGATGTACAATCAGAATCGCCACCGAGACATCTTGATGGCATTTCGCGGCGGCCGACTGCCACCAGGAAACCATCAGAAAGCCGACAAGTGGAGTCTGACTGGAGTTTGAGTGTCGGTCAGAGTAACTTGTTGGCCAATCAGACATGCTTTTGACGTACAGTCAGGCACAGTCAGCGGTCCACTAGAAAACATTGACTGCTAAACAGGGTTACATTCATGAATTTTTCCTTCGGGTAGCTTCCACAACACACTCATCTTAGGGATGAACGGCTTATAGGCTAAAAAGCGAAGGGATCATCATTAGCGAGGTCAACCCATTTTAAACCCTGAGTGAAAAAGAAAAATAGACCCCCAGCCTTCTTGCTCGTTCATCAAGCAAGGTCGAATCGTAAGCTTCGACCATTGTGAACAAAAAAGGACGGGAATAAAGAGTTAACACCAAATTCCTTGTCAAGACTCTAGACTGTTTCGTTCGTATCCTTGGCAGAGATGGCAAAATTACTTTCAAAATGTAATTAAATTACATTACTAATTACTTTCCTGAAAACTGCAAAAATGTAATGAAATTACATTACAAATTACCGAAGACTAAAGGTAATGACATTACAATACAATTAGGTTCCAAAAGTAATAAAATTACTTTGATACTACTTTGACATTACTTTTGAATACCTCGAGACAGTAATTCGCGCTCAGTTTATTTCCCGCGTACACCAACACCAGTTTTTACAAAACAAACCCTTGTTTAACCTTAGAGCGCGTGCGCAAGAACCAGATCCGGAAGCAGCGAGGTGCCGCGCATGCGCAATGCGGACCGGAGCGACACCGCATTGATGTGACGTAAAAGAGCTGAGTTGGTCTATATGTACCAAAAAAACTCAGATCTTCCTGTTTACACCGCAACAATCTTATGGGCCTCAAAGTGAACCGTACTGAACAGTGGTTTTGCTGGCGCACACGACATAAGTGTTAAACATGATTAATAGCTTCTTTAGATGTGTCTCAGAAAGACAGTCCACTCACCAGTTTCGCTGTTCATCCAACGGTGAAGGTTCTTGCTAAAAGGGTGATATGTTTCCGTCTTCCTGATTTAAAAGTTATAGTCCGTGTCAGTTTGTTAAGTCGGGCAATGACAGCTCGTCCTTACAAGGAGCCGTCACGTGAAACGTTTCCCTTCCGCCTCGGACGTAATCTAATACTATTCTCCCTAGAGCGCTACACTCGGCGATAACTTTTCTTGGCAATGCAGTGGAGAGAAGAAGAGCCGGCGCACATGCTTTGCTCAAAATGGGAAAGGGGACGCGTGCCTGTACCGTCCACTCCATTGCCAAGAAATATTGTCGCCGAGTATAGTTGACCTGTACTCAGTCATTCCTATGAAGAAGCATTTTTCCGAAAAACCCGAGGAGTCCAAGTTTTTGCGCATTGTCACACAAAAGGCCCGGATGATTGCTAAGCAGAAGCGTGGCCAGTTGAGTAATGGTGCGAGCTTCCTAAATTTTTAGCTTTCCAAACAAATGGGGAGCAATATCTGCTTGTAGGCTTATTCCCAAAAAACTACCCAAGGGAAGGTCAGCGAGGCATACCGCGAGCGGCACCTGCTTTGCTCAAAGACGCACAAAACAATATCAGGCTTTGACAAGGTATTTGGAACGAACTACTTATTCCGGTCGCTTCTAGTTCTTAATAGTCGAAGCTTACGGTTCAAGCATGCTTGACGAAAGTACGAGGCAGGGGATTTGTTTGTCTTGTCCTCTCAGGTTTTAAATTATGTGTAACTCACTGGTGATGTGCCCGTCACCTTGTAGCCCATGAGCCGTTCATCCCTTAGCTGACGCATTGCCAGCTTAAAGGTGAACAGTTGAAGTTACGTGTTTGTTAGAGCAGTCACACGTGTTTCGTTCGCCACGTAACCACGCTCTCGTTCATACCCACGCGCAGAGAAAGGGACGGGGCACGTCATTAAAAGAAAGTGTTTCATTGGTTCTGGTTAGCTTGCAGCTCCGACAGCACTGTCAGCTTAGGAATAAACGAAGTATAGTATAGCGTCGTGATGACGCTACGCCTTGACACGGGTCGTTCATGGAGTTCGTAAACCGTTGCCTTCCAGCTATGTCTACAAGAAAGTTTTTCTCCTTCGCCTTCCCAGCCCTCCTTTGTGCGTCTGTACAGCTCTTCGTACAAAGCTTTTAGCTCAGGTGGCCGTCGATTATTTCCTCTGATGCTCCTTCACAACATTTGACCACGCAAAATAATTTTTCTTTCTTAAAGCTTGCAAACAAATTTTCTAGTTCAGGACAAAGTAATATCAAAAGAAATGAGTAATTTTATCAACATTACTGCCTGAACGTAATTAACTACTAGCCCACAGAAGGAATTCATTACATTAAACATTACTCAGAAAAGTACGTTAATTACTGTAATTTCATTACAGTAACGTCATTACTGCCATCTCTGCTCCTTGGCCTTGTTATGTAAAGGCTCTTTTCGCAGTCGGAAGAGACGGGAATCGAGCAAAACAGTTACCGCTCGCGGTATGCCTCGCTGCATTTCTTTGAGAAGTTTATTCGGGAATAAGCCTACGAGCAGATATCGCCACCCGTTTGATGGAAAAGCGCACGTTTTTAGCAAAATCGTGGCAATTATTTTTTTAAGTAGCGACGAATTCCGCGCAGCAAATATTGAGCCCCCTTGTTTGAGGACGCGCAAAAACTAAGGCTCCTCGGGTGTTAGGGAACAATACTGCTTAAGAGGTGTGACCGGAATACGTCAACTTGTGCTTTTGTGAGAATATGACTAGATTACGTAAAGTAAACGTTTCAGGTGACGACTCCCTGTAAAACCGGATTCCCATGGGCCGTCTTAACATACCGACTCGGGCTTTAAGTCTTTCTAAATCAGGAAGCGGGAAACATAGCAGATTGAGCGGACGGCCAAATCACAGCGCACTCGGCTATATTTTTTGTTCGCTCAGGCAAGGAGGGTTTTCTGGCCTCCAAAAGGAAACTACCCAAATAGCACAAGAGGTGGGGTCCATGTGGGGCCCACGTGGGCAACGGGGGCTCGGACAGCCACTGCGAAACCCACGTTTGGTTCCACGTGGGCGCAGCGTGGTCATGCCTGATATGGGCTGCCCATAGGCTCACTGCGTTGCGGAGGAGCCAATCCCTACTGAAAAAACCTGTACAAATGTATACCGGCCTATACCGGTTCACACCGGAGTCCTGTATTCTCATATCGGTAACCGGTAGCTCTGTACCGACGACCTGTAACCACGTACTGGCGAAGCCGATACGCCGTACCGGCTGCTCATACCATGTACAGGCGGCGAGTGAACACGTATTGGCGAAGCCGGTACGCCACACTGGTTGGCCGTAAAAACGTACCGGTGGCCAGCAATCGATGCGCGGCTAACAGCAACCACGTATCGGAGCGACCGGTAACGCCTTACCGGCGCCGCCACTCAAACCGGCGGTCGGTAACCTTGTACAGGCTCTACCGGTATACACAATAGACCGATCTCACTAAGCTTTGGGCGCAATCGTAAAGCCACCATAACTTCAGTTCACAAGAGGCAAACGGCCGTGCACGCGAGGGCTCGTGCCTTCTCGTGCTCTACGCGCGAAGAGCTCCAGCGAAGTTGTCGCACGTGCCCAAAGACTAAAGTTCCCTCGCTGCATTGCAGCAGCGGTGGCGTAGTCAAGCTGGCCGGTGAGATCGGTCTATTTAACGCGACCAGAAATTATCAGACCTCGACGGCAACGCGCGCACCGCAAAACTAAACTGTGATATTTTTTTCAGTAAAGAATTTTATTAAAAAAATCACATGTTAGGTCATTTCAATTTAACAGTTTCAGCTATCAAACTTAACCATTTTATGACATGCATATTTAAAGTCATAAAATGTGAAAACCAAATCCATGGGAAGCGAGGCCGAGCTTTGAGCCGTGTACCGCGGTAGTTTCGGTTTCGGTTTTGTTGACATCGGATTGGATTGAATTTCGTAGCTGCAAGCCAGAGTGCAGAAAAACAACGAACGACGGAAAAACAATGTTTTTCTTAACAAGACATAAACTTATCATGGTAATTCTTTATGCTTTTAAATGTTTTAAAACTAATTTGAGTAATAAAAGTACTAATATAAACTAAGGCAGATTATTTCTTCAATCCAATCCAATCCTTATGTACCCGCGCCGCTGGTACCCCTACTTAAAAAAATAAAAAACATTTGAAATTCAAACGGGTGGCAAACTGGTAAATCAAACGGGTGCAAACTTGTCGACCCGTTTGGATCAAACGTGATTATGGGATACGGGCAGCCGTTTGAAACGGTACCCGCTCGAAACGGTACCCATTTGATACAGGTGCCCGTTCGACCTTGCACGTGACCACACGTTTGAACGTGCCATTCGATTCGGGAAATTATGCGCTAGCCCTAAACGGGGATCGTCTGGTAGGTTGGTTATCTTAAACTTATTTAAGACGTTCCGAAACTCATAAACCTATTTATAACATGCAGGAAACACGTAGAACAAATGTGCTCACGTAGGTGCTTGCAAATGGACAGGAAAACCGACACAAAAGATTGTTTTCAATTCTCCTCAAAGTTTAATACGTCTTCTGTAGACAAGTACAAACGTGCAAGCGATCTGTGAAATGTGAGAGGCACTCTAAGCTTTTATACAACTGAGAAGATAGCAAACCAAACAAGAACCGAGGTAATTCTAGAATATGAAGCTAGACTTTCGGGAAATTATTCGCCCGGCTGCCGCGAGAATAATGGCTGCATAATTATATAGATAATCTGGAAGAGTACCAGTAGAAGAACGGTCAATCGTTGCCAAGAAGTAAGTTGCAGTGCACTTACCATAAAAATAGCGGACTTGAAAGATGTAATTCGTGATAGTTGTCGACACGGTCAAAGCAGGACAACCACACAAACACAAATGAGAGGGAACGGCTTCTTGGATGTTTCAACACGATGTGGCGTACAAGCTGTCAGTTGCCGAACCCAACCAAACCGCAAGAATTCCTGACTTCTTCGAAGAATCGCTTGTTGCCGATATAGACGTAGGACTTTTCGAACACTGATAGCTTTGGTGCACACCCAATACGTTGTCGAGAGACATCCCAATAAGACCGCAGGGTTAGGCGACAGATCGAAGCGGGTGGACGCGCTAAGTTCGAGCTGGAACTGACAACAAGCAGACAAAGAAAAAAGCGGCTGCTAGGCGCACCCTTCCGGATCTCAATGCTTATCAGCGTGTAGCTCGCGCGCGGGTGCGGGTCACGTGACGGGTGACAAGAGAGGAGGGAGGGGGCGAGAACCACAGGGACAGCCGCTCTCCCTGTCCCCAGGCATTCCAGAGAAATGTGTTCTTGTAACCTCGAAAAAAAAAAAAAAATACGCGCGCGCGCGCGCTTTTTAGCACGTTTGAACCTTGGAAATGGCGGCGGGCGGCCAGAGGCTCGGCTTGCGCCCGAGCGAAGAAAGTACTCAGCGCGAGCTCGTCGTTTGACTGCTGCAACGGCGGCCGTGCTCTCGCAATGCTCGATGTTCTTGCAGCCGCGTGTACGCGTGCTACCTTCGCTGCGTCTTGAATTAAAGTGAAACGGAGTCTAGACGTACATTCTTTCACGCGGTCGCGTCTTCTGCGAGAGAGATTCGAGCTGAATAAGTAAATTGAGGCAACAAAGATGGACAAAGTTTTAAAGTTCTGTCAAAAATATCGGCTTACCAACGTCGCGCGTTTACGTAAAACAACAACAACAAAAAAAAAAGATGTTAGTCTTAGTTGCAGTATAAGCGAACACCAGCGCAATTAAAATATAAATATAATTACTCGCATTACGCGGACAATCTGAAATCGATGAGCCGCCGCTCCCAGCCTTCCGGAAACATTGGCTGCCACAGCTGAAACGCTAGGCGTGCTCACGCCGCCGATCTGTACGTTCAGTATCAAACGGGCTCCGGAGAGCCGTTTGATTAAACCGATGCAGTTTGCAACGTGGTCACCGGTTTGAGCAAACGTGCGACAACTTTGCCCAAACGAGCGACCCATTTGCCCAAACGAGCGACCCATTTGCCCAGACGAGCGACCCGTTTGCTAAAGGAGTGACCTGTTTGTCCAAATAGGTGACCGTTATGGCTCATACGGGGGACCCCTTTGAGCCATACGGGCGACGCCTTTGACAAACTGGTGACCGGTATGGTTAAACTGTTACCGGTATGAACCCGTTTATTTTCATATAGGCGCCAAATGGTTTTTTTCAGTAGGGACGCCAGTGCTCTGAACCAAAGGCTCAATATCCTCCGGCCGATTTCCCTTACCAGTAACCTGTGTAAACTCACTGAACGTATGGTGCTCGAGCGACTCTTGTGGCACCTTGAGAGGAACTCTCGCTCCACCCATATCAGCTCGGATTCCGCCACGGGATTAACACGCAAGACATTCTCCTTGTGTTGCGCCACCAAGTCCTTGACGCCTACTCGAAACTGCAGAAGAGAACGGTGGTGGCAGTGGACGTTCGCAAGGCCTTCAACACCGTCCCTCACGAGGCGGTCATCCAGAGCTCAGAGCTTGCCGTAGTGTGCGGCCACCTTCTCAGTTTCGTTAAGAGTTGCCTGAACGACCGAATATAGAAGATCAACGCCGGTGACTTCATCGGACCCCATCAACTGAACAGTCCAGGGTATTGCAGGGCGCGGTCCTCTCGCCCACCGTCTTCAACCTGGTCATGGCAAGACTTCCCCCGCTCCTTGAAGCGGTTCCGTCGCTGCGCTTCGCCGTATACGCCGACGATGTCACCATCTGCGTAAGGACGGGATCGGTGAGCAACAGGAGCACACGATTCAGCTTGGCCTCGACGTCATTCAGGACTTCCATCGGAATGTGGGCATGAGCGCGTTGGGCCGAGAAGACCGAATACGTCGTGGTTCTCAACGGGCCCCGCAGAAAGACCGAAGCGGTCCACAACCAAATCGCCCTCAGCATGGCCGGCCAGTGAATACGGCGAAACCCCTCCATACGAATCCTGGGAGCCTACATAGATCAAGATGGGAACGGCACCACGTGGGTGACGAAAGTCGTCTTGACGTGCAAATCCTTCCTCCACCTCATCCATAGAATCACGCACCTCCAGTGGGGCACGCGGGAGAGAGAAACGCTCCAGCTCGATACGTCGCTGCTTGAATCCCGTATCCTCCACGGCTATACCTATCACGTCCTCACGCCCAGGCAGGCGGAGCGACTCGGGAAACTCAATCGCGAGGCAATCCGCATCGTCACCAGACTGCCTAAGAGCACGCACCTCTGGGAGCTGTACGCACACAGCGGCATGAACCTCCTGTCGGAACTCGCTGAACGGGCGCTACTCGGCCAGAGAGACCGCCTCAGCAGCTCGACAGCTGGGCTTTCTCTATTAGAAGAGCTCCGCGCGTGTGCCCCAGTCTGGACGTCCGCCCGGCAGACGCGCACTCGCCTCCTCCGTGGACAGCCCCGGTCACGCTTACCGACGGAAAACCCCTCCCCGAAACATGGGACCTAGACCGACTAACTCCGAACGACTCAAACGCTTTGACAAAGCGCACACACGTAGGGTCGCGCACAAATCACCGCCTACGCACGCCATCAACTACACTGACATGGCGGAAACCTTGCTGTCGACAGCCGGCGACGACGGCGAAGGAGAGGCTATCGCATGGGTCGACACCACCCATGGCATTCCGAACGCGGCTCTACTTTCAACCACTGAAAACGTCGACACTACGGAAGCGGAATTCGTGACAATCCCCCGGGCATCCCAGTGGGTTCTTCAGACATTTGCACCAACAGACATCCCACACAGGCTCCTACTGTTCACCGAATCGACCCGCGCGTACGAAAGTTGCAGACGAGCCTGCGGGAGCCCCTCAACGTACACGAGAATAGTTGGCGAGTTGCTCGCCGCGCTCTTAAAACTTCGTAGGAATCTCAACATCCAAGCTGCAATTTCCTAGCTGCCTGCCCGTGCGGGCGTCAACGGCAACGAGGCGCGAGCAGCAGTACGCCAGATGGCATCCGCGCCGAACGCATTCCACAACTCGGCCGGCGAGACAGCCGGCCCGGCCGACCCGTCTGCCGTCAAGGAAAGTGTTCAACAGCGAAGGCGGAGAACCCTGCGGCACCTACGTGTGGAACGGGAGGAACGCCTGGACGAGCAGTTGCGTCCCGTTCCTCTGATGCCGAATGACCTACCGAGGAGCACTCAGACCCTCGTTCGTCGCCTCGCGACCAACCCTTTCCTATCCCCGGCGCTGCGCCATAAGTTCTCCAACGACGACCCTCACGAGGGGGTGTGTCGCCGGTGCCGCAGGACCGCGACGGCTGCCCTTGTTGTCTGGGAGTGCAAGTGCCACGTTCGCCTTCGGAAAACGAAACTGGAGGAACTCCCTGACACGATCCGTCCGGCGACGTACGTCGGTTGGATTCTGCCCACCAGTCGTGACAAGGCGATCGTCTCCCTGCTGTCGATAAAGCTGGCAGAGTTCGTCTACGACGACGACGCCCCCGGCGGACGACTTTGCAGCAGCCAGAGGCGCTGGGACCAAACAGCCAGCCAGACCGCCGTGACGGCAATGGCGGATCCTTAGGCTCGCACCGATGCAGACGCCAATGTTGCATGGTATGTGTGTATGGTATACATGAACATATATTATATATAACAGGGTAATGAAGAACGTTCCAACAATATCAACAAAAACCCGTGAGTAAACTTAGACGTATAGTGTGTTAATTGTCACTAGTGTCAATTCGTTCCCAAACCCTTGCTTAAAAGGTTCATTACTAGAAGTGAATTGAAGATACATGACAAGAGTATATGGTAACCTGTTAACGTTTTAATTAAGTAGTTTCGTCGTCTACTACTGAATCATCTATTGAATGTCACGTTGTAAGACTTATAAAATGTAGTTACACATTCCTTTCGAGCCTCGTCCGTCATACAAAAGTTATGTTTCGTTGATTCCGGATCCTGCATGACGGGTAAAATAAAACTTTGAACAAAATGTGACACCCTAATATGGTGTGATGGCAGAGAAGGAGAGTCGCATGCTTCGTTTACAGAGTGAATAGCAGCAAGGAACCATTGTCCTTCTTTTTCATACATAAACGGTCCTCCGCTGTCTCCCTGAAAACAAAAAAAAAAAAAATTATTATTGAACTATTTTCGGAAAACTGATATAAATAGGCGGAGATATCATCGGAACAAATTCCTCCAGCTGATTCAGGGCAGCAAATTGGTATCTCATGCCGTACTAACTGCCTTCACTTTTTTGTAACATTTGTTTTTTTCATTATATGTATACGTTTTTGAAACGTGCTTTCTAGAGAAAAAAAAACAGTTGCTGAAATAAAAACGGTTACCGCCCTAGGTCAACATTTTCGATCGGCGACACCAATTTGCAATCTGCATGCGAAAAAGATTGTACATCAATTGTGTTTTCTTTTAGAAGAATGATGACACCGAGATAGAATGCTTTCTGGGGTATACGGCAATACCACTATGAAACAGTCCGAACGTACTCTGTACCGTTTTACAAAAATTAAAAAAAGAGTACATTAAATGATTTCTAAAACGTGAATAAACGAAACCCTTTTATGCCGTGTCAAGTGCACAGGCGAACGAGGAGACCGATGAGGTTGAACTTATCGCGATGAGTACAGACAAACGTACAAGAGAGAAATTATTCAACTTCGCCGCAATTCGGGTTTATAGTGGACGCCATTGACAACATGGTAGGTGCAATTTGGTGTCCGTTTAAGGTGAGCCTGATCGTGAAGGGCTTTTTCTGGGAAAATTCAAAGTGGCTGGCTTGAAAATCATGTGCTAAAAGCTACATTTAGGGGCCCGTTGAACACGCATCATAGAGCCATTGGGAAAAAGAGACGCTTCACGCTCTCTTCTGGTATGTTTTTGTTACACGACAACGCTGGTCATCATGTTGCGATCATTGTACTGGATGCATTAGCTCAGATAGGGTGGGAGGTTTCCTCTATCCAGATTACATACCGGACATGCCACCATGTGACTCTCAGTTTCTCGAACCCTTTAGGAGAGGCTAAATGGACCACAATTCTACTCCAAAGCGCAGGTCATTGCTGTTTTTACCAGTGCTTCAAAAAGACAAAATTCTTTTTCGCGAGTGCTATCCGACAACCTCTCCAAGCAGGGGGAAGCACGTGAGAGTGGGTGCAGTGGCTTCTTTGACTGAACTCTGTCGAATTCCTGTTTTCTTCCACAGGTTGTTTACATTTTACTTAAACAACTTTTTTTTTTTTTTTTTTTTTTTTTTTTTTTTTTTTTTTTTAAGGCGAGAGTTACACGACTGTTGTCTTGAGTTTCAGCTTGTCAAGTTGAGTGTACATAGCATGAAAGAAACGTTACAATAAGGAGGATAATTAACCAGTACAGGTCGAAATTTTAAGAAGAGGCTTTACAAATAATGTAACGATGGCAATCTTTATTCTAATACCTCTTAGAGTCATTACCAATTTAATGAATTAAAAAAAAATGGTTTTAACAAATCTTTTTTTTTTCAGTTTCTTTTTTTGCCACATTTTAAAATTGGGCTTTTATAGAGCGCCTAAACCCTGCTCGGCAAAGCCGCCCAGAAGAGTGACGCTGTCTTTTCAGTCGTTACTCTTACGGCACTGTGTCGACGGCGCAGTCATCGTGGATATGCTGCTGAACTAGTAATGACGTGACTGAAATGAACACGTGCATTCTCCTAAGCGTCATTGTTGAATTTTTTCGGTGTTATATTTTCGCGCAAATTCAAAAGTGCCCTTCCATTCCCCCTCCTCCCCCCCCCCCCCTAAAGAAAAGGAAAAAAAAAAAAAACCAGGAAGCCAATTGGAAGATTGATCCACGCCTAACAAGCCATTGCTTTTCGCAATTTCTTTTAAATTTTTGTGGCCTCCTGTTTTACTTGCAGCCGATACTGGGTTTGTAACATCCATAAAACAAATAATTAAAATCGAAATATTAGATTTTAGTGAAATAGCTAACTTGCCGTGACGATTTCTCCCTTATCTAATGTCCGCCAAGCCTGATAATTAAATGGGGAAGACTGTACTCGTTCGACTCTTGTTTTATTTTTAAGACAAGTATATTTGTATCGAAATCAAATAGCATGTATAATTCTCTATCTCCATCTGCTGAGGTACAGAAAATATTCGTTCGCCTTCATAAAGACACTCGGAAGGGCCTCCAATTATAACGCTTTCTATTTGAAGTTTTTTTTTTTTTTTAAATATGTTCGTTTCTTTGTTTTGACGTTCACAATTGTACGCTTTGGCCACCTCTAGTGGTTGCTGCAACAGATCGTGAATACTTCACTGAAACGGATCGACAGCTAAGGGCGCTCACCCTCGGTCTGGTATCACTATTCTACTGGGTTATATTGAAAAAAGCGGCACTCGGTTTCGGGGCTGTGCAAATAAACTAAGCATCGCCCAAAGTTGAAACTTCATGACAATGCAACGCTAGTGCTAATGAGAAAACGCCAAATTTTGAGATCGCATTAGCTTCATGAAATGAAACAAGAGAAAAATTAAATTTGTTTGTGAGCCGACGCCCGCCAAAGCCAAATATTTGTAAATTCAAGGAAATTGCACTGTGGGCGTTTGTTGAATTTATTTAAGAATTGTCAGCAAGTAAAACAATAATAAGCTGGTAAATTGGGCCAGTTGGTGCACGTTTTTAATGATGGGGAAACCGCTCAGAAAACACAGACTACGAAGAGGAACATGCACAACATACAGCATTGTCTTTTCGTTTATGCTCCTCCTCGTATTCTGTTTTCTGAGCTGTTTTCTTTATCAAATAAAGCACTGTTTGCTGTTCTTTTTTTTTTTTTATAAGTTTGTCCATTTAATACTAAACTACTGCTACCGGCATTTGAGATGTTTATTTTTGCTTTTATAAATATGAAGCTTAGGTGGACGTCAGCCCCTATTTGTTGTTCATTTCCTGCAAGTATATTATACAAGTAACGTCCTGCTTTTGAGGTTATCCATTATAGCACAACTAGCGTACTGTTACAATTGAGTTTCAGATTTCCACGATTCAGAGTCCTTTATCTCGGCCGATAGCCCGTAATTTTTTTTTCATCATACGTATTTATTTTATGGTTTAGTACTAATCTTCAATAAGGACTGCAACCGTTTTTATCAACAGCTGTTACGTAAGGTGAGCACTGTGCAGTTCTTTAGATTTCTTTACATTTGATACATTCTCGAAGTCTGGGGCCAGGAATGTCACAATGTTAACTTGCCAATTTGCGAAACATCTACTGAATAAAAGTACGCAAACAACATAGCGTTTTCAGCTTCTTTTAGAAGGGATCAGGCCAATACAGTTTCAAAAAGTTCTAACACAAGTTCCGATGCCTCTTTTGTAATCCCAAGTTTTCATTAACAAACTTTCATTCAGCGGGAGACTGAACCAATATGTCGCATTTCCGAGTTGAGTACAGTTCTTAGTTTTTTTACACCCAAAGCTGCAGGTAAAACTTTTTTTAGATATATTCAGGCGAAAAAGACATAGTTCAACTCAGTTTCGAATGCATGTGAGGGACTCATGGCACGAGGGGTCATTTAATTTTTTGTGCAGCTGCCGACCAAATAAATTTTATTCTCAGGAAAATATACAATAATTCATACTTACTATGCACATTCCCTCTTCGGAGCATATGACGTACTTTGGAACAGTTGGGGTAAGATGTCGAAGCTGTCGTTCGCACTGTTGGTTAGTAATTAAGGATATATTTCTTTCCCTCAAGTTTTCTGGGAGAAAAGGTAAGAAAATGCCCTTCCGTTTCCGTGGTGACGCATCCCTCGTTTCTTCTGCTGAACTCTCATAATCCACAAAATTTTTAAGGTCTTCATGTGGTTCGTTTAATGATTCATCCATCTCATCGGAAACAGGTAGATAGTCTGAAGAAAATTGAAAAACGCAAGATTCTTATTGGGAATGTGTACCGATGAAGAACTTTTCACCGTTCTTTGGGTGCCCTATACCCGATTTGTAATTGTTTCATATTTGTAACGCAGAGGTTCATATAACTGAAAGGTTGTACCCAAAATAAGAATATAAAACTATACATTCGTAAAGAAAAAAAAATTGGGATTGGTATTTTGGTTTAGCCATGCAAAATAATACATTGGTTACGAAAGAATGACAGGCACGTAAAAAATGTATGCAATGCAAGCGGGCTTTTTTTTAATAGTAAAAATAATACGTTTAAGCTTTTAGTTTTCTGAATATTATGTTGGGTGAAAAAAAAATTAAACTTGCTTTGATAATTTTGAGAAAACCAGGTGAACACAGAATGAGCCTTACGTGTGTCATGCGTGCGTCATGAATTTCTGTGCTGGTTGGGGGAGCATTGGCTGGTTTCGGATTCACTGCACACTCAACATACACCTTTGAACTTCGGATTGATCAGAATTATTAAGGCAAGTTTAAATTCTTCAAGAGTGGAGAGAGCTCTTTACATTCACGGTTTGATGATAAGTTTTTCTTGGCTTCAGTTTTTTAATGGGCCGGTGTAGGGCCTTGAAGCTTTAAATTTTAAGTATCCGCTTGTGGCGCCTCAAGTTAATAACGAAGGAGAAGGTTTATATCGGCATTTACTCTATCAATTCCTATCTCCCCGAAATTCTGACACGATCGCAAGCTCAGCTATCTCTTCATACGTTGCGTTACATAATTGTATAATTAACCGAGGCTGCAATGAAGGCAGAAAACACGGCAGGAAGAAAAAAATTATGCTTCAAATAAAGCTGAAATATTATTGCCATTGAATCTAGAGGCTTGCAGCGACAGCACCGTCTTGCCCGCAACACGCTCCCTCGAGCCGCGGAGGAGGCTGGCACGCACCGGGGATACCCGACACCAGCTCGGGGGCCCGGTTGCGGGCCAGACGGCCAGACCTCCGTGAGGGAAGACTAAACAACTCAAGTCGCCCCACGGCAAGAGAGAAGAGAGGAGAAGAAAGCAGACGCCTTGCGAGCAGCGCCCGGTTAGGGCGCATGAACATTCCTCGTAGTTTTAATGTCGTCATTCTTGTGTAGTCCCTCAGAAAAATAAAACGAGTTCAGTAGAACATTATTTGAATCTACAAATCCATTTACATATGGCCTCCCTGAACATGAGAAGAGAAAAGGAAGCCACGGAAAAGGGGAAAAAAACACCAATGGCACACTCTCAAGGACAAAACACAAGGTACGAACACGAAGTCTATCCGGCAGATTGAGCTAAAAAAAAATGACAGCCGTCTACAACTCCCTGTAACGCCGAATTAGAGCGTAGCTTTTGAGGAGGAGGAGGGAAGGGTACTTAGGGTAACGTGTTCTCGGGGGGAGGGGGGTCACGCGACCTTGGGGTGTAATTACATGACATTGGGGGTCACGTGACCCCCAAGGTACGTGACTCCCTTCCCAATGTCACGTGGGGGTCAGGTGATTTCGTGGGTCACGTGACCTCGGGGTATCACGTGACTTCGGGGGGTCACGTGACTTCGGGGGGTCACGTGACCACGACGGGGGTTACATGACCCCCGCCGTGATTTTTGCGCTAGATTCAGCAGAGAAATTTTCCCGCTAATTCTAGCGGGGAAATTTTTTCGCTAGATTTAGCGGAAAAATTTTTCCCGTACATTTAGTGGGGAAGTTTTTACGCTGGATTTACCGGTGAAATTCACCCATAATGCAGCGTGCGGTTACGCATACGGCGACGGCGACGGCGACGGCGACGCCACTCAAGCCCGAAATGGGCGCCTTATTACTGCGCTATAAAAGATGGTGAAGCTGAATTGTCCAACCCATAGTTCACAGTCCGAACAAACATATAAAAAAGAGGTCACCTCACAAACGTGCAGGCGACGGCAAGACCAATCCTTTCCTTCACACCAACTGCCATTCAAAAACTGCCAAGTCGGGTCTGGTTCGCAATCTGATAAGTAACGCAGTCCGAAAATTCGGTGCTAGCGCTATAGCGGAGTTTATTCAAAATTCTGTTCAGCCGTCTCAACGAAGTAAAATACCTTCAAAAGCTTCTGACCAAGCACTTTTGCTACTTAGTTTTCTCCGAGGAAAAAAAAAGGCTAAAAGAGTTTCCGGGCAGGAAAAGCATGCTGTCTTCACGTTTTTTCTTTGAGTACCCCATAACCTCAAATCTCCCTGAATTTGGTCCCCGTGCGGCATTTATCCTAGACGATACCTTGAAAAGATCGACTTCGTCCACTTCGGCCCAATATGTTGCCTACAAAAAACACACAGACACACTCGAAGAAAAACGTTTCGCGCGTGTTTCAAGGACTGTCTACAAAATCACATCTGAATTTCGTTCGTGCTATATTGATCAGCCCACGCTCAGCGTCAGTGACCGTTTGACCAAACATAGACGGTGCATGTCCACGATAAGGATCCGTATTGGGGGTTTCAAAGCACGCCCAAGAAAATCAAAATTTGGTACCGTTGCAAAATTTCACGTCCTCTGTGATTTTAACAGACAAAAATGGCTAGAAACATGGCTTAAAATTGTCAATTATGAAAGGAAACCATAGAAACACAGTGGATAAGTCGTCCCTATGTTTGGAGGCCGTATAGAAAATATCTCTTGACGTATAACTTCTGTGTGAAGGGAGGGGAGGAGAACATTTTTAATAAAACTTGTGTCGTTTTTGTGTTGGTCTTTTGTAGCAAATTTTACGTTTTTGTGTAAATGGGTGCTTTTCTTGAACACACAGCTTTGAAGTAGCCTGTTTCGCATGTGCTTGTTCGGTCTGTGAAGTACCGTTTCGAGCATCTAGCTTCACCACCTTTTTGACCTCAAACTGACAGAGATACTTGGTTTTCGTACTGTGTGTTTTACTCCTGAGAGTATATAATTTGCGATTCTTTCCCCTTTTCCCCGGCTTCCCCATTGTCTTTTCTAGTTTAGACCGTACTTAAAGGGGCAGTGCAATGATTTCAATGTTGCAATAATTGGCGGTTTACATTTTTTATATTGTTTATGCAAGCACTAGTGACCGATAACGTGTCACCTTTCCTCAAAAAAATGCTATTCTGCAGAGTAATCGCAAAGCAAAAAACGAATTATTTTTGGTCTGCAGCCGCCTGCCGGGGTCACGGAAACTTAAAGGACACCGTCTCCGGGTGATACGCGGAAGTAAAAAAAACCTGTCCCCCTCCGCTGCTACACTCGCCATCAGCCCCGTTGCGAATTGTCCTTTGTGTCGATTGCTCGCCGCGACCTTCGACGATGCTGATCCTTTAAAAGTGGACAATCGCGGAGGAAGCGGCTGGTCCCTGAAGAGAGGACCCAAGGAGAAACTACGTGAACCCCCAGAGTATGTCACTCGAAAGTTGACGTGGAGAGTAGAGAGGTACATTGACCTTCGACTTGTTTCCTTGTTTTTCTGAAATTAGAAGTAGCGCTCGCAAGAAAATACGGTTTTCTGCTTTTCATTTCATAGGTGACGGCGAATAATTTCCGCAGTTAATTGGCCAAAGTCTGAAAATTGTCGCACAGCCCCTTTAAATGGATTTGTGGCAATAAAATGAGAGCTGCGTTCGAGACATCTTTCCAACTTTATTTTTGTGTCATCACCAGGGGCTCAGGTAAATCTACAATTATGAACTTGCAGCAGCTACCATGCGCCCACACCTTTCGTCTCTCACCCGTGGTGTCGTAATTACACATAAGGAGGTAGAGGCTTTATAAAGGAACCAACTACGGCGCCCCCTGTCACCCAGGGACTAAGTGTGCCGTACTAAATATCACTCGCCATCAACGGTGGCCTGTGGACTCCGTTCAACTTTAAGTCCCACCGCAGCTACCGGCAGAGCCAATCAAGCAATACCAAACGCGCATTGTCAGGGCGCTAATCACCTTTACAGGTATGGTATCACAGACTAAACCAATCAAGTACAAATAAGACTTCGTGAGCGTGTGCATTTTATCTTGCGCATCCCCAAATTTATTGGGTATCAACGACGTGCGAATATCCGAAAATAACAGAACAACAACAGACATCGCAATGTTTCCTGAGAATATTTCAGATGACAGTCATAAAAAATCAAAAGACAGTAATTAATATTTTGGAAGCGTGCAGTTTTAATTCCGCGGCTTTACAGGCTCTTTGCGTCGAATCCTGTAGGCCAGATTCACAATATTATAAATTTCTCCTTTTGTTGACAAAATATCTTAATCTTCTCAGTTGCGCTAGTTACCTTGTATCATAGAACGAAAAAAAAAAGATGAATGTAATTAAGGTTACGGTTATTTTCAAGTCTGAGCATAAAAACAGCCAATCAAATTACTGACCTCTTCCTCTGGTGAAAGTGCTTTCAGAATGGCTACAGAAAAATGTACACGCCAGATGATGCACCTTTGGTGATAAAAACTATGTCTTAACATCTTGCCCATTGGTTTTAGGAAAGAGAATTCAACGGAAATCGCGCTATTAAAACAAAAATCGCTAATTTTAAACAATGCCAAAAAGAAATTGATTACCTTGGGTTTTTTTTTATTGATTTTCAAAGTTTTCTACAACCTAATACATTGAAATATGCTCTAAAATTAAATGCATGCGGAATTAAATGCAAGGGGTAGCCTCAACGATGATCGAGAGCATTTTTTTCACATTATCGGCATCAGTGTGTCGTGACAGAAAGTCAGGAATCTAGCTTAAGGAAACTCATGTCAGTGGTGCCGCAGGTGAGTTCCCTTGGACTCCTTCTGTTTAACTTGTACATAAATAACTCAGTAAATATTAAATACAGTCTAGGTTTTATCATTTACACGGATGACACCAGTTTATTTTTTCCGGGTGAATTTGTCCACCAGGTTTTAAGTGCGGCAAATAACTTTCTGCAGAAGATAAGTTACTGTAAGATCTCAAACTGTCCAGTAATAATACAAATAAGGTTAATGAAATACTTTTTCTATTCATAAATGGTGTGTTCATCTACTCAAGGGCTTTCTCTCTAAAGAAAAAATATTTACTTTGTAAAAAAGTGAAGGTTCTCAGTGTAATATTTAATAGGTACATGAGCAGGGACGCAAAGTCCAATGTATAGATCGCAGACTTTCAAAAGGTGTTGCCAGTATTTAAAAAATGGCGACATATATCTTACCCCTATCGGTCTTAGTCCTTCTTTATAAGTCCCTGTTTTACTCTTGCTATAATTACTGCTTTATTGTTGTGTAGCACAACAACTACAAATATCCATCACTGGTTATGCTCCTGAAGAAAATCATGCGAATTATGTGCAATGTGGAGTTCAACGCTCCCACATTACAAGATTTCATAAACCTTAAAATAGTTCCAATGACAGAGCATTACAATTATGAACTTCTTTTACGTAACAAACGTTTGTAATGCAAAATATTTTTTTTCTATCAATCACCAACATGAAGTGGAGGGTGCGTGCAAATGCAAGCCGTTGAGTTGACACATGGTCAACGCCTCGCTCAAGTGGAGTCTACGGTCTCTAGATGCTGCAGTTCTCGTTGCCTAATGTCATGAATACGTACGTCTAGATTTGGCACTAACTTCATGATGTTGAGCAGGAGGGATATTCGTTTTTGTATTCTCTAATGCAGTGGCCCGCGCTAGCGTGACTCAAAAATCTCTTTTAAATGTAGGCTTACTTTTTGTTTTGAGCGCGAGCACAGCGCCGTGTGCTCACGCTCTGGTGAGCGCGTAATTAAAAAGTCCGATTCCCGATGCCGTAGTTGTATGAAGTTCGTAGATCGACCTTTATTTGTGCCTATTACGATTGAATCTTTGACCTTTAAGAAATGCTTGTAATGCATCTCGGGTCCTTTTTAGTTTAAAGTTGTGTTTTGCTTCTATGTAAACTTTGCTGTACGGATCACGAGTCTGTAAAATCGTTCATCTTCTTGCTGGTGGGGATGAGAAACTCTGTCAAGCGACAACAGTCAGTTTTTTTCTCTCTCCCCTTCTCTCTTGCAGAGAAACAAGAAAGTTATAGTTGAAAGTTGAAATTAGATTTGTGATATTTCCTTGAAAACGTTACATTCCACGGAATGTCCCAGAATGTTGGCCGCGGAATTAGCTTAGCCTATGATAGCAAACTCACAAAGAAAATGATCTCCGTGGTTTGGCACGACTTATAGTTCTTGACAGCCTTCACTAGATCGTAGTGTCGGTTACTATCTAATTTAAGTATAATTATGTTGGAATAAGTCTGACTGGCTGCCAACGACTATCTGCGGAGTATGGTGAGCATAATGAACTATGCATCTATCACGCCACTAACTCTCACGATCTCAGTATGCTGAGATTGTGCGAGGCAGCCGTCGGAGGCATGACTCACCTCCGACGGCTGCCTGCTAAGTTTGCTTTACTGAGCATGTGTCCCCGTCGAGGATCGTCCGAAGACTCACTGCGCTGGACTACGTATAACATACCGGTGACTTGAGGTTACGGACTAAGTATGATGGACAAGAATGAATCGCCACGAACTGTCTTCTGCGGCTCTCATGCTGGACCAAGTTAATTTGCCTCCCGACGGCTGCTTACATACGAAGTTCGCTAAACTAAGTTTGAGTGGCCACAACAGGTTGCCTGCAGACTAAGTGTGCCGGACAAAGTATGACTTTCCGCCGACAGTCACGTGTGGGATTAGTATTACGGACTTAGCATTGTTCGCTGCCGACGGTCGATGGGGAACGGGGTGCTCCGTACGTAGGTATAACCCACCCCCGGCTGTTACCGCGGATTAGGTACAACGGTTCGCCTGCGGGCTAAGAATGCTGGGTTAAGTATGACCTCCAGCCGAAGGTCATCTGTGAACGAAGTATTTTGCACTTAATGTAACTCGCTGTCGACGGCCTGGCAACCAAGTATGCTAGATGAAGTATTATTCAACAGCGACTGTATACTGCGGCATAAGTATGCTGGACAATGTGTGACTGTGCCGACGGTTCAATGCGGACCGTGTATGTTTGACTAGGCAAAACTCGCCTCGCATATCGCCTGACGGCAAAGTATGCATAACCAAGTATGCTTAACTAAGCATCCCTCGCCACGGACAAAAATGCGCTACCGCTGACGAGGGTTAGTGCCAAGTCATACAGTTCACTTGCTTGCGCTTTTTTTCATCTCCTACTTGCGGCGCCGAAAATAAGACGTCGGATTAAAGGTCGCATGGTTCGAGGTTAGCTCCATGATGAATCTTCGTTTGAAAGGATTGAAAGAGTTACACAATTTCATGAAATTCAGCCCATAAAAACATTCTGTGTTACAAAATTGATGCAGTTTTTTTCATTCTACCAAACGCGATGAAATGCGGCAGCTTTTCAGGAACATTAGTGAAAAAAAAATAAGAAAATATGTTGTGCGGTAATTATTTCGATGTCTCGATTAGGAGTTCATGCACTGAGCACCACGCCAAGAAAGGACGTTTAGGACGACGTCCTAGTGGACGATGCTAAGAACGACATCTAAGACAACTTCGATGACTGCCTCAAGGGCGACCTCAAGCCAACCTCTACATTCTAAAAAAAAAAAAAAACACGCGAGTTCCTCCCTTAAAGGAGGAACTCGCGTGTATCATATATTGCTCTGCGAAGGGAGAAAATTTCCTCCTACAAAACGGGAGGAAATTTCGTCTCCTAGGAAAGGAGGAAAGTTGCCACCTATTTTGGCTCGTGGAGAAAACGTTCCTCCCCTAAAAAGGGAGGAAAATCGCCACTTTGTTTCGCCCAATGGAGGAAACTTTCTCCCCTCGAGTAATTCATATATCTTCCACCAGATGGCGCTCAAAACAACAAAAAAAAAATATGTTGGTGAAGTGCCAATTTGTTTTCCAATTCCCCCCCCCCCCCCCTTGACCGCCACATTGTAAATAAACATACAACACTGAACACACAGAATACACGAAACACAAGTAAAACACCCGACAACAGCAACACCGCATCGACACCGAACCAACGGCGTGATTCTTGCGAGACGCACGCCGCGCTACGCGCCTCGCTTTTGTTTTGTTCGTTTTTTTGTTTTTTGTTAATCTAGTGTATCTTCGCTAGCCCCCGCAGCTCCGCTTTTTCTTTCCTAGCATCCCGCATGGGCAGTGGTGGGATAGGTAACGGCAACCAATCCCCCAGGTTGCCGTCACCGCCGTTGAACATGTTCGCGGCGGCAGCGGCGGTTCGACCGCCGCTGCCGCCGCGACATGGAGGAATTTTCGTCCCTTTTTCAAGCGCCACCAGGTGGCGCTGCATCTAAATCGGTGAAATGGAGGAAAGGGTGCGATTTCCTCCCTTCCGCCGGCGACTGGGAGGAACGTCGCTTTTTCCTCCATTTCTCCTCCCTTTTTTTTAGAGTGTAGGATAACGTCGAGAACATCAGGTCACGTCAGCTTAGGCGACCGGCGCTTCCGAAAACACGCGACCGAAGTTAGCATGACCAGAGCTTAGCAGACCAGAGCTGAAGCTTCAGCCACCATCGCCTCAGCCACGAGCACTTCAGCATCACACGTTTCGAGGCGTCAAGATGTATTGGGCCTGTAAGGCTGCCGCTTTAAAACAATTTATGTTCTACGGATGTCCGGCTGAAACCTACTTCGGAAGCAATACAATCATTGAAAACTTAAGCTACGGAACGATGTTCTAAACACAACATTGATAGCAGTGGACCTTTTTAAAAGTAATCTGCGAATGCGTACACCCCCTCGGCTGGCATTCCTTCCAGCTGTCGTAATTTTTGCAGGGCAAAGTTCCGTTCAACCAACACATCCACTATCGATTTTCCCGGTTAATTGTTTAGTTCTAAAATATTTTGTTGAAATATGCGTTAGTATGGGCCACAAGCGCCAACAATAATTCAACTGCACGATGCCAATGTAATTTGACAAGCAGAGGCAGGTTGGGCAACCTGCCCAACCTGCCTCTGCCTTTGGAGTTTGAAGACTAGTTCGCAGACGGCGCTCGTTGTCAGACTTAATTGTGCATCAATTATTGCCAAAACAACTAAGTTGTTTTGGCAAACTGCATTCATTTGATTGCTTTAGCTGCAAAAAAATAATCTAGTTACACATCAAACATGCTGCGAACACCTTTGAAACTGCGAGTCGTGCTGTGCTAAACGCCCAGTACTCGGAGAACCAGATTTGCGTGAATGTTAACTTTCCTAATGCTGATTTGCGCACTGACTATATGATCATGCACGTAAATTTCATACAAAAGGGTTAAATTTTGGTCAATTATCAGTTTCAAAAGTTTGTCGGCGACGTCTGTGTTACGAGTTAGGTTAGTAGATGGCATTCATAGCCTTTATTATCATATGTACCAGTATGCAGCCGTGTCTCTTCAAATACAGTGTGAGTATAGAGCCATTTCATTATATTGGTTTTGAATATACATAATATAAAATATTGCCGCGCGCAGGCTCACAGACTTGTAGAAAGTTCTCGTTTGTTCTTGCTGCGGACATAACTATCGTTTATCCCTGCTTTTGTTGTTCTAGCAAGTGCTTGTTCATTCTCGCCCCGAGCGCGCTACGCTCGAACCTTCTCCGCCGAATCTTCGAGATAGTGAGTCACTCTAGATAAGAGGCCGCCCGGGACCTTGTCGAGTCAGTTTCGCCCCAGGGCTCGACTCTGCTGTCTCGCCGACCTCGACGCTCACGACGCTTTGTTATTATTTTATGTTCTCTTTTTGTTTTGGCACAAGTTCGCCTCACTAAACGTTTATTTATTCCTGTTTATTTCTTGTTTATTAGTCACCACCCGTGACATTTTGGTGGAGGTGCGGGGTACCGCATGTTCGTGCAGCGCAGCCCCCCAAGTTCCCGCACTGCAAGTCCGAACCCAAGCTCCCGAGGACCCAACGAAGACCAGACCGAGACTCGATCAAGTCGCCGAACCCAAGGGCTACACCCGGAATACGGACCTTTACCACCCAGGACCAGGCAGCCGACGATGGCCAACCAGTCGCAGACCCCCGCCGCTCCAGCCGTCGTCTACCTACCCGTCGCTCCTCGGACACCGGCTCCATTCCACGGCGAGCAGTACGAAGACGTCGAAGACTGGATTGACCAGTATGAACGCGTTGCCCGCCACAATTGCTGGACAGACGAGCAGCGCCTACACAATGTCTATTTTTCGCTTGAGGGGACTGCCAAGCACTGGTACGAGAATGATGAGTCCTCCCTGACGTCGTGGGACATTTTCAAGAACGATCTCAAGGCTACCTTCATCAACCACCACCGCCGAGAGAGAGCCGAGGACCTACTGCGAACCAGAACCCAGGGCCCCAACGAGAGTGTCACCGGATTCGTAGAGGACGTCCTGCGCCTGAGCGCCCGCGCCGACCCTCGGGCTACAGAGGAGAAGAAGCTACGAATCGTCATGCGGGGCGTGAGAGAAAACATCTTTGGTGGCCTTGTCCGCAGCCCTCCGACAACTGTCGAAGACTTTGTCGCCGAGGCAACGAACATCGAGCGTGCCCTGCAAGCCCGAGCCAGCCACTACCAGAGGCTACCCGGCGTCAGCGCGGTTCCGCCGTCCGCTTGCGACCTTGGCTCCAGCATCCCAAGCATTCGCGAGATCATTGGCGACGTCGTCCGGGAGGAGCTGCGAAAGCTACTACCCGCCGCGGACCGACCAGCTTCGCTCTCCATCGCTGAGGTCGTGCGGGAAGAGGTGCAGAGAGCCATTCAACCAGAGGCTCCCATCAGCGCAGCAGTCTCCGAAGAACCCGCGCTAACTTACGCCGCAGTGGCCCGACGGCCACCGCCTCCTCCTCGCGCCTATGTCGCGCCGCCCCGACGCCAGTCTCCTGCGCCGCAGCACGACCGACGCCACGACGACCAGCCCCAGTACGCCAGCCAGGAGCCCCGTGCACCCCGGAAGACCGATGTGTGGCGAACGCCCGACCGACGCCCTCTGAGCTTCAACTGCGGGGAGGCAGACCACACCTACCGCCGATGCCCATACCGTCGACTCGGGTTGCGCGGATTCCACCCAAGCGACCCTCGCCCCCGGTATGGTGAACGCCCTCGGGAGATCGACGAGTACCTGCGACGACCCCAGTCCCCCGAGCCTGCGTCACGCCGAGAGTTCCGGTCGCCGTCACCGCGACGTCCAGCTTCGCCGATGCACCGACCCCGACGTGAAAGCCTGTCGCCCCTCGCTCCCCGCCGGGGAAACTAGGCGCGGCAACCCCTGGAGGTGGAGTTGCCGAAGACGACCGACGTAAAGAGCCTCCACGAACGACGGAGCGCTCCCACTCTCCCGACGATACGCATCACAACGACGCTCCTGCTTCGGTGTCCAACAACTTAAACGTTGTTATTGACGGCCTCGACTCATCGGCACTCGTGGACACCGGAGCAGACTGCTCAGTCTTGAGTGGGAGGCTCTCTCGCCGCCTGCGAAAAGTCATGACGCCGTGGGATGGACCCGATGGGATGGCGAAACATCGCATTGTTACCGACGACGGCGCACTTCCTGTCCACCAGTCGCCGTATCGGGTCTCCTTAAAGGAAAGGAAAGTGATTCAAGATCAAGTCCAGGAGATGCTCGACGACGACATCATTCAACCCTCAAGGAGCCCATGGGCGTCCCCAGTCGTCCTTGTAAAGAAGAAGGACGGAACCCTGCGGTTCTGCGTGGACTATCGTCGACTGAACGCCGTGACAAAGAAGGACGTCTATCCGCTCCCCCGCATCGATGATACGTTAGACCGACTGCGCCACTCCCGATATTTTTCGTCGATGGACCTGAAGAGTGGTTATTGGCAGATTGAAGTCGACGAACGTGACCGGGAGAAAACTGCCTTCGTCACTCCCGACGGACTATACGAATTCAAAGTGATGCCGTTCGGACTTTGTACAGCTCCAGCCACCTTCCAGCGCGTCATGGACACCGTGCTGACAGGTCTGAAATGGCAGAGCTGCCTCGTCTACCTGGACGATGTCGTGGTATTCTCACGAGATTTCGACGAACTCCTCAGACGACTTCGAGCCGTGCTTCAAGCCATCAAGACCGCCGGCCTGTCACTCAAGCCAACAAAGTGTCGGTTCGCCTATGGGGAACTAAAGTTCCTTGGCCACGTCGTGAACAACAAGGGTGTTCTACCTGACCCCGAGAAGACCCGCGCTGTAGCTGCATTTACGCCGCCGTCTGACAAGAAGGCCGTGAGAAGATTTCTCGGACTCTGTGCCTACTACAGGCGCTTTGTTCGAGACTTCGCCGAGCTATCCGCACCGCTGACACACCTCACGAAGGACGCCGTAAAGTTCGAGTGGACAGAAGAACACCAGAGGTCATTCGACGAGCTCAAACGAAGACTCCAGACGCCCCCGATTCTTGGCCATTTCGACCAGTTTGCTGAAACCGAGATCCACACCGACGCCAGTAACACCGGACTGGGTGCGGTACTAGTCCAAGTGCAGGACGGAGCCGAGCGAGTTATCGCATACGCAAGTCGGACGCTGTCTAAAGCGGAGAGGAACTATTCAACGACCGAAAAGGAGTGCCTCGCTGTCGTATGGGCAATAACAAAGTTTCGCCCATATTTGTATGGAAGTTCTTTTCGCGTAGTCACAGACCACCACTCGCTCTGCTGGCTGGCGAATCTGAAGGACCCCTCCGGACGCCTCGCTCGGTGGAGCCTACGACTGCAGGAGTTCGACATGGCCGTGGTGTACAATTCCGGCCGGAAGCACAATGACGCCGACTGCCTGTCAAGGGCCCCAGTCGAGGCCGGTCCTGCCTGCACCAAAGAGGACGACGATGAGTGTTTCCTCGGCGCTCTGGATGTATGCGACATGGCAGCACTCCAACGAGACGACCCTGAGCTGCGAGCACTCATCGAACACCTAGAGGGGCAAGGAAGCGCCGTTCCCCGCGGTTTTGTTCGAACACTGCCAACCTTCTCCAATCCGACAAGGCGTACTGTACAAGGAGAACTTCAGCGACAGCAACACGGCGTGGCTGTTGGTGATCCCTTCCAGTCTTCGAGAAGAAATTTTTCAAGCCTGCCACGATGACTCGACGGCGGGACACCTTGGTTACAGCAGGACTCTTGCGAGGATACGCGAAAAGTACTACTGGCCCAAGCTTGCGAAGACAGTACACCACTACACCCGATCTTGCCACGAGTGTCAACGAAGGAAGAAGCCACCGACGAGACCGGCAGGACTTCTTCAGCCTATTGCGCCGCCATCTGCCCCATTCCAGCAAATCGGTATGGGTTTACTCGGACCTTTCCCACCGTCGACGCAAGGAAACCGATGGATAATCGTCGCAACCGATTATCTCAAGCGGTACGCCGAGACAAAAGCCCTTCCATCAGGAACGGCTGTTGAAGTCGCCAAGTTTTTCATCGAGTCCATTGTCCTCCGGCACGGCGCTCCCGAAGTCCTGATCTCAGACCGTGGATGATTATTCATGGCCCAGCTGACGCAAGAAGTCCTTCGTCTCAGCCACACCAGCCATCATCGCACCACGCCGTACCACCCGCAGACCAACGGGCTGACGGAGAGACTCAATAAAACCATCGCCGACATGATTTCCATGTACGTCGACGTAGAGCACAAGACATGGGACGAGGTGCTGCCGTACGTCACGTTTGCGTACAATTCAGCGGTTCAAGAAACCACGGGAATGACACCGTTCCAACTGGTACACGGCCGGACGGTTACCACGACGCTCGACGCCATGCTGCCTCACGTGCCAACCGGTGATGGCAAGGACGACGCTCAACTGATCTCCCAGCGCGCGGAGGAAGCTCGTCAGCTGGCAAGAGTCAAGATTCAAGACCAACAGCGAGTCGACGCACGCTGGTATAACCTTCGTCGCGGGGACGTCCACTTTCAACCCGGAGACCGGGTATGGGTTTGGACACCAATACTGCGCCGCGGTCTCAGCGAGAAACTTCCGAAACGCTACTTCGGACCCTACAAGATCATCCGACGCCTCGGCGATCTTAACTACGAAGTCCTTCCCGACGGAACGCGCCCATCTGCAAGACGTCAGCCGCGACCCGAGGTGGTGCACGTCGTCCGGCTGAAGCCGTATTACGAACGATAGAACTTTCCACCCTCGTCGACGGGTGAACTGTGAACGGTGAACTGCGGCTCGCGATTCTGCTGCCTTTTTGTTTTGGATTTGTTTTTGTTTGTTGTCTTTTTCGTTTTGTGCTGCATCGGGACGATGCACATATTTAAAAGGGGGGGATAATGCCGCGCGCAGGCTCACAGACTTGTAGAAAGTTCTCGTTTGTTCTTGCTGCGGACATAACTATCGTTTATCCCTGCTTTTGTTGTTCTAGCAAGTGCTTGTTCATTCTCGCCCCGAGCGCGCTACGCTCGAACCTTCTCCGCCGAACCTTCGAGATAGTGAGTCACTCTAGATAAGAGGCCGCCCGGGACTTTGTGAGTCAGTTTCGCCCCAGGGCTCGATTCTGCTGTCTCGCCGACCTCGACGCTCGCGACGCTTTGTTATTATTTTCTATTCTCTTTTTGTTTTGGCACAAGTTCGCCACATTAAACGTTTATTTATTCCTGTTTATTTCTTGTTTATTAGTCACCACCCGTGACAATATTCACTATATTTCATACATCCATGAAAGAACTAATATAGTGAGCGTGTACATAAGGATGCATTCTTTGTTTTATTGCTAGTTCCTGTTTTTCAAAGTGGATCTATCCACATCCCCGATCAATGAACGCTAACATGTAAAAAACATCGGTCTTGTACCAGATATTTCAAAAACTAGCGTGTGCCTGCACGCCGTTCCAAAGAAATAGATTAAGGAAACATATGGAAGGGCCCGCATTCGGTGGCATTGTTTTTAGCATTTACGCATCCGCGGCCTCTCAATGACAGGATTCTGTCGCGTGCTACAGGAATCTGTCGTATTGAGAGGCTTGACGTTTATATTTTCATAAATGTGTGTCTTTCTTTCTTATTTGTTTAGGATAATTGATATGTGAACAAAATGAGGCGAGAATACCATTTACCATAAGCCATGCCCCAGCCCGCACCGTAGATGCTGGCATCTGAAGGCGGTTCTTCGCAGTGTTGAGGAAGGCAGATTGGGCGAATATACCTTGTAAAATTGACCGGTTCTTTTAATTTTAATAGTGCAAGGTCTTTCTGTAAAATAAAAAGGTTAGTTCTAACAAATACAAATTCAGTTTTTTTTTTTTTTTTTTAACAATAATACATACCATAAAAAAGGTACAGTTGTCCTGATGGGGTACACAGACATAGTCCACTTCCATGCAAATGACCTGATCTTCCAGATCGTCATGAAGCCTTTCAAGATGGTCATTTTTTCCTTTATTTCGTCGACAATGTACGGTATAATTGGTTTTTTTCGTACTTCCCAGGCGAACTGAAGGAAAGCCTGTAGTGTTCTTGTCCCTTGAAGCATTAGGGGAATCGCAGAAGAATGGCAAAACTATGAATGTGATGTTGAATTGCTGAAGTCGATGTCAAAACACAAAATGCCTCCACCATTTCAAATGATGTAGAAATGAAGAGTCAGTGAGTTCACGACGACATAATTGTCAGTCCTGATAACTACAGAATAGAAGAAATATGTACTATAGTAATATACCGAGCGTTTGTTCTAAGACAGAGCAAAAAACTGTGGCAGTACGTTGATAACAACTAAACTCCTCACACGTAGAAAATGCATTTTTCGGAGTCAGTTACTCTCGCAGGAATCATTATTCAATAGAGATTAACACAGCAACTTCCAACAAAACGGCAATCATTGTCGCTAATAACCGTCGCGGTCACATCAGATATTTAAACTGTTATTGATTTTAGTATTCAGAAATTGGCCTAAGGCAAACAGTTCAAACCACACTGACGCGGTAGTCGCACGCCCAGGGAGACAAATATATCAGACTAATCGTCATGATATGTAAAAAAAGAAAATAAACACAATTTGTGAACGAACTTAAAAATTAGTGAAAAGAAACATGTGGTTTCAACTATAAACTTGCTGACCGTTATCGAGAACAATTTCTTCATCAAATTTTACAAGGATTTGGAGTACGTGGAAAGCGCGGGTGTGATTTAGGTGCGCGACGTTGCCGGTATATATATACTTGTTTTCGCACTACTATTGGCGACTCCAACTGAACAAACGGCGCCTAGCGCTCCACATTCGAGCCTGCCCAGACGGTCTCGCGCTAATTTAAGTTTATGCAACGGGATTGTTGGTCGCATGGTGGAGAAAGCAGGAAGCTGTTCCGTGAAAGCCTGAAAGCACGTGCTTTGAGTCGCCAATAGTGTTGCACCTGTTACTCAAGCCGTAACCTTGGAGCACAACCGCGTTTCTAGGTGCTCTAAATCTTGCTCACATTTAGTGACTTGATGTTTTTTACTACGCTCAGCAAGCTTCTCATTGAAACTATGTTTCTTTTTACTAATTACAAATTTATTCGACATATTTTAGTTAATTACTCAACTTTCCGTGCGCCTTAGCCCCGGACATTATGTTCCCCTGGTCTGTATCGTGCAAACTCATGCTGCCCTGCCCTGCCCTGTCCTGTCCTGTCATGCCGGCAGTGCCGCCCCCATGCCGTCAGCACCGCCCCCTCTCTTATCTGTGTGTAAACGGCTATATAAGCAGTGACAATAAAATGACCAAGGGCTTTTTGATCATCGGATCTGGCTGCGTCGGTCTGACTTGTGAACAGAGTGCTGAACGATACATGGTGTCAGGAGTGGCTCACGCAGCCACAATCTAGACAGGCGGTCATGGAACCGCTGAAGCCGCCCGACCCTCTGCTCCTGTCTGGAAACGCTACCAAAAACTGGACGCTCTTCAAGCAGAAGTTTGAATTGTACCTTCAAGCCACGGCGCCAGAAAAAAGAAGGACGGACGCTGCCAAGACCGCAACGCTGCTGCTCATCGCCGGTGACGACGCCCTGGAAGTGTACAACAACTTCACGTTTGCCGAGGAAGAAGGCAAGACTAACTACGAGGCTGTGGTGAAGAAGTTCGAGGACTACTGTTCCGACCAGCAAAATGAGGTGTATGAAAGATACGTCTTCCGTACAATAATGCAGGGCGAAGCGGAGCCGGTGGAGCAGTTCATCCGTGACCTGAGAAAACAAGCAAGGTATTGCAACTTTGGTGAATTCTCAGATTCCATGATTCGTGACCAAGTGGTATTTGGCACCAGCAACAAGAAGCTGCGCGAGAAAATGCTGCGGGAGAGAGATTTGAGGCTCCAAAAAGCAGAACAAATTTGCAAGGCCGCAGAAGTCGCCAACAAACAAAATGAAGCGTGGCACGCTCCCGAACAAACAGTGGACTCTACCACAAGAAGCTACCGGCGCCATGCGGAGGGTTCGAGAGCCACCAATCAGTGCCCCAAGTGCAACAGGAAACATGAGCCGCGGAAATGTCCCGCGTTCGGAAAAATTTGCCGCGCCTGTCAAGGAAGGGACCACTTCGCAGCCTGTTGCAGGAAACGTGATGTCGGTGAGGTGCAGCATGATGGCGAGGATTTCGACATCTTGGACGTGAGCGTTTGCGGCATCAAGAAAGAACGGGATTGGATTGTCAAGGCCCAAGTGTCCGAACAACAAGTTTCGCTGAAAGTAGACACGGGGTCACAAACCAATCTACTGCCTCTCTCTGTGTACAACAGATTCCGAACATAGCCCGTCGTAATGCCAAGCAACGCCGTTCTTCGCTCATACAGCGGAAATGTCATTAAACACATCGGTGTCGTAACGCAGGAGGTGATCATCAACAAGCGTCACTGCCAAATCGACTTCTTCATCGTCAAACGAAGCCAGGCCATTCTTGGGCTGCAAGCGAGCGAGTGTCTGGGACTAGTATCACGAGCGGTGGACGCTGTAACGGAAGAGAACGTTGCGCCCATTCTAGAGGAATTCCGCCCACTGTTTCAAGGCACGGGGTGTGTGAAACGGGAGTACCGGATGGTGCTACGTGACGACGCGATCCCAGTGGTCCAGCCTGCTCGTCGGGTGCCCTTGACGCTACGGGAGCCTCTACGGGACGAACTACGGCGAATGGAGGCATCGGGCATCATCCGGAAAGTGGATGAGCCCACAGACTGGGTAAGCCCTCTTGTTCTGGTGAAGAAAAGTGACGGCAGCCTCAGGATATGCATGGACCCGAGAAATGTTAACGCATCCCTGAAGCGTGAACACTATTAAATGCCACAACGCGAGGAGATCGAGGCCGAACTTTCTGGAGCTGTGTTCTTTAGTAGACTGGACGCCAACTCGGGATTTCACCAGATTCCGTTAGACGAAGCGACGTCAAAGATATGCACGTTTGGCACCCCGTTCGGTCGCTACCGTTTCCTTCGTCTTCCCTTTGGTATTTCCTCAGCATCGGAAGTCTTCCAGAAAACGTGGAGCGAAATATTTGATACCTTGCCAGGTGTAAGGGTTTACGTGGGCGATATTTTGGTCTGGGGATCGTCTAAACGAGAACATGATGAGCGCCTTAAAGCCACGCTGTACGAAGCACAACGTGCCGGTTTAACATTCAACTTGAAAAAGTGCAAGTTCGGTGTACAATAGATAAATTTCTTGGGCGATGTCATTAGTGAAAATGGAATCCGTCCCATTCCCACATTAGTAAGCTGTTTACGTGACATGCCAGTACCTGCCGATAAGCTCGCGGTACAACGCATGCTTGGAGTCGTGAACTATTTTGGGAAATATTTGCCCGCGTTGACGGAGAGAACAAAGCTTCTTCGAGACCTAATTCGGAAAAACACTGTGTTCGAGTGGACGGAAAATCACATGCAAGAATGGAACACAATCTGCGAAGCCCTCAGAAGCCAACCCTTACTGGCAATTTTCGATCCTGCCAAGGAAACAAAAATAACGTCAGATGCCTCACGAGATGGTCTGGGATCCGCGCTGCTGCAGCGTCATGGCAGTGACTGGCGCCCGGTCGCATACGCTTCAAGGGTAATGACCGACGCAGAAAAGCGCTATTCACAGATTGAAAAAGAGGCCATGGGAATTACGTATGGCTGTGAAAAATTTCATCACTTTGTCTATGGACGGCGGGTTTTAATAGAAACTGATCACAAACCATTGATTGCCATTTCAACAAAGGACATCGGTGCAATGCCACCAAGACTACAGCGATTTTTTCTTCTGCTACTGATCTACGATTATGTACTACAGTTCATTCCAGGTAAACACCTGGTCCTGGCTGACATGCTTTCAAGGGCGACATCTGCTGCGTCGGGGGACACGGCCGGTTTCACCGACGTGCAGGTCCATGCGGTCGGCATTCTGGCATCACTAGCGAGTGATGAAACAAAACTGCTTTTTGCGCGGGAAACAAACAACGACCCTGAGTTGCAAGCAGTTGTGGAAAACATATCTCTTAACAAAAACATCGGAGGGGAACTGAAACCGTTCACTTCTGAGCTTTCTGTTGTAGAAGGAATTTTGCTGAAAGGATGTAAAGTACTTGTTCCGAAGAAACTACGTCCGGAAACGCTGCGGCGCATTCACGAAGGGCATTTCGGTGTCAACAAATGCAAGGCTAGGGCAAGGCGTTTGGTTTTCGGGCCGGGTTGAAATTCGGACATTGAAGCTATCGTAAGCAAATGCGGAACTTCCAAAAAGTATGCATACAGGCAGCCGAGTGAACCTCTTCTGATGCGAAAAACCCCAGATCAAACTTGGTACAGGGTAGGAATTGATCTCTTTCAATATGCGGGAAGTACCTATCTCGCCGTATTTGACTCGCACTCAAATTTCCCAGAGGTGGAAAAGCTGACCGATACGTCTGCAAGAAACGTAATCGACCAACTGGGGGCCATTTTCGCAAGATATGGGATACCAGTAGAAGTCTGCTCCGACAACGGGCCGCAATTCTCGTCCCGTGACTTCGCGGCATTCGTCAAACAGTACGAGTTCAAGCACATCACTTCTAGCCCGGAGTTTCTGCGTTCTAATGGTCTCGCAGAAAAGGGCGTGCAAATCATTAAGAGGCTCTTAAAAAAAACAAAGGATGCAAACGAAGATTTTTGGTTGGGTTTACTTAATTACCGCTCCTCACCCTTAGAAGATGGCCGTGCTCCAGGAGAACTGCTGCAGGGAAGGCGCCTGCGTATGCGGCTCCCGGACTTCAGCCAACAGCCGAGATCTCCCGTCAAAAAGCATCGCCAGCCGGAAACAGCAGGACGACGACTTGACCCTCTCCAACAGGGACAGGTCGTAAGAGTCAGAGGCCAGGTCTGGTCTCGAAAGGCTAGGGTGATGGGAGCTGTCGCGCCCAGGTCGTACCAAGTGGCAACAGAAAATGGAAAGATTCTGAGGCGGAATCGTCAACATCTCCTGGCTATGTCGGAAGAAACCAGCAACGAGTAATCAGGTGACAGCGATGATGATGATGATGACTCGGGGGACGCCGAAGCGGAAATACAGCTTCATCCAAGGTCGCCAGGAACATCTAATATGACTCCAGTGCCCAGAAGATCCACGCGAGAAACTGTTGCCACCAGACGTTTGGAGTACAACAGAAACTTTGAGCAAATTAGTTAAAACTGGGTGTTCTTGTTCTTATGATTTCTTCCTTCCCTAAACAAAGGGAGATGTATCGTGCAAACTCATGCTGCCCTGCCCTGCCCCGTCCTGTCCTGTCATGCCGGCAGTGCCGCCCCCATGCCGTCAGCACCGCCCCCTTTCCTATCTGTGTGTAAACGGCTATATAAGCAGTGACAATAAAATGACCAAGGGATTTTTGATCATCGGAGCTGGCTGCGTCGGTCTGACTTGTGAACAGAGTGCTGAACGATAAATGGTCGCTTAACACATCTACATCGAACAAGTTACTCTAGTTTTGAGTTCTTTTTAAACGCTTTTGCTTCTAGCATTTGCGTCTGAAATAGGCGTGTGACTTTGACGCTCATTCTTGCGTCTTAGACTTGTGCCTTATCACCGTCGTCAAAAATGTATTCTACATTAAATGTGCAAAATAGTATATGTTAACGTTATCTACTGCGGTATTGATTTTCACGCATACGTTGAGGTCGCTATTATTCAAATGTGCCTTCCTCTTGGTCCGTGGTTTAGGAGCTCAAGCCTTTCATGTTATCCAAAACAAAATTCGAAGCCCTTTATTAAAATGTATTTTATATTAAAAAAATCTTTCCCAGACAACATTGGAGGCAGATCAGCAAATCGTTCAACACGCCTCTGGCGGTCCTTTAAGTTCTTTAAGTTGACTTGTTCCATGCTTTGGATAGAGTGGACCATGAAATTTGAACGAGATCTTAAAACGCATCAACGTAGGCAACATTCTTTTCGAATGGGTATGCTTTTTCTACAATAACATATCTGCCAAAATATTTGTAAAAAAAAGCGAACAGATTGTGTGCACGATTGTCAGTCAGCAAGGGGTGAACGTTGTACCCACTGGTATTTGCGATGAAGGAATCGGAGGGCTTCAACTGCGAACTAAACACCTGTAACTCCAACCGTAGCGGATAATGTTTCCGTTATATTTTTTGAAGAGAAGAAGCTTTTGAGGGCAATGGACGTATTTGATTGTGGCATGTTACCATCACAGTAAAAATAACTCAATTTTTTTTTCTTTTGTTCAGGGAACTAAAGGATCAAAAAATGGAATAGGAAAAGGAATAATGAAATTACGTGGTGGCGATTCCAGAGCCTTCGGGGCGCGCACCGTAGAAGGTGGGTGTTTGACATATCGGAGAAACCGAAAACAGCTAAGTGCCTACGATTATATAAGGAAATTGTCAAAGCGATCGAATGCTTCGAGTCAAGGTACTCGTGGGAGTATCTCCAGCAAGGGAAAGAGGAAAAACTCTAGGGACACAGTCAGCAGCATATATCCAGCTATTTTTTTACAGAAACGGTTCCGAATCATCCGGATGAAAAGAAGTCCTTATGTGAATGTGAAGCCTCCCTGTCCCCCGAAATCCCAAATCTTCTTTAACATTTTTCACGCAGAAACCCCGCCAGTAAACACTTGGTTGGAAACCGAGGGCTTTTACCTTCCGATCGGAACGAACTACAGTTTCTGTGGTGACCAAGAGACTCTTCCTGGTGTATTTCTGGACTGTAATGGTGCCTTCTGTTTCTTGGCTGATTTTCAAATATTTTCTAATGTAACGTTGAGGCAAGCTGGGAATCTCTAAACTTTTTCTACTTTGCTGAGGAACTGAGAGCAGAGTTTGAGTCGTTGTTTGCGATGGCTCTCCTCGGCGCTGTGGCCGGACAATGCATATGAAGGCAGCGCGTGTGCGGAAAACCGCGTGGCAGCTGTTTCGGGAGAGGGCAGAGTGAACACTGTGCGCAGTTAGCACAGCACCATATGATGTCAACGTCTGGATCAACATCAAGCAGCAATTAAAAAAATCGTCGTGTCCCGCAACAAAAAGCTTTCTTGCACAAGATATCTTAGAATACGGGTGGGTCAAAGTGTTTTGATGTTTTTCTCTTTGTATGCTCGAAAGATTTCGTTGTTTCTATTATTTGTGCGCATGCCTAAGTAGTGCGTGCAACCAATGACTTGGCCATGTGACTGGTATGTACCAATAACAAACTCCTTTCACAAATAGTAAAAAAAAAAAGATGAAAGCGTATAGTGTGTTTTGTGTCTGGCTAACAACCGACGGGTCGTGGTTTAATCCCGCTCCACCTAAAATTATTCAATCTTAATATTTCTTTTTTTACTTTGAGGCGATTGAATTACTAATTGACCGTTCCCACGATTGAGGCGATTGAATTACTAATTGACCGTTCAACACAATCGATAAAGAAATAAATGAAAATCCAGGAACACTTGCAGCGATTAAAACGTTGTCTAAGAATTAACTGGGAGCACCATTCTCACCCTGACCAAGTGGCACTGTATTTGCTGGTGGAACTGAACCATTATTTTGTGTGTGTGAGTGTGTGTGTGTGTGTGTGTGTGTGTGTGTGTGTGTGTGTGTGTGTGTACGAAACAGTGAGCCTTCCACACGCGCTTCTGTGCACATTGCGTTCTTTTTCGTTTGTCTACCCATTCACATGCGAGATCCGCTAATATTCAATTTTCTTTTCTTTTCATTGAAAGGTGAAGCAAATCTGCGCCTTCCGCGCAATGCTGTCCTGCTGCACGCAATGTTACTCGGTCTTGACCCTAGGCATGCGAATTTATTTTAAGTTTTACTTTAATGTTTTATCTTTTAAAGTTGTATTTTTATTTCTCTGTCCGGTACGACGACGGCTTTGCAACTATCCGGGTGCCTTAGCCCCACCCTCCCCTGCGCCCCCCCCCCTGCCCCGCGATCTGCTCCTTGCTCCCCTCTCCCCTCTCTTCCGCGGCGTGCGGCACCCGAGGGGACGCGGGGTGATTGTCGCGGAGACGGACGCCCACATCGGCTTAGCCTTACGGACAATTAGTACCGAAGATGTCGTTCCAGAGCCTGTGCGGTCCGTTTATGACCTATTGTACCCACCGCAGTGTCGGAGATCTCATATATGCCTCTCTAGCTTTGAAACCCGCCGCCTGACGTGGGAACGCGCTCAAAAGAAAAAAAAAAAAGAAAAAAAAACGTGTTTTTTTTAGGCGTTTGATTTTGTTTTAATTGTTTTTTTTTTGTCCGTATGTCTTTTTACTTTTATTTTTCGTGACGTCACGTCTTCCTCGCCCCATTGGTCACTCACTGCTTTGCACAGTCTGATGCCGTCACATGTATGCCATCTCCTGACGAAGCCGAGCCTCTCGACGAAACTGTCGAAATACATGCAATAAACTCCTAGCATAGCAACTCCGCAAGTACGTATCTCTGACCT